>NW_027094092.1:49731924-49899558 GCF_029207755.1 Chamaea fasciata | reverse complement strand
CTCCCCACCAACTTCAAAATAGGGGTGTGCCTTCAACATGATTAAAACACTGGAAAAAGGATTAATTCAAGGAGACAAGAATCACTTTTATCTTGCTAATTTACAAGGGGAATTTCACATGCACCTTATCTATTGGCAGTCAAACAAAGCAGATGCATCATTCTTTAAGGCAGCTGAAAGTCAATGACCTTTGGTGCCAAATGTCTGTCTAGCCATTTTTTAAAATTTCTTTGAAATCAGCTGGCACCAACAATTAGCACCCGACCACCCCCCAAACTTTGGATGGAGTGCCGAAAACCAGATCAGGATTCAAATATGGTAAATAACACCTTTCTCTGTGCACTGTGACTGGCTTGCTGCCACTAGCAAGAAGGTCTGTACACGGTTCAGTCTCTTTGGGGGCCATTTCTGCTCTTCTTTAAACTGCATAAATCCATTAAATAAGCCCGTACACCCTCAGAACTAAAGGCAAGAACAAAGCTTTTGTAAGAGCACCTGACTGGGACCTCTCTGTTACAGTGTGATGAATGGCTTGAAGGGATATTCTGGTGTCTTAAAACTACTTCACTCTGGCCTTTTCTCTGGCCTTTTACTTTTCCATTCTCTTCTTTCAACTTCTGAGGGTGTCTCAGTTATCTTAAGGGATTCACAGCTTAGAACAGTGTTGAAACTCACCATTCACTTGACTTGTTCTGAACAGCTAGCTATGAAAATGCTTTTTGCTACCAAGTGATTTTTTTTTTTAAGGACAGTATTCTGAGCATGTTTCTTTGGTGGCATCAATCACAGCTATCAAGTGAATTGAAAACATGTGCACTTCAGGCAGAGGAACAAAATGTTGTTTGTGATCAGTTCCACTTGGTTATTAGCTCTGTTCTGAAGAGTTTCACAGTTTCTGTAGAAGATGGTACCAAAGAAGACATTTAATGAATCACTACCAAAAAATGGCGAGTGCTCTTCTCCATTTATTTCTCTGTCTTTTTATTTCTTTTTAGTTTCTTGGTTTGGTTTATTGGGGGTTTTTTTTTTTTTTGGGGGGGGGGGTTGTTTGTTTGTTTGTTTTGGGGTTTTGTTTTGTTTTTTGTTTTTTTTTGCCTTTTTTTTTTTTCCTGCTCACCCACTCCCACCCCCACCCCAATTCTTTCCCAAGTGCTCTGATGACAGAGGTTGGAAAGATTTTGCTTCCAAAGAGCAGCATGTGGCTCTGGAGTGACAGAATCCTGACTGCTGCTCCAAGGCATTGTTCACAATGAACAGGGAGGCTCTGACCTCTCTGATCACACAGCTGAGAGAGGAGGAGAGCATGCAACTCTTATAACTCTTACTTCTTTTTGTGTACAGTGCATCTAATGGGGACACACATTTATACTGCTCTCTTCCTTCAGAGAACAAGGCCCAGTCTTGAACTCTTTATTCAGGCTCTTCACACTCTCACTGAAGTCTGTTGAAGTCAATGTCCTTCAGGAGACTCACTCCTCCTGTGTTTCTCAATGCATAACATGTTTACCTTCCAATTCTAATCAGAAACATTATATATATATATATATATATATATACATATACATATATATATATATATATATATATATATATATATATATATACATACATATACATATATATATATATATTTTTATTTTTTTTTTTTTTTTGCACCATGGTAGAAGATCTGGTGATTTTCTTTCCCTAACTACCTTTTGGGGTTTTTGAGGACAGTGTTATTGTTTTTTGGCATCACAGTTAGAAGGAGGAGAAACAACTTGCAAACTCTACTTTCCCAATGTACATTTGGTTGAAAATACACTTCTTAAATAACCCCTTATATTATGATAGTTTTATCAGACAGTTAAACTCATCTCCTTCTACGTAAAGCACAATGATAGACTTCTGGAATCTAGAATGTCAGAGGAAAGCCTGCACCCTTTACAATAAAGCTGGGATTTCACTCAAGTTCCTTACCAGCCTTATAGTAACCCCTTCCCCACTTCCCTACAAAATGTATTGGCATTTCCTATATTATTTCAATGGGTTCAACACTTAATCCCTACAGAAGCGGTTTTAAATTGCTGCTATTATTCACAGAGAGAAGTCCCTTAAAAAAAAAAAAAGAGCGTCAAGGAACTGCATTAAAAAAAAAGAAAGGCTTGTAATACAAGATCCAATAAAATATTTGTAAAAAATAATGCTTTGGGGAAATAATGGTGAAGATTTGCACAATTTGAAAGTTTCATTTTTGCAGTGACTTTACAGGAAATTTAACAGCAATATTTAGCTTATAAGAAAAATATGTTTTCTGAAAGTTGAACACAAAGCATCTTCAGGGGGAAAGACTAAAGACTGTTTGGAAGCATGATGAGAGCTATAAATTAAAACAAGAAAAGTACAACCCTGAAATATTTGTGTTTATCTTGATGCTTTTTCTATTACAGTTTCGTTTCTCTTCAGTTCTATTCACTTATTTATTTATTCTTTTAAAAAATGCTACAGTGGTAACTTAGAATTGCCTGAAAAGTGAAATTTGAGTACCAGAAGTTGGTGAAAGGGTTCAGCATAAAAATATTTAATTTTTATTATTTACAGTAACCAAGGTATCACAGTAATGATAAACAAGGTCATAGAAAATTTTCAGTAAATCCTCAATATCCAAAAATGATAACATAAACAGAATAATTCAGAATAATTATGGGAAAGTAATAATGATTTTAAAAAAGCAAAGAGTGGTGGTTTGTTTGGTTTTCTTTTTTTTTTGGTGTGGGTTTTTTTGTTTGTTTGTTTGCTTGTTTTTAATTCTGTTTGGTTTCTGGAGGGGAGAGGTGTATACTTTTTTTTAAGTGTTTGCTCTCAGTTCTTTCTACTGATTTCTGCCCAAGAAATTCAGTTAATGCTGCTTGGGAAGGTCTTGTAGCCGGACTTCCCAGAAGAAGACTAATAGAAATAGGAGAAACACAGTAAAGTACCCAATGCCTGGGGTGGGAAGTTGCATTTCAGTCAGCCATCCCATTTCTCAGCTGTCACCTGAATTTCTGAATCCTAATAGCATGGTCAGATGCTTCAGTAGTCCCCAGTGTCTGCAGACTGCACCAAAAGAGAGCAAGCAGCTGTGAAAAATTAGCATAGCTGCTTTGTGAAGAAGACAACTGGGAAACCCTCTTAACATGGATCCAGGTTGCGTTTTCGACTCATCAGGACACTGGTGCAAACTTCAGTGTACTTACTCACCAAGAAATTCCAGACCGCCTGAAGGAGTCTTAGCTCCTTATTGACGAGTGTAATCAGTCTTTTATGAAGCAGTAAATGTTCCATACAGGCATGAAATTTACCTGAGTTCTTGTAAACGCACCAGCATCCAATGAAAGATGAAAAAAAATCTATGCTGGTTTTAACAAACTAACTTCAATTTTGTCTTTATAAAGGAAATGAATAGAGGCAATGTTCTGAGATCAAAAAAACTTTCTTCCAGTTGAAGCTATTAATTACTCTGAGATTTGGGGCAGCTCCTGAAATCTGAACATCCTTCAAGGCTCCGACTGAAGCTTTTCCCTTGAGTGGGAAGTGAGGAGATGCACAACTTCATTATCCTTTGGGCTTCTAATACATTTCACTGTGAGGTATAGTTACCCTTCCTGAGAGGTGGTTTGAGTTTTTCCTGGAGGGACACATCAAGTGATCTGTAAGTGTGGCATGCTCTGCATCCCACCCTCTGCTGACCCCTCATCAGTTTGGACACAGCTGATGATTCAGCCTGCAGGGTCACAGATGCTCCAGTCTTTGCACTTTGGCCACTTCAGAAGCTGATGTTTTGGGCTTGCTCTCTGCATAAAGAGGCAAAACTGGTTCTCGGGGTATCTTCAAGAAGCAGAAAAACTGAACCTTTTATAGCACTGGATGCATTACATGAAAGTGATGAGATGGAATCTGTACCCTGTAAATCCTCTCCCCATCTGTGTGTTCCAGCCAAATAACTTAATTTGGGTTTCTTTGTTTCTGGTATCTCCGGGTGATTCCTCAATTCCAAGCAACTGTTCCTGCAGATAGAAATGTGACCCCGTTGCAGGGTGCAGAAAATATGGGGTATTCTGGCATGAGCTGTTTCTTGTGCAGTTATCCCATGGCTCAGCCAACCTTTATTTGAGTATGTGAGCTTATCTTCTGTTAATAATTTAAACCCAGTCCTCACAATGGAGCAGTGTCACTTTCAAAGATGAGAGGACCATGAATATTTGGCTTTCTGTCTGTCCACAGAAAGCAAACAACTGAAATGTCTAATTAGAAAGCTACATAAAAATAAGAGGAAGTATAAGTTGAAAGATCATCCATTACAGAGAGACTGAAGGATTCTTGGAACTGCACTGACCATAAGCTCCTGTAAGTTGCAATTTCAGACACAGTTTTAAGTAAATTCCCTTTTCAGCTTCACTTGTCCCACATGAAAGAAATGCTAACTTTAACACAGCAGACAGGAACTCTTAAAATGAGGCAAGAGGAATTTTTTATTTAAGTGGAACATCATGGGGCTCATCAGAGTATTTAATAGTATTTTCTCTCCAGCTGTTTTTATTTATCTTTAAACTTCCAATAAAAGTTATGTTTTATTTCAAGAAGCAATCCATAATAAACTTTTCAGCTGATGGTAGTGGTTAGTGCCTGTGCCACCAACAGTGATGATTAATTCTTTAGAGAAGAAAAAAAATTATGCTTTGCTGTGCAGTACCTATCAAAATGGATTTGAGTAGGGGCATTAGGGCCTTACCATCAATTTTCAAATTAGAGGAAACAATAATCTCATTCCATTGCTCTACGATAATGCTGGGAACTTGAGATGGGGTCAGTTTCTTACTGGAAGGCAAACTCAGAGCAATTCCTGGTCTTGCACATTGTTGTTTTTATTCCATTGTAGTGACATGACTCCCTGGTCTAGGTGCTGTCCAAGCATGGTGGGAGGGACAGCCCTTGTCCCAAGAACATGTTGCACCAAGTCTTTACAGACACACAGGTGCTTCTAATTCCAGGCACTGTCAATCAAACCCTTGAATTGAATGAGATGTTTCACATGTGCCAAACCAAGCATATGTCAAAATCTACATGGGATTTGGGCCATATAAGCATGGACCAAGGGTGAAGACTTCTCTATTATTAGAACACAGGAAGCATACCAATTCTTTTCACTTTAAGTATACATGGCAAAAACAGCAAGGCTGCACATAAACTCTTCAGCTAAGACATGACTTCATTCAGGCCCGTAGCCACAAAACCAGCTCCTTTTCTGACCCCAGGTCTCTGTCTCTTGCCTTCAGCACGCTGTCTGTTATAGCATCCTGTCTACTCTCAAAGGTCTATCCCATGGTGTCATGGAAACTGTTCTTCCCAGTACTGAACAAATACAGATGAGTTTAGGCATTAATTTTGCTTTTGTCCAGCTGATGACAAGGAGGAGGAAACTGTTGAGACAAGCTCAGTTAGAACCAGTGGCTTCTGAAGCTCACAGCACTGCAAGTTTCCCTTGAGACAAAGCAGAATATTTACCCTGGTCAACACTTTGGGTGCCCATTTTGTGTGGGTCTTTTTAACCAGGGTCTGAGCCTACTGTTTGGTACAGCAAAGATGATCTTCATCCACAAAGCTGAACCTTTTCTGTGGAGTTGTCTGCTAAAACCTCATTTTGATAGCAGACAGAATATGTTTCCTTACTGACTGTCAGATACAATCTTGGAAGATGAAGGGCTTCCAAAATTTTTTTTCAAGCAGGATGCTGAGTTGGAAATTTTTACTTCATTGTGGTCAGGTTTGGGCATACTGTAAAAATATTTGTTCATCTATATTTGGACTTTCCATTGGAGCAGAAGGACAGACCAGCTTGTTGATCTCTTTCTACCTGGTCTTCCTTTACTCTCTTCTGTGCAGGCGCCTATATTTATTACCAGCTTGTGTCATACTAAATATCTGTGTGTTTTAAAAGTGTGTAAAAAGAAAATACTGTAGCATATACCACTGTTACCTATCTTCTTCTGGACAGATGAGTTTCTAAAGTTGAGTGCATTGTTTTCTATTTGCTAAACTTCAATTCCCAAAAAGATTTCCATGTATGTGTGTGTGCACACGCATGCAATACAAAAGGTGAGCTTAATGAGGAAGGTAAGACGATGAACTGAGGCTCGTTTAAGTCTGTTTGCACTAGTTTTGTATGAAGTTCCCTTCTCTATACAAATGACAACTGCACATTCTCCTCCTGGAGAAACCCAGTCAGCCAGGGGCATGAAGCTGCCAAGGGCAGTCTGGGGACTGCTATTTCACTGATCTTTTAATAATATGATCCAAGGCTTTGTGAATAAAGGCCTTCAGACGAATGCAGAGTTCTGTGGGAAGCCAGTGGAGGGAGCAGAGGGATTAGAGGACTTGTTGGAAAGATCTGCAGGAGTTTGTGTTTCTAAGTAAAATATGTAGCAAGAGTCAAAGTTTTCAAACTACTGAAACTTACTGCCCTTGTGTTTGTTAATGCTATTCAAAAATAAAATGTTTCCATCATAGAAAAACAAACATTAAACATATACCAGAAAGCTATTTATTTCCAGACAGCTAACATTCACAAGTAGGGTGAAGTCATAACTCTTTTATCCTCAGAAGGATAATTGAAACAGAATCCAACTGGGACATGATAATGTCTAGGGCCATTTGGTCCACTGTACACTGGCCACAAGGCCAGGTATACCTGAGTTCTTCTTCTGGGCCTCTCAGTCATACGCTTTGCAGATTTCACAATTTCCAAAGGAAACTGTCAGTTTTCTTGCCTTTTTTTTTGTCTGTCCACATACATGTTAACAAAATTAGGCTCTACCAGAAACTTCGGTCTTCATCTGACTGTGGTCAAAAGCTAATTGAAAAGAATAAGCTCACACAAGATAGTTTAAATAAATTTTATCAATATGGAATAGCTTAAACCTTGTGATCTGATCAGATTCCCACAGACAGCCCACCATGCCTAGATTTTGCATCTGCAATAACATTCACTGTTGTTGATACTTAAAGATAACACTGCACACAACAAAAGAATTATCACATTTTTGCAGGAAATACTTCATTGATTCACTGCCAGGATTATGGTTCCTTTTATTTGTTTGTTTTGGCAGTTGTACCCCTTCAAAAATTTGCTTCTGTATTTAAAAATGCTAAAGAGTATCCTTTTAATTAAACTGCTGTTTGGTGCACATGCTATCCCATTCTTTGCTTGCTTAAAAGCCATGTGTTCATGTATGGGAACTTCCCTTTTACAGTGAGTCTTTAACTGTAAGAAAAGCATATGGTTTAACTCAAGCTTTTTCCTAGGGTTTGACTGTGCCTCGGTTCCCTATCTCAGGGCTTTTATTTCATTTCTTCAGATTATCTAACTCCAATGAGCCAAGTTAGTTCTCCATTAAGTTAAAAATATAATTAAATAAAAAGCTCTGTGCTTGCCTTATATTTTCTTAATACCTGAGGAAACTGAAGCAAAAAACATTCATAAGATGTATCAGGTGTTTCAATTTCCTCATAATTAGAAACACCCACCAAAATAAAACAAAAATAACTTACAAACTTGTGGGAGGGCTTTAAGTTTCTTGGAATGATTTCTCTTGCGAAATCTCAGTGTCGTGGTCACCCCTTTTTCACCTCATTCCACAAGATTCTTGTCCCTTCGTCACCTGCAAGTGTAAGCAACAGGAGTCTTGTGCCTTCTCTCATTTTTTCCTCCTTGCTTCTTTGAGGTGAAGTTTAAGAATATCATGGTAGAAAATTTGGTGAATAATGCACACAAGTAAGTGTTTTTGGTGGTTTTTTTTTTTTGTTTTTGTTTTTTTTTTGTTTTTTTTTGTTTTATTTTTACTGTGAGAGTGCTCAGAATTTGGAATGTGTTTTAAGAAGTCAGCATGAGTGCTAGGAACCTCAAAGGAATGATTTGTATTGATTGGTAAATCCAAACCAAGGTATCTCTGACAAACTGTAATTCACAAGTAACTTAAAGGCATAACTTACTTTTTTCATACTGCTTATCTTCAACACACTATCTTCTTGTTAAGCCTGTGACATTTCAGGTGAAAATAATACTCCAAACAAAGTTAAAGACTGTACTTGGAATAAAGGGACACCAAGTAAGGGACTTGGTTGTGATTTTTACCATATTTATGGTTCCACATCCCTATTACGGCATATTCCAACATATTGATTCTTCCATTGTTTCCATGGGAACATCCTGATGTCTATAATTACCAGAAAGTGTTCAATTAATATAAAACACAGTGGTAAATCTTTCCTTATGTACTCCCATTTCCATGCAAAAGGTGTAGCCAAAATGCCATTTATAGAGTAATATAAATAGCTGAAATGCTATTTACTTGCATACCTCATTTGTTCAAAGAAATGGGTCTCTGGGAGTGCATTTTCCTCTATTAATGTCTGAGCTTAATATTAACCTGAGTGCTTAAATGAATTTGCTGATGGCAGGGAAGGCTCACATAGACCTTATTCAACACGAGTTACACACACTTGGCACCTGTAGGAGTGCCTGCTTAAAGGAAACCTAACTTGAAAGCAGTACACAGAGATATTTTCTTTACTCTTTCCAAGAGACTTTAGTTTCGACCTTGAAGTTAGGTTTAGAGTAAATACACATTGAGCAGGAGACAGAACACAAGTTTTGCCTTCCCACTCTCTGGCTCACAAACAGTGTTTTAGTCTCTGAACTTTCATCTTTATGAACTTTTTACAACAACAGTTATTTGTTTGTTTAAGTAATACTTTTTTAGCATTAAAATCAAGGCCTATCTCCTCATATAGTGCAGATGATTTTAAAAATTACCCTCTTTAAAAAAATAGGATATGACAATCTGATAGAACAATCTCTAATAGGACAATAATGGCAGCACTACTTATGCCAGGTAAAATGTCAATAAGACTACACCCAGAGTAAGACACAGCTGAATTAAGTGATTTCAAGTCCTTGATGAGTAAAGAAGTCTAGATTAGTTAGGAAAAGAAAGGAAAAAAAAATGCAATGCTGAACTCTGTGGTAACTAGTACCAGACTGAACCTGCAAACTTTGAATTCAGATAGCTGGTTGAAGGGATATTTAATGTTTTAGCATATGCCCACCTCAATTAAGTAATGAAAGATGGAAACCCACTGGTTTTGGGGCTTTTTTACCACTGAAGAGAAGGTATTTCCTGTATAATACCATTATTTCCCACCAATATGTAACAACCATTTGATTCAGGAAGGTGGAGGTCAGCATTTTGATTTCCAGATTCCTTGAAGACATTTCTTAAAATAAAGACATAAATGCTTTTCACATTTTCGTAGATATTTTGGATTTTAATTGGATGTATGAATACTCCCTGCTGGAATATCAAGCCCCTATTATTAATTTAGAAGTGTATCTGTAAGCACTTTAGTATGAACTCTATCCTTTCACAAAGAGGCCAACAAATCCTGTGCATCTGATGGGGAGGAATCTGGTCACTGAAGTTTCTCTGTGGAGTTGTGGGGCTGGAATTTCATTCAGTACCTGATAACTGCACCATTTCAGCTCCTCCTCCAGGCTCTTGAATATCCAGCAAGCAATCACCAAGATGGCATTGCAAAATAACTAAGTTCCCTCACAAGGGAGTAAAGAAAACTGGGTTAAAATATGTGCTGACATACAGAGTGCCATTCCAAACAACATCAATGGAGTTGTTTTTATTTACATCACCAGAGAGTTTGGAGCAATCTTCCTTGTGTTGTCACAAGCATGCTAAACAAGTTTGAAGATTGTTTAAAGAAACCATTTTAGCTTTGTTGATTACTCAATCTCTGCAGTCATTTATTGCTCCAATACTACAAAGTAAGAGAGATTATCTTTTAATTAGGTGATTTTTATCCTTGTAACATCTTCAACTGCACTAGATATTCATTAAGGTTTTTTTTCTCTCCCTCTGCAACTTTCCTGAATCAGCTTTCATGTTTCTTTGCTCTTTTCCCTGGTGAGTTGTTGATCCAGGGACCGATGAATGTTAGTAATACATCTATTTACGGCATAATCGTTATGAATTTTTTTAAATGTACTTCAGAAAATTATTTGTAGGTTATGCACTCAAAACCACTTAATCCATATAAATGCTTAGAATGAAAAGTTGTGAAGTTTATCTATGTGTGGAGAAAATGCTCTTTAAATTTTCTGTTTTTCTTTTGTGTAAAACCTCTTGTGTACAAACATGGAACAGTATTACATCCAATTGTTAACATTTTTTTGATACTAAGAGTTATACACATTCTTAGCAGGTTTGCCTGCCTACATTACAGTTCACAAAAAGGCCTTTAAGATGTTTAAGAATAATGGAAGTTAATGATCCTATCTCTGTTTTATCTATGAGATGATATAAAAGTATTGATCCTGCCTGGAGACATGAGGAAAATCTATCTGATCTTTGGAAGTCCTTCCCACACTTCTTTTTCAAGATTAGATGATTCAATTCATAGCCATTGCTCTTATGGCAAAAGGCAGGTGAGTGGATTCTCCTCTCTTAGAAGACAAGTCCATGGCCAATTTACAGGACAGGGTACACATTTAGGATGTAGATAATGGGGTGTTGTTATTGTTATCAACATGTCTCATGGTGAGTGAAGATTTATCATCCTAGGTGACAGAGCTATTATGATGAGGAGTCACATTAGCATTTAATGCAAAAGATGTTGGCGGGGAGGGCACTTTTGAAAAGTCTATCCAAAATGATAAAATCAGCATAAATGGGTAAGACCCTCAGGCTCTTGTTTCCAAGTGAGTGAGAAGTGGAAAGCTTTTGACCCAGAACTCTTGTATCTGACAGCACACATTCTCCAAAATAGAAGCAGCATTGGGAAGGTGACAAATGAGAGAATAGAAGTTATGCATACCTCAAAACAGCTTGTGATTTTCAATGAAAAAAAAAACCAAAAAAAACCAAACAAACAAAAAAAAAGCAACAACAAAGCAACACCTCTGAGGTGCTGAAGAAAATCAATTAATGTTTGTAAGACAGGATGCCATATAGGGCAGAAATATTTTGGTGACAGAAGAGTGTTTTGTGCCTGAATAAGTAAATTTGTGCTTGGAGGCACAGAAATTCCCTGGTTCCCCAAGGGCACCAAAACCTTTGGAGCCAACACGGGATTTGTGGCAAAATCTGCAGATGGCTCTGCAGGAGGAATGCATACAGCTGTGTACAGCTGGTTTATGGCTGCTTGGCTTTGTATTGGCAACCCAGTTAAATAGATATCTTGCTGATGGTGGAGACACAAAAATAATATCCACAGATGCTAATACACTCTCTCTCAGTGGTTTCAGCACTTGAACTCATAGCAGTGAACTTGTTCCTCACCTTGATAAAGATTTGCTGTTAGTTTATGCTTTCCGTTCAGGTGAGGGATGGTTGTTAAATTACCTTAGTTCTAAAACACGTTTTAAATTACGTTTTTTTCTTTTTTATTTTTTCCCACTGAAAACACAGAAATAAGACACCAAAAATAAATTGGGATAGACTTATTCATAACTCCTCTCTGGCAGCTTCTAATATCAACCATGAAAATATTCAGCTAGATAAAGTCCAAAATTAAAATGGAAGACTGTCCAATCTGACCAAAACGACAAATTTCTGACCTATGGGAAAATAAAAATATTTTAAATTTTATTCCTATTCTTAAAAATAAAATTTGAAAAAATGTCCTCTTAGAAACTGTTTTTGTTTGGAAACTTTTGGGTTTTTGGCTTTTTTTTTAAGGATAATTTTTAAATTTTGCAGTTTCTTATATTATATCAACACATGCCAAAAATAGTCATGCATAATTTGTTGACAGATTAGAATATGGCATTGGTTAAAATGTTCTATTGCTTTTCATTTGTTCATTGTTTTTGTAACAAAATGCAAACTTGTAAATTTGGGATGATGCAGAATGTTTCAATCAGTACTAAGTAGCATCTGCCTTAAAGTCTAAAAATAATTTATTTAAACATTTTCTCATTTTACAGGAAACCTAATCATGTTCATGTCACTTTGAGGAGAAAAAAAAAGTCACTTGCCTTGAAACCTCTTTTTCTAACAAAATGTTCTGTATTAAATTTCTCTATATAGATCTGGTTGGCATAACTTTATAGCTGATTGAACAAATGTTCTCAAAAAAGACTGCCAAGTTTATAATCCAGTATCACTTGTTTCTGGACAGCACCAATCTCTTTGGTCACTTTTAATTCAGAAATTCCAGATCACTGACAAAAGACTTTACAATGCAAAGTCTTTAAATAGGGCTCTTAGACCAAAAATTTTTCAGTCCCTCTGAACCTCTCCACTGATCATAACAGATGTTAAGTCTGGTCATCAGTAGAGGGTAAGCATGGCGAAACACTTTCACAAATTGATTTTACTGGATGTGGATCAAGGAGCTGTGACTTCCATAACAACTGCTAATTCATACAAGAAAACAACCTGATTTTTGAGAGTTACAAAAACATCTTCTGTTGTCAAACCGTGCACCTTCTGCAAAGTCCATTGGGAAATTAGAAATTTTACTGGTGATTCAATGAAAGCAGAAGCATTGGAACTCCTCTGCAATGTCATGTGGCTAATCAGAGTTCTGTGGAACAGCTGTTCAAGAAGGAGACAGTTTTATCTCAGACCAACTTATCACTGCTTAGACATGTGCAGAGATCATTGCTCAGGAAATTACATTTAACTGTAAGAGTGTGCAAGCACACGTGTGTGTGTGCATGCACACGTGTCAATAGAGAGACATGCATGAGGACCATGCAAAAAAAATCTGCTGGTGAAAAAGAATGATTGTATATAGTACATGAAATAAAACTAAAATGCCCAAAGATAATTTCTCAGAAATAAAGCCTAAATTTAACCATTTGTTTCTGAATAATTTAATTTTTAATTTTAAGCCTTCAAAATTATGGTCTATTTATAATTGGAGCCAGAGTCTGCATGTATTTTAAGTACAAAGAGAGGTTCCAACAGTCAAGTTATTATATTAGTTGAGAGTTTTAATTAATAACACACACTAATTGTACAAGTCAACAGCAAGAGCCACATTGCATTGTTTCAATTAAATTTAGAAAATGTTTGAAATTATTTAGTAATTTTATAAGATGAATTTCTGGGTAATCTTCTCATAAGGACATTGTTTACTCTGAGTTCTTTCACTTTGCAGACTATGGGATTCTTCACCAGGTTCTACACTGCAGTGTGCTTTTAATCTGAATATTATCACAGTTATGCAAAAAGGAAAGAAACTCAGTCCAAAGTCTTTTATCAGAGTTCACCTAAGGCCCCAGAACATAAATATTTAGTAGAATTGGGTCTGCATGGCCAGGTTTTTGGAAGCAGGGGGGTTACAAGAGTGGCTTTTGTGAGAAGCTGCTGGAAGCTTCCCCCATGTCCAGCAGAACCAATGCCAGCTGGCTCCAGGATGGATGTGCTGCTGGCCAGGGCTGGGCCCATTGGAAATGGTGGCAACACCTCTGTGATAATGCACTTAAGAGAAAAGAAATTGAGCAGATGCAATTGTGGCCAGACAATACCAGAGTGAGAATGTGTGAGAGGAACAACTCTGCAGACACCAAGGTCAGTGGAGAAGGAGTGGGAGGAAGGGCTGTAGGTGCTGGAGTGGACTTCCCCTGCAGCCTTTGGTGCAGCCCATGGTGAAGCAGCTGTTCCCCTGCAGCCATGGGGGTTCCTGGGGATGAAGAGATCCACCTGCAGCCCCTGCAGCAGACCCATGGTGGAGCAGCTGGATACCTGAGAGTGGGTCGTGACCCCGCTGGAGCAGACCCCTGACCCAGACCTGCAGATTTGTGGAGATAGGAGCCCACACTGCAGCAGGTTTCCTGGTAGGATTTCCAACCTTGTGAGGACCCACACTGGAGCAGCCTGTGCTTGAAGGACTGCACCCTATTGAAGAGTGATTCATGTTGCAGCAGTTTGTGGAGAACTGTCTACCATGGGAGAGACCTCGTGTTGCAGCAGGGGAAGGGCTCCTCTCCCTGAGGAGCAGTGGAAACTGTGTGTGTTGGACTGACCTTAACCTCCATTCCCCATCTCCCTGTTCTGCCAGAGGGGAAGAGGCAGAGTAGGGAAGGAGGGAGGGGTGGGGAGAAGGTGCTTTTAAGGTCTTACTTTACTTCTCATTATCCTGCTTTGATTTTGTTTGTAATAAATTAATATCTTTGAGTCTATTTTGCCCATGACAGTATTTGGTGAGTGTCTCCTTATGTCAACTCATGAACATTTCTTACATTTTATCTCCCCTGTCCAGCTGCTGAGGGGAATGATAGAGAGGCTTTGGTGGGTGCCTAGCACCCAGCCAGGGTCAACCCACTATAATAGCGGTGTGAGATCATTAAAAATATGAATAAGTGAAAGTTTGGAAATTTCTGTAAGAATAAGAATAAACAGTATCTCCTGAGGAAATGCATAGTCAGTTGAATGTGGTTTAAAGGCAACATATAAATTCACTTCTAAAATACTGATTCATCTTCATCCATGGATATTTGCACTAACCAAATACACAGAACTGTCAGAAGATGTTCAAGATAGTGTAAAATCACTAAGATAGGTCTCTTAAGCTGTTTTCACTAGTAAACTATAGCCTTATATACATCTGGGTGCAGGGGCAAAGGGCAGGGATGCAGCAGGGCCCTCCCACACACAGGCTGCTACCCTTTGGGACCTGCTGCCCTTCCACCCAGGACCTCTGGGACCAACAACAGCTATGGCCTGTTGGGCACTGGGCAGCATGCAGTGCACATGCCCCAGGGTACCTTCTCAGGACATTTTCTCTCCCCAGCTGCCTTGCTCTACCCAGTTCTGCACAAGTAGACTGGTTCTGCTGCCAGCACCCCTCCACTCCCCCCCTCCTCAACAACCATATTGCATAACAGTAGGATTTTGCCCTAAGCTGTTGTGATGACTCCAGAATTTCCAGTCTTAGAAGCTCTCTGTAAATTGATAAAATATTCTTCCCCTCCCTCCTGCATTTCAAAATAAATACCCTACTAACTTAATGCAGTCTTAGGGGCAATTAAAATGAATATATAGTATAGGAACCTGATAATCTTGCAGTGAAAAATCAATACTAAAAATAATATTTATATCTTATTACTGGTTGAGATGCAACAGAAGCATTATATAAGGATTTAAAATTGAAGATATTATTGGAAAGATTGATATAATAACAATTTCTCATATCATATTAGAAAACAACAAATTTAATAACACAATGCATGCAAACCCACTAATAAGATTCAAAAATCTAGTAATATAATATTTGAAAACCTATAAATTTGATAGGATGTGTCAGTAGTACCACAAAAATTAGCTGCAAATCTGTTGCAATAAATGCTGATCTTTTTTACTCCTAAAAAATCATTCCCTTTATTTCACTGTTTCCATAAGCATGTCATGTTATCAATTCATGAAAAAGAGACCAAAAATATGTGAACTACCAGTCTACAAATGGTCATGATTTTTTTTTTTTTGATGGAAGGTCTACCCAAATTTATTCTTTCTTTATCTAAATAGTAATGAGTGTCATTTGAAAACCAACTACATTTTGGTTGACTTCTCCCTTTAGCAAATAGTATTTCATCATTAATATTCCTTAAACACGTTGAGCTTCAAAATCTCCACTATTCTTCAAAAGCCAGAAAAAAGCAACATACTTTTGCAGTTTGTCTGCCAAAGCATTTTGTCTCACCAGTAGGAGCAAACTGAATCCATGTGTCCTTTAATTTTTTTTCCTTCCTCCCATCAGGTGAAGGACATACTGGATAGGTCTAGAGATTAAATTCAAATTCTCATAATATTGAAGGAGTTTGATGCAGACACCCATTCATAGAAACTGTGGTTCATTAATAAACCAGAGATGGAAATGAACACAGGAAAAGGCCCATGAAGAGGCTAAAGAAAAGAAGCACTTGGTAAAATATTTGGTTTCTTGGGGGAAATTAAGTTCCTTTTTATCAGCTGTCTTTATCCTATTACCAAGGCAGGCCAAAGGTCCCAGCAAAGATTTTGGGTCCAGATTGACTCTGTGAACAATTAAGGAGAGAAAAGCTTTTTATTCTGTAAGGTGGATACACTTTTTCTGGACAATTTAATGAAAGTGGAGTCTAATCAAACCATGCCTAATCTCTCTTTTCCTGCATGAAGAGGACAGCAGGCATCACATGACTTCACATCTGATACCTGAGCTCCTGTTGACTAGGTCATTGTGGCACTCCATGTCCTAGAACCAAAATCTGGACATCACTGAATATCATGAAATTTTGTACAAAAATATCACTGCTTTCCACATAGAGTGGCAATGCTTCAGGTGGATGGTCCGGATCTCTTAACCAGGTCAGCTTCAGGCTGTTGAGACAGGATTATCCTGATTGTAATCCCAAGTTTAGATACCAAAGAAAGCCTTCAGGGTGCCAGTAGTACACTGGTGATCCAGACTCCTCTGTAGGGCCAGCAGACAGGAGGGACATGGCATGGTGCTCACAGGCAGCGGCTGGTGAGATGGTGCAGTGACAGGCTCTGGGGAAGGGAACAGGGCAAGAGGGATCTCTTCTGGTTTACCAAATGCCTCAGATGGGCCAGCCTTTCCCAAGTCTTATCCCTCAAGAGCAAAGACTTGGTTCTGCCAGGCTCTTCAAAAGTCTGGAAAGGAATAACACTCACTAGAAATGCCCTTGGAGAATGTTCTGGGCACAGAAATTAAATACACTGCCTAGAAAAATCTCATGTACAGTAGATCAGAGAACAACTGTATGTGAAATGGAAGCAAATAAAAAATGAATAGAATAAGGAGCTTGCTGTGCATCAGAATTTAAAAAAAATAAAAAAGTTTGGAGGTTTCATTTTTGCACACCTGGTACGAATATTTAATTATTTTTGTTTAGCTGAACTAATATTTCATGTGGGACAATGAAAGTAGATAACAAAGTTTCTCCCATTTTTTGCTCCAATCCCTCTTTAATGTGAATATAAAGAGGTACAGTACATGACACTGAATACAGACAGAAAGAATTAAAGGTGAGATGTGGAGGTATCAACTTCCATGGCAAGGAAAAGGGGACAGAGACAAGGCTCTGTAATTCGCAAGGAGAACTTCAATTCAGAAGTGTGTAATGAGGGTGGTTAGTTCTATAGCCTAGGTTCAGTTAACAGAATATATTACTTATCAGTTTTGCCAAGTTTGAATACAGACCTGATTTTCCATTGCAGTGTTTTATATCCATGTATATCTGTATACCTCTGCAGGGTTTCCACCCTCCTTTCAGAGGTACACAGGTCCAGTTATTCACTTTGAAATCATTTGAACATTGGCAGATCAGTTAATTCCTCTGTTTTTTGGTAATTCACATACCCAGTTGCTTGTTTTGATGCTTGCAACTCTCAGTTAAGTGAAAATGCCTTACATACATTCCATCAGTGAAAATGGCTTAAATATATTCAATCAAGACTCTTTCTGAATTGCATCTAACCTGCTTTTTGCTTTTAATACGGAATAATAAGATTTCATTTACTTCATGGCCTGGAGTTCTTTGTCTTCTCTCTTGGATTGCCTAGAATATCTTGGAGGTTTTTGTGAGAAATACAGTCTTTCACTAAAACTGCTGATATATCCAATAGTATTGGAAAACATAGTTTCCAGTTAAAAAACTGCTCCCCAGCCCTTTGTAAGTATATAAAGCTTATACTTCTTGGACATTGATTTTATCTTGAATGCAAATTTTTCACATTAGCAGTATTTCAAGCTATGTTTAATGATACTGTTCAGCAGTTAAGGCAATGGCTAATCACATAAAATCATATGAAAACTGAGTGGATAGCTAGGGAAGAGAGCAAGTTCAGGCAAAAAGTTCCCGTCTCAGTCCCAACAGAAATAATTTGTCGTTTTTTCTTTCCTCAGCTAAGAGCTGGCAATCTCACAACTCATGCAGTATCTTGGCATAACTTGATGTCTTTATTTAAAAGAGACCTGGGCAAAAATAAGCCCCTATATTGTAATAAGTTGTTGAAATCCTGTAGTGAGCCTTTTCCCTCTCATGTTCATTCTGAAGCTCTTGGCAGACCAGCAGAGAAAGGAGCAATGCATTCAGACTAGAGGAAACTTCTCTGTAGCAGAAACAAATGTGAGTCCTGCCATTTCCACAATCATGCTAATAAATCAAAGGCATTTTTATTGATGTTTTTGCATAATGTATTGTTTTTATTTTTTTGTGCTACGCTTTCAAATAGCAAGTTCTTTTGGGCTATGATCTCTTTTCTCACTGTGTGGGTTCACCACCAACCACACTTTATGAAATTAGCAAAAGCACAGGCTTAGGAAAGAATAGATATACTCAGAGTATACTCAGTAAGACTGGGCCAGGATTTTTTCTGCACCATTTTGTTTCAAGACAGGATCAGGCCCGCAAGAGCACTGTTTGGTCTGGCAGCACAATTGCCTGGTTACTTATTCTTTAATGGAGATGTCCATTTCTATTACCACTCAATCACTTCAACTGCCTCTCACAGAAAAATCCAATATAACTGGGCAGAGAATGATAACTTGTCTACGGCATTTTTAAGCCAACCCAAAGGAATATACAGCAGAGATAAAATGTTACATTGAAAATGCGTATGTTGTTTTTTAAATGCTTTAACAAGACAACCCTTGTTTTTAAGATCTATAGGTGTTGGGGTTTTGTTTTTAAACCATTTTTTAAAGGCGCTTTCTGTGAGACTGTCTCGTAATCCAGCTGGTTTCAGCCCTATTAAATACCCTAGAGCTTCGCCGTGAGGGTGCAGCAGCGAAGCAGCGAGTGTCTCTCTCCTAAAATCATCTGAGCCTCCTGCTTAACAGGCCATTAAAAAGACACACACACACACACAAATGCCACGCAGACCAGTGCCCCAGTCCCCCGCCTTCTCTTCCCAAAGACAGCGTGTGTGACCTCTGCAGCACACCCTGCTTCCCTGCTCAGGGCGAGGAACCTGA
The DNA here is from genome assembly GCF_029207755.1 of Chamaea fasciata. NCBI lineage: Eukaryota > Metazoa > Chordata > Aves > Passeriformes > Sylviidae > Chamaea > Chamaea fasciata. The sequence continues at coordinate 49,880,544 of NW_027094092.1, read as the reverse complement.
GTCCTCTGCCCGCCCGGGCTCCGGAGCTGCTGTCGCTGCTGCCTGGCTGGGCAGCGGGCGAGCGATGCTCCCGCCACGCCTCGCAAACCCTCCCCCTGCCTGGGTGTTTTCTTACAGAGATCCGATCTCCTCCATACCTCTCTGCCCCCGACAAAAACGTGTGGAGCATTTACCTTGAGCCTGCAGAATTCAAAGGCTATTTCCTTGAACAAGGTTTTAGTTTTGTGGACAGGCTCAGCGCTAAGTACGTTTTTTTAAGCAAAGAGTTTCATAAGAGTATCAGGCACCCTACTATTCTGTAACTTTCTGCAGAAAACTATCCAGACCTCAAAACATCTTTATTGACCTGAAGTGGGTTAAAATATTAGGTTTATTATTCTATGTTTATGTATGTCAGTGACTGCTTATAATATCACTTCAAACATACCTTCAATTCAAAGCAATTTACCTGGAACGTTTCTTTGCAATCACAAGTATGGGGTTCTTTGAAATAGAACAATTTCCAAACTGTCTTACTGAAAGTTCCCATAAGGAAAAAAAAAAAAACTATTTCAAAAGGGGGGAAAAAAAAAAAAAAAAAAGAAAAAAAAAAAAAAGAAAAAGAGAAGAAGAAAAAAGAAAAGAAAAAAAAAGAAAAAAGAAAAAAGAAAAAAAGAGGGGATATTGTTTCAGAATTCAGAAGAAAAGTTAATTCTTAAAAAAAAAAGACTAAAATATTTGCTGAACTTATTTTTTTAAAATTATTATTGCTAATATTATTGTTATGAGGGATAATAATCTGGATTTGGCAGGCTCTGCTTTAGACATTAAAACCTTTAAATTTTACACAGCCTAATCAACAAATTGAACATTCATAACACTTGATTTTTAAGCCACTCTTATTGTTCTTGTGAGAGGATGGGAGCAAGACATATGCTTTATTTTTCCTTGAAGAAGAGAGACAGGGAAATATTTCCTTTTTGACCTCCAAATATGTTAAACATAATTCAGCATGATCTACAATTTCAGTCCAAAACATTTGGATGCTTCAGGTCGGAATGCAAAATCTTCAACAAAACTGTGGTAACCCTGCGCAAATGGTTCTCTTTGTGGCCCTCTATCCACAGTGATCCCACTGAAAGGATGATCTTCACCCTCCCCAGTTGCCCATAATCAAATCTGCTATCTGCATAGATTATAGAAAACTCACCCTATTAGTAAATAATGCCTTAGTCAAATGTCATCCTTCAAATGTCCCAGCATTTCAGATTCTGAAATGCAACCAAAACAGGACAAGATGCTGGGAACTGTGAGTGCCAGTATCTCAAATTTTAATTGATCCTTAATTTCAAAAAGTACAGAATTGAAAGCTAGATTATTTTTAAGGTGTACAAGATTGGTGTACTAGATACATCTAACAGCTTTCCTTTCTCTTTCTGTGGATTGATAAAATTTTATCTTCTGCCTACATATCAACATTTGAGTATTGGGCTTTACTGCTAATCCGACTGTACCAGAATGGATATGGAAGCTGTAACGTTTGCAATAACTCTGCTTGATTTGCCTCACCCTGGAGCATGTCACAGGCAAGTGACTCACAAAGAGCCCCTCAGTGCCCAGCTCCATCCACTGCCTCTCCCAGCATACACAGATCTTCTTTTTCCTGGGGCTTTGTAGCGCCTGCAGTGTCTGTGGTAGCTGTGCTCAGGCAGGTCAGTGGCTTGAGAAATGTTTCCCTATATCACCTTCAGGGCCAAGAGTTCAGAGGGCAACTGCAGAATTATGGCTGGAGCACAAGCTGGACACTTAGTCTGTTGTAAGGATACCTGTCTCCCTTCATCAGGAATTGGCAGAATTGGGGAGTTGTTCAGGTCTGCCAGCACAACCTGAAACAAATGATGATGAAAGTATACAGGATGATACTGATTGTCAGCTTCTCCTTGTGGGAAATGATCTGTCCTCACTCATGGCTTGGCTGTGTTCTGGCACGAAGTCATGGTATGCAGGATCCCATGTTTATGATTATTTTGAGCGTCTCAGACTTCTCGTGCTTCCATTTTCTATTGCATCGCAGGAAGTAGTAGTGTAGTAAACCAGACACTTTGCAATAAAAAGTTGTTTCAAGAATTTTAGGTTTGCTTTCCAATCCAGGTGAGCACTGCAGGTAAGTGACACTGTGGATTCTCTTTTATCTAATAAGGTTTGAGAGGTATTTAAGCTTTTCTCTGAGAAAGGATGCAAAATGATCTCTGTCCACTGCCAGCTGTCTATTTTGACAGGACTTACAGAAAGCCAATGTTTTTGAAATTCTATCCTTATCAAATTTAGTTGAAGTTAACCTTTCAATTCAAACCTGATGGGACCAGCAAGGAAAGAATGGGAAACCTCCAATAAAAAAGTCAGTTTTTAAAAATGTCAAATAGCATCACAGTTTGCTGCTACAAAAGACTTTTAAAAAATATAAAAACCTGTTGTTTCTTAATAAGTGCATCAGTGAAGAGTGGCCAATGGTTGTGCTGCTCAGCACCACACTGGGGTTGACATATCACAAAGGAAGGCAATTTTAGAAGCTTCTTTACAGTGCTACAGGAGGGAGTAAACAGAATCTGAAATATATGTGGTGTATCTCATAGTGCTGCTTCATGACACCACTGTAATAGTGGGTGCTCTCTGACCAGAAAATGTGGACACAAGATATGATTACTCTTACAGAGAGAGGAAAAGAGACCTGGTCTCCCTGTGTTGCCAAATGATACCTTTATATCCTCTGTAGAAAAGGTGTAGCATGGATCTATAATTTCAGGAAGTGAAATTATAGTTTATGGACCTTTTGTAGGTTCTTCATCAAAGTCATAGACTAAATGGTCAAAAAATAAATTCTTTTCCAAGAGAATACAACTTCTTACTTTTTTGCATTGACCACAAATATGTGTTGATCTTTGACAGTGACATTTTATCCAAAGGAGAAAGATGTGGATATCACACAGAAGGTAACACAGTACTATATTTTGAGTCTTTTTTTATAATTATTATTTTTAAAAAGGAAAATTTACCAGAGAGTGCCCCAAGTTTCCCTGTTGCACCATTTTTCATAGAGCCAAGTTTCCCAATGGGTGCGTTAATCATGTGTTTTACACGCTGTCATATCACATAGCGTTTTGAGTTTGACTTAACCTGGTGTGATATGTCACAATCCTACAGTATGTGTGCCCCAGGGAACTTTAAATCAGTTTGCTGAAAAACACAATTAAGACCCACAGTGAAATGAGTTTTTGTTAAAACTGTGCATGCACTCAAACCCACATATTTTTCTCTAGAAAACAGCACATATTGTCTGTGAAAATATTGGTACCACATAAAACCTTTAAAATTTGCAAAGAAAATTAAAAATAGTATTTTACAATTGCTAGATTTTCTAATAAAATTACTTGTATGTAGTGCGATTTGATACCTGCAACTATTCTTCCCATATGTACAAGTTACACCGATTTTTTTGTGCAGCTGCGAAACAATATTAGAAGTGGCACTGGAATATTTATTTAGATTTCTTTATGATGCCCTGATGTTCTGAACATGGTTTACTTGAGAGAAACCCATGGGCAAATACTTAAAAATTAAAACTTGCAAGTCAGGAAGGTTTAAAGAAAAACTGAAGGAAATACTTATAATAAACAACATCTTCCGATTTTTCTTTTCTAAAATTTACCTATTGCACTTATTCTTTAGCTGATCAGAAACTGCCTCACCATGGTTTTGTGCAGCCAGACTTCAATGGCCTGATACTGGCTTGTGGGTTGTTTGATTGACCTTCATGGGTTGCTTTGGCTTGTGTGTAAAATGAATGTGTTTTCTCTCAAAACTATTTAAAAATCATCTGCAGATCTGAACTCTTTATTTCAATAAATAAATTGGGCAACAATAGTATGTCATTAAAAGAATTTGATTATGCCAAACATTAATACCTATTTCACAAGGTAGTCACAAATTGCTTTTTCATATTATTTATTTTGCTGTGGTTTGGATCACTAATGATGCTTCTCACATTTTTATTTTCTATCATATGTTGCTGATGTATAAGTGGAAATATACTTAAATAGGTTAAGAGCTTTTCATTGCCTGTGGAAATTTTAGTTTTAAACTCAAGGTGCTACTCTAACCAGGAGGAAACGCCCAAATTCATTTTACTGGGGTACTTATTTTTTATATGAAATGGGAGGTATGATGGTGTGCAACAGTAATAACGAAAAAAAGACTAACAAGACAACATACTGCCTAAGCATGTGGCCAGGTTTAACAGTACGTATTTTGACACACATGTAAATACAGGCAGAAGAAAACAAACGTCTTTTTCACTGTATATGATAGATAGATAAATTCTAAGGGGAAATGACACATTTTGTTATTCATTAACATCCAGTGATCCTTTCACGCAACACCCTGGAGGCTGAATGCAGTGACAGCATAAAAAGGTATACACCCACCAGTACTTGGCATCAGGCATCAAGCAGTTTTCTGGAAAAGAGCTGGCATACATTCCTTGATAATATGTCTCATAGGTTTGTTGGATGGCAGTACACTGAAGTGTCTGACCAGTAAATTACATACCAAAATGCTGACATTTAACCATCTCTGCCTGTTGCCAGTCACACAACAGAATTTTCTCCAAATTCTATTCACTTTCTGCTTGGAATGGTTGCAGTCCATGCTGAAAACAAACTGAGACTAAGCAAAGTGTAAATGCATTTCATCTGTGTTCTGAAAGACAAAAATAAAAATTTGCAAGGTAAGTGTGGAACAGAGAATTGCATTATACTCTTACTAATGAGATTAGACCTTATTGAAAATTATAGGCATAACAATTGCTTTTTTGAAAAATGAAAAGTATAAATATAAAGTAGTGAAACCTCAATTGTAGAACCAGATATCTGCCTCCAAATAAAACATCTTGTTTGTGCTATGAAAAGGTACGGGAGGATGAACTGCCTATGTGATGTTCCTTTGTAAGAGTTTGTGTCTTTGGCTCTAAAGAAACAGATGTTTGTAAAGATAAACAGAGGTACTAATTGCATATGCAGACAAAAGTTGCTGTAATAGAGATTTAGATCACATTTTAGCCAAAAAGTGCTCCAGTTAGGAATGAAGAAGCTTTTCTATCCTCATATTTTCAGACAACTAGGACTTCATGCAGTCCTTGTAACTAAACAGGTAAGGAAACCTTTGATAAAGATGTTAAAAATAAAACAAAACAAAACAAAAACCCCACAAACAAAACAAACAAACAAAAAAAAAAACCAAAAAGGAAAACACAGACTGGTATATAAAGTTTTATACCATAATGTTAAGGCAAATGCTCTTATTTAGCCCTTCCCAAAGTGTGGACATACTTCTTAATATCTGAAGACCATTTTTAAGAATATTACTAATGCATTTATCTTCTTGAAGGTTGTATGGAAGAAGGCAGAGTTGTCAAAGCACAGTACCTGTAAGGAAAAATATTAGGATGGTAACAAAAAAAAATTGGATAGGAAAGATTTTCAGTGAGCCTTGCAAGGGAACACAGAGAATTGAACTTGAGATACATTGTATCTGTAAACCACTAGTACATTAATTGATTCTTCGTTAAGATATAACCCAAATTTTTCTAAGTGTAACTTTCTCGAAATTCAGAAAAGGCACTAGCTCACATCTGAGCTGGTGACTAGTGTCTGGGGTTTGTAATGAGAGGGAATTATACGGATAATGAAAAAAAAGTCACTATGTTTTTGCCATAAAAAAATTAAACTTTGCTTATAAAATGCTATCAAATTTATGTCATTTCTGTGTCATTTATGGTCAAAATGTTCAGTGCCCTTCATGTTTGTTTACTCACTACTCTAAATGCCATTGCCTGAAAACTGACTTTGGACCTGACATTGGCTTTGTATGCAGAAGCACCTTCTTACAGTCATGAACAAACCTGTAAAGAAGCCTTTTGTGGATGTAAAGGAAAGTTGCCTTTGTGCACTGCATGGCTCAGACAGGCACTTTGAGCTAAAAACCTCAGCTTGTCACAGTGCAGCCTGACTCTGAAATGGCTGTCCTAAAAGTTTACCTGAATGGCCTCTTTGCAGGCAAACTTCTTTTCCTTCTTGCCTGTAGTATATAGATACCTCTTCTTGTAGGAACTAACATTCTGCTTAATACTTCAATAGTGAAGTGCTCTGCCCATCAGAGCCATGCTTTCTGGTCGAAATTTGCTTTCCTTGACATGTTACATGCAGAAGGACATTGGAAGGGATTGATGAGCCCAACCGTTGTCAGTCACAAGTGACATAATTTGGGGGTAATATTTAGAAGATTAGTAACATCTGCTTTTTTAAATATGGTTAGTAGCAACCCCTCCAGCCTACTTCAACCATATGGGATGCTTTGTATGCACAGATAGGCACTGTACGCTGCAAAAGCTATGCTGGAGAAGAAATGTTTCCTTCAAATAACACAGATGAAAAAATGAAATGAAATCTGTCTTTCATATTTGGTCAGAAAAAGCAAATGCGAAACCATAATGCTGAACAAACATATTTTTAAATTAAAACCTTTACCTTATGGCTACTATTAATAAATATTGTTATTACTGCAGTGTTTCTATTTTGTGTAAAAAGCCTTATTACTCAACGAGGCCATCACAGTAAGAAAAAGAAATTCTAATTTTAAGCACAGCATTCTGGTTATTTGCATCTTGGTTATCAGCAAGCTATTGTTTACAATTGTGAAGGAAAAAGCCTGACTAAGTGCTTCATGAATCCAGAAGCTTTAGCCATCAAAACCCTTCGGCACCCCATTCTGTTCTCACTTCTTGGAGTGCAAGCTCCCTGTAATTCCACTGATTCTCAAAATAAAAATTAAATGTGTTTACCCCTTTGTGACACTGGAAACAGAATGAAATCCTGGCTCTTTAAAATGATAATGCAAATGATTGCTTTCATATATTTATGCTGAGAAGAGGTATTTGTTCAAAAAAAAAGTTTAAGAAAATTGGTGAGTCCTTGGTGGGCTATAAATTAGGGGTAAAAGGAGGAAGGAAAGCAGAATATTTGCTTGTTTAGAAATGCTTTTTATAGATGTTTCTTTCCCATTTCAGCAATTTGAAGGGATAGTCATAAAAGAACACGATCACAGTTTCCTCTTGTGTGTGGAATATGGATTCCCTCCTTCCACACCTCAAGGCAGGAGATTTAGGGTTTCCAAATGAGCCTCAAAATCGGTAACTCAATTGCTTTCATTACAGCATGAGTTTTTACATTAGCTGCCATTTGCTTCTTTTTTATGTCTAGTCTATACAGAGTCCTGAACATTTTTGGCATAGGATTATGAAAATGATCTTTTTTTCTTTTTTTTTTTTTTTTATCTGCATTCATGTCTAAATCAGTCATATATTACACAGAGCAGTAAATTGAAAATTTTCTTGAACTAGTTTTGAATATGGTCCTGTGCACTCAAACCTAATCTCTTCCATATCTCTAATTTCTTCTCTTGCATTTCACTATTAGGTTGTAACTAAAGAGTCTGCTTTGTTAATACTTCTTACAGTTTTGATAAATTGACAGCTATTGTATCTGCTAAAAATGGGCACATTTCCAAAACATCTGGTCAGAAGAGGTCAGGACTGGCCTCTTCCTCTTCTTGCAAAAACAGTTGGGGCTGCTGCAGTTGTGAGCATTAGGGTTCCCAGGGGAACGTTACTTTACCTAATGTGCTGGCCGGATGGCACGCTTCACTTCCACAACACCTGCTTACAGATTCCTCCCTGCCACTCAAACCCCAGCCAGCAGAGCATGGGAAATTGGGAACAGGGATAAAAGCACATGCAGAATAACTTGGGAGGGGATGGCAGAGCGAAAAGGAATAGAGCATGCTGAAAAGGCATACAATGAGACAAGAAAGAGAAAAATGTCCAGCATTGAAGAGGTACATGTTGTCTAGCTAATTGTGACAGACAATTATCCTTTTGTCCTACAAGGGCTATGTGTGGTATTGATTTCTTTTTTGTCTGTGATTACACCGGGGCACCAAATCCTTGACCCACAAAGAACACTTTTCTCTTCTTAAGAAGTTTTTTAGTGTTTTCCCTTGCTGTTTTGTCAGAACGGATCATATTATACTTTGTAAACCTTAGGGAGACTTGAGAAAGGTCAGGTAGTTTTGGATTCAGGGTGTTAACGTCTAGCCTAGCAATGCAAATAATCACCTTTGCAGACCACTATCTCTGCCTGTTTGAGGTGGTGACATTGCTTGCAAAAACTCATTCATTTGCTGTAGAGTGGCAGCTCTCAACTTCCTGTCTCAGGTAACTGAGATGGTAAAGAACGTGGTCTTATGGCAATAGCTCTCCCTCTACTGCACAGGGAAAAAAAAAAAAAAAGAAAGAAAAAGATCAACTATGAAGGAGAATTATTCTCACACCAACTAATTCTCTAAAACAGCAGTGGGGTAGGGAGCTTGTAATTGACATTTCTTGTTGGATAGGAAGGGAAATGGTATAGAGTGACCTGTATGTTTCTGCTAGACCACTGTCACTCATTAATATCTGTATTTTTACTAACCCATGGACTCCTTGTGAGCAGAAAAGCACTCTGTGAGCATCATGAGAGTGAGGTGCTGTTTTCAAATTCTTTGACTTCAGATGGTTTTGGGAGGTGTGAGGTTTGTTTAAATGTTGGATTTTTTAAATTTTATTTTTACTTCCTTGTATATTTGCATTTTTGTTTTGTTATTACCTATCATGAACTCCAGGGTAATGGAGTAATTTTCATTGCCACAAGAGAGGTAACACTAAAAGATCATTTCACGTGCTTTCTTACAGGGTAAAATTAATTGTTGTGGAACAGAAGCAATGTCATAGGGTGAGAACAGACATAGCTGTATTATGACTAGGACACACTGTCTTGTGTCCTCCTTTCGTTTGCTCTAAGGAACAGAATTCGTCCCTTGCTGTTCTGCTAAGCTCCTCTTTGCATGCCATCACCTAAAAGGCAGACTGGGAGAAGGGCTCCAATGATGTACAAACAGGAGGAAACTCTGGGATCTACTTGTGGCAGGTCAATAGAGGATGGGGCAAAGCTGAGTGGCTGGTTCCTATTTTTGTTCAGGGGATGACAGAGTTTTTTTCTACTTATGGTGTTTCAAATTAGGATTCAGAAGGAGTGAAAAGATTTTTAGCAACTTAAATTGACACTGCAATGTGAGGGGGTTTATTTACCATCTCTCTAATTTCCAATCCTGGCTTGAGTGGATCAGTATGCAGTTACCGGTACTGCAGTAGGTGTCTGCATTCTGCTCTTGGCCCTTACAATCAGCTTCAGACATGCTGTACATCAGGAGTTGCTAGTGACAGCTGACATCTTCACTGGAATCAAGGCAGGCAGTGTGAGCCTTTTATCTTCATTAAATTTCATTCAGCAGACTGGAGTTTGTGTCTCATTGTTTCTCATTTTCATGTAAAAGTTGTAGTTGTCTGGGTAACTTTTGGCAGACTACTGGTGGAGAAATGTCTCTTCAGATTATTGCCTCCATGAAGATACAGGTGTTTTCTATGAGAGATAAATGTGGACTCTGGATTGAAGGAATATTTAAGCACTCACAAATACCAAATAAGCCTCATCTGTTTCTCTAGAGAAAAGTAGATACATATATGTACTAATCCATATACACACTAATCCATAAAATCTAGGTCTAAACTAAAGTTCATTCTTCTCTCAGGTTTGTGAATACTGAAAATGAACAGGATTGAGTCACACTGCCAAGGTCTATATTAAGGTTTTCACAGAGTTTGGATTTCGGATTCATACCTTTAGGTTGTATCCACACTAATACCAATGACAAGAATTGTTGAGCTGCAGGACACAAAGAAACATCATTTCTTGTGAGTGAATGAAAGAAAATCTACCTGACAGAATTTAAAAGATCTGTTACCAACAAACTCATATTATTTTTGGCCTTTTCAAATGTTACTTATGAAATATAGGAATCAACCTGAATCATCTGCTATTTAACAATCCCTTGCATTCTTCTGATAAAATATAATATTTTCTTAATGATATCAAATCCAATACTTCTTAATGAAACTTAGTTTTGGAACTACATACATTACTAAAGACCCTTATGATTGTACTGTTAATTGCTTCATAAACCTATTGCCCATTCAGAATTAAAGCAATTTCATAAAAGACAAATAAGGGTATAAATTAAATATTAGGAGGTCTGAATAGGAAATAACTATTTATGCAGAACAGCTTTTGTTCTCTGTTCAATCATGGTTGCTTAATTTTGTCAGCACCTTCTGGTGGCACTCTGATTTACTGCTTTTGAAGTCAAGCACCACCTTTACAGTATATCATTGAGGTCTGTAAACTGTTAGGCCCAGAGAGACTGGGCAGTTTATTTTCCACATACCCCTGACGTGTCAACCATGTGCATCAGTATGACATAAACACTGAGCACCCACGGACTTCTAACAGTGTCAAACCTGTCTTTTGCCAGCTAGCACAGCTAGCATTATGTTTGTTACAGGGAAAATGTCCACGTGAAAAACAGCCTGGCCCCCATTTGCTTCAATTTCTACCCTTTTTTACAGTATTTCTGTTAATTGGCTTTCCTGGAGATGATCCAAGTCACTCTTTGTGATGGTCTACATCTCACTTGGGTTATGGATTTATTTTGACATTCTACATTAAAAAAAAAACAACAACAACAACAAAAAACAAACAAACAACAACAACAACAAAAAACCCAAACCAAAATAAGCTGCGAAGAGAAGGGCAGAAGCCAAACCTACAGGCAAATATAAGACTTATCAAGAGGTGTGTTAGTCTGTGAACATCCAGAGGGTCAGATGCCCTACAGTACCTGCTTGTGCTCACACTGACACCCCAGTGTAACACTACCAGCCGTGTGCTGGAGAATAAGTGGACAGATGCTTGTGACACTTGTGATGCAAGTTCTCCCCCTGCCTTACCTCATGAAAACGTGTCAAGAGCAAATAAAACAATAGAATGGGAAATTTTCCCTGAGTTCTGCTGCAGACTCTTGGGTGAACTCTACAGTTCATTCAAGATGTCTAATATGCAAGTTTTCTAGTGAGGCAGCTAGAAAGGGCCTCAGACTCATGGAAAGCTGAGGTACTGGATGGCTTTTTATACTTGTGTTAGTTCTATCACTCTAATGAACAGCTTGTAATATTTGTAGCATATAGCTGATAAATATTTACTGGTAAGTTAAGTTGAATATAAAGCCACATCTGTGCTGACATTAAAAAAAAATTAAAAAATTACCAGATAGACACCAAGGGATGGAAAATTTTAGATATGGTTTTAAAAAGCCAATATAAAGAAATCAAAACAGGTGTAATACATTTAGTCCATTACAAACTTTGTGATAATTTTTGGGTTTAATTTTTTTTCTTTCCAGATACCTTCCTCTCTTATAAACAGACTCTCTTCTAAAATATCTCCCCATTTTCTTTTCTCACATCCAAATTTTTTTCAATGATAGATTAGATAGATTAGATAGATTTCAAGCCAGAGGTCCAAAAAATCGAAGATTTTTAAACATACATGAAATTGAAACTGAAACATATCTTCTAAAATGAACACTTGCCTCGAAACATGCTTCTCTCTTGACTCTGCCTTCAAAAACCAAAATAAGAGCCAGAAAGTCTACAAGTCTTTGACAGAGTTAAAGTAAAAATCTGAAATTTAGGCCATTTTCAGGTTCAGTTCTGTGCTCAAAAGAATCTGCCTTAACTGAATGTAAATCCAATGGCAGTGACTACCTTCTCCTCCTGTAACTGTCACTTGCTACTGTTCTGTGCTAAGTCAGGCAGTTTGTGAATTAATTATGAGGGGGTGTGTATTTGCTTTTTCTGAAGAACAGTGAAACTAAAATTTCTCATTTCAAGTCTGCCAGTGTCGTTATGTGCACATTCTTCACTCCTTTCCAATCAGACTAGAGCCTTGCTATAATTTTCTAAGTCCAGATCTGGTATTCATTCAGCAACATAGTCTCAGGCCATGTACAGAACAAAATCACTAATTTTCTGAATTTTTTTTTAAATAATGTAATTTTAAGTGCTTTAGACACTAATTGCACAGCAATGGCAGCCATTGCCTAGCTGGATTGGCTTAAAAGCTTCACGCAAAATGCTGATTTGCAAATTATCTTGCCTTGGCAACCAGGAGAGATGTCAATTTTAAACTAAGTGGCAGTATATCATTTCACCTCAAAGGGCCAGGGCTTACTGAAAAGTGATACACACATTCTCATGATGAAGGATTTGTTATGCTATTGACCATTGACATAAGTAAGTAAGAAACCATTATCCTGAGGACAAAAATAAAAATAAATCAAAGCTCACTATCCAGCTGTCTATAAGGAAAAGAACTTGCTATTGATGTAATTTCTGGCTAAAATTACTGAGACATGTGCCAGCTGCTTTGTCAAAAGTGAGGGTCTGCTTGCTGAAGGCACTATGGCTACTTGTCCAACCAGTGATAAAATCCAAACAGAAGCCTTTTTAAGGCTCTCCTAACACTTATGGACACCAAAAATATTTTGACACTGACACATACACAACTCTACAACCCATTAATTCCCTTAAAAGTCTGTTTGCCAACATGATCTTTATATTGCACTTATGAGATGTTGCATGAATTTAGGGTAAGAGATATATGAATTGCCCCATGAAACTGAGAGTTCATGTTGGTTGGACTGAAACTGAATGACATGATCATGATTTGGATGGGCCTGTGCAGTGAGTGACAAACAGCAGTACTGTTTGCATCACCATGTACCATCTCACAATGAAGCTATGGTGAAAAGACTCTTTGTTCTGGGAACCCAGCCCAGACAGAGGAAATTGCGGGGAGAAGAGATGAAACTTCTCTTGCTTTGTCTGTCCTCAAAGCTTGTCTACTCAGAGGTTGCTGTGTGCAAGCCCTGGCTCCTAAGGGGAAGGCTGACAGCGACGTGGAGCTCAGGCCAGCCTCTTTCCTTGTAGCATTTAGTTCCTATATCTCCTCTCAATCCCTTTCTTCCAGAGCAAAGCAGTATTGCAACATGAACAGCCATGCTTGGCCCTCCAGGATGATCAGCAAACGAACAGGATGGGCGGTGTGTCCCTGTGTGACTGGGAGCCCATAGGGATGTCCAGGCACGTCGGGGCCCTGGCAAATTGTGCAGGATGAATCCCACTGCAGGATTTCCCCCTGCAAACCTGAGAGGGGACAGGAATCCAAGCTCACCTCGGGAGTGGTGCTCATTGAATGTCCCTGTGTTGGACAGAAGTTCATCTCAGCCCTTTCAGCTCTGCAGCTACATTCATAATTCATCTGAATGGAAATATTTTGGAGAATGAGAAGGAGCAAAACAGACTTTTTGGCTTTGCTGAGAGCCCTGCAGTTTGACAGTGGCCTTGGACACAAAAAGCCCAGGCTTGTGTTCTTCCTCTAGCTAACTCTGAGTAATCACATCTACAAATCAGTGGTGAAAATGAGTAATTTGTGATTCAGGTTGAGAAAAGACTTCAGTCTGGGTCCTTTAGTAGTGTCCCTGGCTGATATACAGATACACACTTACATGTGTGGGCATTTTCACCATTTTCTCCAGAAACAGAAACAAAAGCGAACCAAACCAAACTAGGCACGAAGACATGAAGTCTTGAAAATTAATGTAGCATGGAATTATTGTCCTCCAGTCAGCTTTAATTGCTAGTGCAACAATTGATGATTAGAATTCAAAAATTCATTTCCCACATGTATTCAATTTTTGTTTATAATTTGTCATCCCAGCAGATCCTCCTTACAGTAAGTTTATTTATCAGAGTGTTCATGGAAAGTAGAGCCCAAAGGGGATGTAAATCCAAAGTAAGTGAATTTGTTTAAATATTTAAATCAACATTTGTGTGATGTATTATTCTAGCTCCAGTCAGCATTCTAGAGTAAAGTGGGATGAAAAACTAATTTTCTGAAGAAATTTTTAATTTAATTATAACTCAAATGCCTAAACCGTGCTATGTAAAGAAGAATTTTTTTTTTCTATTTTGGGTCGGGAAATTTGTTAACATCTATTACAAAGAAGTATTTACATCATTAAAAAAAAAAGCTTAAAATTCAGTGCTTAAACTCAGTAACTGAAATTTGAACATATAGTCAAACTTGAAAAGTATTTCTGTGCTTTCAAAAGTTTTTTTAAATGCAATGCAGCTAGTTCTATTTTGGATTTCTGGTTTGTTAGAAAGTGTTAAATTAACTTGAATATTTTCTAAATATATTGAAACATGATACTGATCTAATACAGTGAAAATTTGATTATAAACTCTGTGCAAATGTATTATAATAATGGGTTTTTTTCATCCAGAAAGGAAAGTTTATGCACTCTTGTAAGCAGACTAGAACTGCTGTTTAGTACCTCAATATTGCGTTTTGCTTTCAAAAAAGAAAAGGAAACATTTTTTACTGTACTAAAAAGCCTGAAAAGTCGGAGGGTAATTTTAGGAGGATAACTGTAAAACTCCATGCTCACCCAAAATGTATTTCCCTGCAGCTGCACAGTTTTTTTTGTTATGAATTCATTTTATCCATGTTTGCTGCTTACCTGCCTTCAACACAGCAGGAATCAAAGTCATCTATGTCTGCTGCAGTTATTTCAATTCTTTTTCTTATTAAATGTGTGTTTCAAATGACTGGCACCACAGATTACATTCCCAGTAGACTCTTAGGCTTTTGCTTAAATTCATGTAGATCGAGAGTTATCCTAAAATCAGCAAGACATTCTCATTATGTAAAGTTAAGCATATGTTCAAGTGTTTGTATTATCTGGGCTAATCCATAAAATTGAGAAGAAAATAGAATACACAAATACACAACATTTTTGAGGAACCCATAAGTGTATAAACTTAAACTGAATGGGTAGTTTAAACATTAATCATGTATGTGTACATATCATACATATTTGTATTAAATTGAACTTGCTCAGATTTCTGAATTGGAATCATCAGTTCTAAATATATGCCAGAAATAATTATATAACTTCTTTTTCTTCCCAAAAGTGGGGTGCAGTAATACCTGTTGCAAAGAGATGTGATTAACATTGTTTGAGCCCTGTGGCATAATATTTTTTATTTATTTATTTCTGAGAGAATCCCTAATCCCTGCTTAATTTTATGAACTGTCAAAATGATTCTAAATATCTCTCTGGTTTGCATTTTCACCTCAGGACAGGAGTCCAAAGGTACAGATTTGTTGTACAACAGCGGACTTCAGGCAATTTTCATCTTTTAATGCCTACAGCACCCAAGGTTGAATTTGCAATAATCACCAGATTATCTCTTAAGGATCTTCCTGTTACACTTGCAAATAGTTCTGCAGGAAAATGCAAAAGATATAGAAGAAAAATAATTGATTAGATGCAGGAGATCATTTTGTCACATAATCCCAGATGAAAAAGAAAACAAATGTGGATTGCTTTTTTCTTTTTAATGACAGTTGAAAGATACTAAGGGAAAGATACTTGCCATTCAAGTTAAGTCATATGCTGGTCTCAGTGCCCTGGTTGGATCTTAAAATGCCTCAAGAAAATGTGCAAAAGTAACACTGTATCTAGAATTTTATTTTAGAATGGGTATGGATTGTTCAAGTGGTGTGTACAACCATGACAGCTAGCAAAGTAATGTGCCTACACTGCTATCGATATGGCAGGTATAAGGAAAAAAAGGTGTGGATATAAATTAACTATAGGTGAGATTCTTATTATTTTTAATAGCATATGATTATGCTCCCATTATATTTTAGGGAGCTATGACCTAATTGGGCGATATTTAAAGTGAGAAAGGGAAACAGAATATGGCAACAGATTCCACATAGTAATTGTGTATGTGAAAGTCAAATGATGGGAACCATGAAGATTTAATAAATGTTGATAAATAATTTACTTTTATTATTGGCATCATAAATGAGATCTAATTCAGGTATAATCGTGGGTTGTGAAAATTTTCTATAGTTGTATTTTATTAAGAGTTTGGACCTCATTTCTTTCTCAGAGCTAGGATGTGATTCTAATTTTGTTCATATTATAATAAATTAATTTGAATTCCATTAATGGCATCAATTGAAATTCACACCAAAATAATTGATCAAATCAAGGAAGATGGACTGAAAAAAATTTTAGAGTGTGCCTTTGATTTGAATTTTTTGTTTTCCTTTATGCACTGTTAAATCTCACATAGATTTTAATATTTTAAAAACAGGGTGAGGTATTCTTTATTGGTCCAGGCCAGAGGATGGATAGCAGATCGCCTGCTAGTTCAGAAACTTTAATATGTGAAAGTGGGCCATGGGAAACCACACTTATAAGGGGACCAGGAAAGGATGGCTTTCTGGGTATGTCAGGAGGCAAAAAGAATTAATCAGAGTTGCTGTGTCTGGACACTGCATTTGAGGTCAAGTCAATGTCTGGTGCAGAAGGAAATTGAGAGTTGAATTACATGGTTAAAGGATTTGTACATGGGAATGATGAAATAGAAAACAGTGAAGATTTATTTCCTATTTTTCCTGTCTAAGGGAGTCAAGATTCAGATGGGATAATAAAAAATAATCCAGAGGAAAAATATCTGTCTATTGGCCAGAAAATACAGCATTTATTAAAGCAAACTAACGTATCCTACTGAAGTCATCCTGGGTAACCTGTGTCTTAAAGCATCTTGGGCAACCTGGAAGAAACATATCTGGTCTGTCTTCTGTAGAGTTTTCTTGTTGCTTAGAAATGCAGGCTGTCCAATGAATCTTCATCTACACTTCCAGAGGAAAGAACAACACTTCGCTTCTCTGAGCTCCACCCAAAACAGCATGAAAGAGACCAAAACTTATGAACCTGGGGAATAGTTAAAACAGAGCCAGCAGCAGAACGGTAGAACGTGAAATCTGTCTGAAGCAGCACACGTATCTACTCTTATCCTGCTGCTGAGGATAAAATGTCATAAACTCAGGAAATTCTTGCCCCAATTTCTTGCAGGAGCTTGAAATTTAATTTTTTCTTTTTTACCTGTAAGTAGTTAGCAATGTTAAAATGAAAGCAAAAAAAACCCAAAAACAAAAAAAAATAAAAAAAACCCCCACAAAACAACAACAAAACAAACAAACAAAACTCCCAAAACAAAACAAAACACCAAAAAAACTCAAAACCAAAAAAACCCAAACAAACAAACAAAAAAACCCCAAACCAAGATACTGAAATTGCATCGACTTTCTACTTGTGTGTTTTGATGAATTTGGGAGAAAGCATTTGGGAAATTTGAAATTGGGAAGCCAGGTGATCAAATTATCATCTTTGTCCAGATATATAGAGACATTAGGTAGTCATTAAATATTGATGATGCATTAAAGGTGTAAGACTAAGGCAGAGCTCTCTACATTTGTTTGGGTTTTTTTAGCCAATATGTTAAGTAGAATAACTTATTAGAGATGATAGAATTCAACCCTTCTACTCCTTTTGTTAACAGGTTAGCACTCGACCAATTCACATATCTAAGGCTTTATATATTATTAATCAAAAGAGTTAAAAAGTCAATCCAATCTGGTTATATACAGTAGTTCTTTTGGTTTTCAAACCTTTAAATAATTTATGGTGTCATCACTTTCCCAGTGGATATCAGGCTAGTTGATTGTCTGGAATCAGAATCCCACTGGGAAAAAAAGAAACATAGTCAGAAAAAGTAGTAATTTTTTTTTTAATAATAGCAACTCCAGCCTATTGTATCATCACTATCAGTCTCTAGAGAGATCATTTCTCTGAAAGAGAAGTTTTTCTTATACGAATCCTTTTGGGATCAAACAATCCTGCCAAATCTATACCTACATATTGTTCTAACTGGATAAGGGAGTGTGTGTGTGTTGAGCACACATGGAGGTTTCTTCTGTTTCTTTTGAAGTGGTAAGCCCCCACAGTTGATCATTGTAATCTGAAATAGCTATTTTATTTTTTTTGTAAGTATGTCTCAAATTAATTCAGCCATTTTTGATTATGCGAATACTGGGGAATCTACTTTTGAGCTTTTTAATATTTCTAGGTATTCAAGAATATAATAAAAAAGTGATTTAAAATAACACTTTCGATTTAAAAGTATGTTAGAGAAATAATGACATTATTTTATGTGATAGAATACCAGATTCTGCCTTCCCAAGTAAGGGACTTGACTTCTATTATTGAATAGACTGCCACCATATATTTAACATATAACCTCCTTTCAGAATTAAAACCTCCTTTCCACCCAGAAAGTCATATATTCTTTCTCCATGTTAAATAAGGCCTTTGAAGACCAGGTGTATCGAACAGGTACTCTGCTAATTCCCCAACAGATTATGAGTTTTCATACCTCTGTTTTGCACTGTATCTTCCAAGCAGAGTTCCATGCATAGCCTTTTTTTTTTCTTCCTAAACCTCTCAAAAAAACCCCCAAGATGTATCAGTGAAGGTAGTTGTCCTGTGATCTTTTACAGCAGCTGATTTTGTCTTTAGCTGCCAGCTGTCCATACCCACTGACTTCAACCAGCTACACAATTCTTCCTGCTGCATCCAGATCCTGCTTTCTACATGTCTAGGAAACTTTGCCTCCTGACCCTACAACAGTCTGTACCCTTGCTAACAGAATGGAGAGAATGACAAGGATGCATTTCTGCATGCAGTCATCTGGCTGGACTAGCAATATTTTCCTGGGCTTCAGAATTATGCATTTATACAAACTAAGACTGGCCCTAAATGTAACTCAGGGAAGTAATCCTTCCATGAATGTGAGATGTTTATCCTGTTGTTATGAAGACTGAGAAAATTTGCTAGATGAGGGAAGTGGACATTTCACTTACAAAATCAGAATCTGAGTCCCTTATTCCTTTAAAAACACAGGCAAATTTTGAAACACAAAGTGTAATAGTATGAAACATGAAAAAAAAAAAGAGTGAAGGATTTAGGTGCATGCATATCATAAAATTCCCTCAGTACCACTAACTCAGTTGTATTGATGACACGTATTGACTCATATTCTGCTTTCAGCAACACTTGTGTAAATCCAGGGTACTGCAACTTCAGTCACTTTGGAGCTTTTGCTCTTGATTTACACTCATGTAACTGACAGCATTTGACCCTTAGACTATACATATATCTTAAATTATGCATTTAGCTTCCCGAGCCACAACTGAACAATAAGGCAGTATATATATCATCTGGTATGTACTATATATCAGTTTAATGTGGACATTTTAGTTTTGCAGTTCTTCTACTCTTGTGCTGCCATTCTCATACTTGAAAGAGTCTATTTTTTTTAATATATATACAGACAAGCACACTGGCACTTTTAAGAAATTTGTGCAATTCTTAGATCATGTACGGCTCCAGAAAGCTGTGCACTTAACTCAGCTTTCGTAAACATTGTGTGCAAAAAATGGTTAAGAACTGCATGAGTTTTTAAATTGATCTTAATTAGCACTCTCCAGGTGATCAGAGCAGACCTTACTGTTCACAAGGATATTTCTCCCCTAGTTCCCTACCTCCAAACAGGGACGAGGCTTCCCACTGAACACGTGAACGTCTCAGCACAGGTTTGCTGAGATGAGGAAGAGCAACAGAGGTGCTGGGTCCTGTGTTTTTGGCCATGTTTATGAAGCAATTCCTCTCTTTATATTTTGGGGTCACACCTGTGAAGCTCTTCTTTTCCCAGGGTATATCTGGCTGAATTTTGCAATATCAGCCTTATCTTGTCAATGCTCTGCCTAGTGCCAGCTTGCACAATGATTATCCTGCAATCACATTCCCAGAAACTTCTGCTGAAAACAAAGGGTGCTTCCAGAAATACCTTGAGAGATAAATAACACCACTTTGGCACTCTGCTTTAACTTCCTCTGAAGGCAATTAGTCCTGAACAAGTCCTAAACAGAAGGACCCCAAATAAGTGTTTTGTCCTATGGTCACAATGAGCACATTGTAGCCACAGTGAAGATGAGGCCAAGAACAAAAAAAATGGTATATATATTTGGAAACTTAAGCTTTTGGCTCCATTTTCCTCTCAGTAATACTGAGCACTTCACACTTCACATTTCCACAGATTTCTTTCTGAAGAGACTAAACCTGCAGGGCTTGTGTTACCTTTGTGGTTCCTACAGGCTTCCAAGGGGCAGATACACTCTTAAAAAAAAAAAAAAAAACAAAAAAAAACAAAAAAAACCCCAAAAAAAACCCCCATATATTTTACAATTTGATTACTAAGACATGAAAATAGCAGCTAATTTTATTAGTAAGCAAAATCAGAGGGAAAAGAGAAGAAAGTTTAACATTAAAGCAATAAAGTTTTGGACAGTTCACAAGGTCTAGCAGCCTGTGGGCCAAACAATAAGCAATTTGTTGAGGAAGAGAGAATAAAGACATTCTTTCAGGCTGGCCGGCTGGCATGGTGAGCTGCCCATTGTGCTGCTGGCTGCAAGACCTGGGATTAGGGAGCAGCTCAGGTTCCCAGGCTTGGCACCAATGGAAACTCAAGCTTATGTATTTAGTCTTTGAACAGAAGAAGAGGTCACAGTTCAGTACCATTTGAGAGCTGATCTACCAAACAGCACTAGTACTGGCTCCAGAGGATGAATGTTCATCTGCCCATTTGGTCAAAGGTGAGCTGCCCTAATAATGCCTCTAGCAAGGTAGAAAAGATAAAAAAGCTTGCAATGCAATGCTGGAATGGAGGAGGGACACACTTTCAAGTGATAGACTGCAGTCAAAAGGCAAAATACAGTCATATGGACAATCTGCTCTGTGAAAGTTCCTCACTGGGTTAAAATCTAATAAGCAATATACAAAAAAACCCAAAACATTTAAAATAATTTTAAGTTAATAATGTGATTTTTAAAAAATCAGATATATTTCTGCATTAAGAGAAGGAAATGGAGAGAAAGAAATGGTGCTTCTTTGCTATTCTAAATAATTTTTTTCAAAATACAAAAAAAAAGGTAGAAAAGCAGGAATAGAGTAATAAAATCAGAATAGTTATAAATAAAGTATATATTGCAGGGTTAGGCACACCAAATGCATTAATCAAGATTTAATAAATGGGAAAAAACAAAGCTACATTAGCACCTCTCATGTGCAGAAATTATTGAACTCAAATGACTATGCAGAGCACTAACATAGGAACTGACATTCTCTGTGGAAAAGCATGTTTTAGATATTCCAAAAGAGGAAAACCCCATTCTCCAAAATGATAGCTTTATCTGAGGAACTCATAGATCAGACTTTTTTTGGCTGCCCTAAATAATTGAAATAATTACTGGAAATGCAGAATGAAGACTAGCTGAAATTTTACATTACACACACCTTTATAGAACAACTTAGTTCTTTGGTGATATTGTTCCTGTTCCTGTTTTGATAATTTTATACAGATCTAGAAGAAATTTTAATAAATTAGTGATCTAATCTCATGCTCATATTTAAAAATTACGTTTCTTGAGTCATGTAGACAAGAACTACAAGACTCTACAGTGTTTTTTTCACTTCCTGAAAATATCCACAGGATTGAGTTCTTCCAGAATACGTATCTCAGAAAGAAACGTTGATGCTTGCATGTGTGAATGTGAAATTTAAAAGATCTAGAATGAAAAGTAATAATCTAAAAAAGCCCCAATCAGTAATCAACAACCAACAGATGCATCACTTGAATGTTCATGCTCACTCTGTGAAGAAGAAGGAAGACAAAAGTGCAGTTAAGCAAACAGGAAGACTTGCACATTTTTCCCTCATGAATACATTGGAGATGAGTCTGTTTATGAGCATCTAGTGGACAGAAGAAGTATCTAAATTCGTCATCCTCTCTGGGGTAAGAACTGCGTCAGGATGGCAAAATCTGGCCTTAGGAGAATTGCTCGTTAAAGGCATTAAGTCCAGTTCTACCATCTTAAGATAAACAGTACATTTCAGAGTCAGGTTTTCCTGGTAAGAAGCTTCCAGGACCAGCAATTTAAAAACTCTCCAAAGCACAATATTGTATGAGGGCTTGTGATTCACTCCACCTTTTGATTTTACATTAAGCTCTTCTGTTTGATATTTTTCTCTTCACAGACAAAGAAAAGAAATAATTTTTTTACAGAATGAGACCACAGGGTAACCAGGCTGAAGAATTGTAATAACAAACATTATGAAAACTTGTAATTATTGGTTTGAAATTCCACCACGAGAAAGAATGACACTTTGGTGTTTCAGTTCTTCAGTTTCTGCTGAGGTAAACTAAGCACCAGGTTCAGCCCAGAAGTGGAAGATAGCACGGCACAGGAGTTGGAGGACCTGCCCTCAGCAGGGTATTTCTGCATTTCCTTCTGAACAGTGGTTCTCTGCAAACTGCTTGGCCTCAAGTTCTTGCTGTGAGTTTTCCAGAGAGCTCCTAAAATTGGGAGAATTTCTTAAGTCAACTGAATGCTAAGCCTTTTTGCCATTAGGAGAGCTAGAGAGAGAAAGGATGCTCCCTCAGTTTTGGCGGGACTGTGAACCCGTGGCGGCAAAGAAAAACCACCAAATTCTCCTGACAAAGAACCCAGTGACAATTGACATGAAAAGTCAGTGGCATGACCAGTGAAGGCCACTAGAAAACTTTTTTCCAATGAGGTCATGGAACTGGCTGTGTAGTGAACTGTTGCTTCAAGTCTGTCCTAAATTAAACAGTGTCACTCTGTGGCTTGAAAGTTTGTTTGCAGTAGATATCACATCCTCCTTTAGGCTTTCTCTGTACCTATCAGCCAGGGAGAGAGGGAATACTACCTCTGCTGTGTCTCAGCATTGCTGTGAAAGTAATATGAAACAGCAGCAAGTAATCATCGACTTTGGGAGCGTAGTTCAGATTAACTTTGAGAGCAACTTGAATGTGAGCTTGAACTTCTGAAAAACCCTTCAAGCCTTCAAATTTGAGAGAATAATTCACCTACTAATTTCTTTTTTCTTTTTTTTTTTAATTTCAGTATGGATTAACTTTATGTTTAGAGCTTAGAAAGGGGTTTTCCATCTCTTTTTTTCTTGGTCTTGTTGTGCTTTCATCTTTGCTGCAATCCTGCTCCCCTCCAGTGTCAGATCTCACACATCTCTCATCTCTGCATTTTGATGCATGCTTGTCCTATGACTGCTGCCACCTGCATGTGCCTGGCACAGGCCCCAAATGACACCCCTCCCCTGTTCTCTTGCTGCCTCTGTCTCTTTCTTAGACCACAGGGGCCACACGATCACCACTTTCTCAGTGTGGCATTTCCTTCTGCGCGTTGCTCTCGCATGTTGTTTATCTCTCGGAAGGATTGCAGCTACAGATAGCATCAGTGGAACTGTATCTGTCGAGGAGCAGATGTCTACCTCTGCTATATCATCTTAATTGCCCTGCTGTGGCTCACCTACCAGAATACATTTTTTTTTTCTTGTGTCACCTTTTTTTTTCCCCCCTCTGATTTTGCAAATGATTAGTTCAAAACCAGCAGGACTCAGCTTATAGTCATAAGATTTAGCTGGGCATATTTAATCTTTTAAGGAGAGAGAATTCCTTAGGTTGCTAATCTACTGGACAGTATTTTCTAAGGTCTTTGAGGTTTTGTCTTGCATTTTCATTTTATAGTGAATTAGGTAAATATTACTAAAAGAGAAACTAGAGAAGCAGGAAATTATTATAAAAATATTAGTCAAAACTGAAGTGTTACTGTCTGGACTAGGAGAATAAGTAAGTAATGTAAAAAAATATATATGATAGAGACATATTCTTACCTGTTTCTACAGTGTTGATAATTTTGAGTTTGAATTTTTTTTTTTTAAGAGAGAAAATTGAATCACACAGCACTTCAGAAGATTCTTCTGTGTAAAAAAATTGAAAGGTATTAATTTGGCAGTCTTTAATACAAGTGATCCAAATTATACCTTTCAGTCTTTATCAAAGTAAAAAATTTAGTTTCAAAAAATCCCCTTAGTTTTACATTGATCAACAGTAAAATATGGATTAGTATTAGTTTGGGATTAAAATTCAGACTACGGGAAAGTAAAAAAAAAAAAAAAAAAGAGCAGACAAACGATTTATCCATTTTCCATTGTAACTACTTTAGGCATTTTGTAGAGGGCTGAAAAAAGTGTTTGTCTCAGAAAGCTACACTTCAATTATCTATGACGAAGATAGTTTTTAAAAGTATTCAGGCTTCAGTTAGTTCGGACTTAGCCTTAAGTTTACAATAAAATTTGAATTAAGTTTCACTTCAGCTTTTGAAATCATGCTGTGGAAAGAGCTTACTATATTCATCCAAAAATATTTGATTCTTTTTATGAAGTAACACAAATACAGTATTTCAAAAGTATTTAATGGGTGTATACACACCAATATGCACATTCCCTATATAAATTGATATTATATAGTCAGTGATAAATTGAAATTAATCAAACATTACCACGCGAGTATATAAACTATTACAATTATTTCCAATCACAGGAAATACAAATCAACAGAAAGTAGCACTCTGATGTATCAAGCTGGAAGAACTTTTATTTTAGGTACTTATGTGCATATAAACCATAATTTGCATCTCCCATCCTTTCTCCTTTTTTTAATTAGGGCCTCCCAATGCAGGATGGGAATATCCAGTACCCAGCATCAGGAATGTGCTTGCTACAAGACAGCTAACTTCTATCAGAGCTATTTACTGAAATTTTGGCAAAGTAAATTTAATTTTTAATTCCTTAGCCACCTCCCACCTCACGACAATTATGTTCTGTTTTGCTGCATTTAATGTCTTCTTCACTTATCTCCTCACTTCTGCAGTGTCTTCAGAAAATCTGAAGCTCTTTATGCTTTATTTCAGGCACTGCACCAATACAAGTTCCAAAATAAGTCAAATGCAGTGCAGAATCTTCACTGGGGTTTTTATTTTTCCTTTAGTGTTTCACCTCAGCTTTTTTAGACAGATTAAATTTAGTGCAAAATTGCCCTTGCAAAGACAGTATCTTTTTACTCATCACAATCATTTCCGAAGTGTCAGCAAAATAAGGGATTTTTACAACAGCAGCAACAACAGAAAACTAGTACAGTTTTGGGAGGTGAGGTTCAATCTCTCTTGGTATCTCATCACGGTTGTTAATTAAATTTCATTTGATAATATTTACCGCAGGTCATGTTGAACCCTCTGCCCTCCCCTTTTACTGACATACACACACATACAGACACAAAAAAGTCAGACCTCAGGAAAGAAAGTGAAGCTTTTAAATCTATTTGCAATTGTAGCAGTTCTACTTTCAGAGTCTTCATCTGATTTTCAGAATTCTTAGTGACAAAACAACAAAACAGAAAGTAAGATTTAATCAAGACAGTGTTACTATCAGGTAAATGTTTGGTAAATGTAAATGGTTGAAATTCAGTAGTCAAAAATAAACCCATAAATTCAATTAAAAGCCTTAAAAATGAGTCTACCTTATTTTACTTAAAAATATAAGTGAAATTACAAACTTGGATAAAACTATGGGTTGGACAGATACCTCACAGAGGCTCTCTGATCCTTGAGATAAATGTAGCTCTTTATCTGCCTTTCTCTTTTCTCTTTTCTCTTTAGAGATCTTTCAAAGATCTCTAGACATTTAAGCCTGGTTTCAAGCAAGTGTCCCTGTTTCTGTACTGAGGTCTTTTTTGTCTGACCACCACACGGTACCAGAAAGGTACCTACATTTCTGGAAGTTCCATAGGACCTGAACTAGGATTCCATTAATGCCCATTATTTACAGGGACTGTATTTATTTTAATATTTGAGTTCTAAAAGTTCTGGAGAGGCCAGATATTTTTTCATTTAAATGCAGCAAGCAATAACAGTCAGAAATAATTTTTGCTGCAAAATATTTGGAGTAAGGCAATCTGCTGACTAAATCTCCTGCTGCCTTGGGAGAAAGACAACAGTCATAAGGCCCTCCCTCAGCTCAGCTCTACCATTGATATTCTGTGAGGTGTTTTGGACAAGTTACTATTTCTATTATCCTTTGGAAAAGGATATCAGTAATAAAACTTCTTTCCACTTTTTTTTTTTTTTTTTTTTCTTCCCCAATCTTTCCTTATTAGATGTGATGTTTTTAAGAGACAGATGCTGGCCTTTGTGTGTCAACAGAACTAGGCTATACAGTATCTTACTTAGAATTTCTAGCCATTCTATAATACTAGTGATAAGAATAGTAAATATCTGAATGATTAATTGATGTGAAGAGGAATTTGGAGCAAATCTTAAACCTCAAATGAATCCAAATTGTTTAGATGGCAGTAGTCCAGACATTCAGAGCCATATCTGAATTTCTTTCAAGTATGAAATGTTTGGGTATTTCAAGCCCAAAGGACTTAATTATCTTCATGACTAAACTTGTAGTATCTCCATGGAATCGGAAATTCCTCCCTATTTATGCAGGCAAAATAGGGCTACATGTAAGAACAATGTGAATCAGGAGACTGGGACCAGGCTGCCATGTGTTCACTATCATGGGCAATAACTTAGGGAATGTGAGCTGCAGGAGAAGCACCATTCAGAGAAGTGCAGCCCAACATCCCTCTCTGGTCATTTCTGCCTTAACAGCCACCCAAAGCAGATCCATTTAGTCTCTCACTGTTATTCCCTACTGATAATAGCACTATGTGATTTGAATTTGGACAGAAGGTTCCTTCTTCACACCTCTTCCCAATTTTTCTCTTCCTGTTTCTGATGTGACAACAAATTTTGGCAACACACAGTGTCAACTGAGCCAGTATCAGCATCCACTATTATTACACTGACTACAGATCTAGAACCACTGTTATTATGTGCACATTATGAGTTGCTCAGGCCTGTGCTTCTGATGCTCACGATTCAGTGTGACAAAAAGGAAGAATTTTGGAAAACGCAGTCTGTGCATCTAAATGTGGGTAGAAGAAGCTGGGTAGCTGAGGAAGTGTTTCATAATGCATAGGCACAATAAACTGACTCAGCACGAATGGATACCAACTATTCTCTAACACTGAAAGGAAGAAGTGAAAGCAAATCTGCATGAAGTGTTCTAAGATCTTGGTCTGCGTTGCACTGGCTCACCTCCTCAGACGACAGGGCATTGTGGCTTTAGAGATGAAACAGCTTTTTCAATCCCTGAGTTCACCTTACTGACCAACTCTGTAAAATTTCTGTCAATTTAAGCAGTTTCTGCAGATGGTCTATTTGGTGACTCCATTTGGTGACTCTCAATGGGACAACATTTTAACATAAAAAAAAATTGCCTTCCACCTCTACTAGGAAGTTATTTTTTACCACTTTTTAAAGTGGTTTGTTTGTTTGTCTGTTTGTTTTTATTTCATCTCATGTTACCCAAGTGGTTTGTCTGTCTGTTTGTTTTTATTTCATCTCATGTTACCCCTGTAACATCTACAGAATATACAGACTTTTACTGTAGCCCCCTTATAAGCCTTGCAGACTGCATTTAGAAGGAGGAAACACTAAGATTACAGAGATCTTTCCCTGATTATAGCAACTGAACTTTGAACTATTTGTTGGTCCAGTTTTAAAATATCCTCATACATAGAAGAGCACTTTTGAAGATGGCTACACCATCCTATTACCTGTTTGCTCTGTGAGGAGGTCCTACTGTTCTCAAAAGAGTCAAGCTGGCTTTTCCCATTAGCAACAAATCTCATTCACAATGCCTTTCATGAATTTATGATAAAAAATAGAAATAGAAATAGAAAAAAAATAGAAATAACATTGTTTTCTGCATAGTCTTGATAAAAAATTTGTTTTCAGAAGGGTGTTTTTTTAATATTTCATAAGAACATGTTGATTTTAATGATTTCTTAGAGGAAACATTTCAATGACTAAAATCAAAATAAAAAAAAATAATTTCTGCTTTTGTCTTCCAAATTTATTCTTTTAACATTTTTATATTATTCTGTATTAACACTTTATATTTGATATATATTCAATATTTCAAAGTGATCTGTGAGAATTTTTTTATCCTACTGAAGCAATCTAACAATGTCAAAACAAATCTATTGTTTCACTTATTGGAAATAAATACCTTTGGAAGTTCTCCCCTGTTGCTCTGTGAGTGTGGAATTCTACATTTTGTCCTAGATAGGCATAAAGGGAAAACTTGAAAATTCGGGATTCATTCTATTATTCCTAGGATGAAAACTGGCTGTTTTCAGAAAAAAATATGGGAAAAATTATCACAGGGGAGAAAAAAAAAAAAAAAAGGAAAAAAAAAAAAAAGAAAAAAGTAAAACCTCTCTTATGTTGTCTTAGACACCTCACTGTCCAGCTCTGTTCCTTCAGTACTAATGCTGCTCCTCAATTTTTGTCTTTTTCATGAGCCCTATACCTAACCATATCAGAACTTTAAATATTAGGAAAGGTTCAAAGACATTTTTTCCACTTACCAAAACATTTTGAAAAACAAACACCAGTCTTTTAAGTTAAGACATTCTATATGAGAGGCGACATGTTTGAGAGATAATAAAGTAAAATGTTATTTACCCACTGAGCTATGACCATTAATATTACACAGAAACATTTGTGAAATATACCAGTAAGAGTATCGCAACTTTAGGAAAAGAAAGACAGAAAGAAAAAAATAAATTACTTGGCCTGTCATTAGGGAAGCTATAGAAGTAGCAGCAGGGAAGGGGGTAAAGAATCCAAAAAAATAAAGGACAGAGAAAAGGATAAAATCTGATTAATGGAGTTTGTAGATTGGAAAGCCTATCTGTGATTCATTTAAACATGAATACCTAATGCAAGGCTAGGCAATCCCTTATAGCACTGACTTCTAGAAACTGTAAAAAAAGATCATGCTTTAGTCCTGCTATTACTTTGCCTTGATGATAGGAGAATATGAATGCTGTTTGAAAGATAGTACCATTTCTTTGATACATCAAAAAGCACTCTGCAGTAGACAACTACTTTAGTAGGACACTTATAGTCAAAACCAGTATTTGACTATGCTCCTAATGTCATATTACAATGACAGAAGCTCAAGGCATATCAATTTAATCTTAGTTCAAAAAAATCTTTTAGTTCTGCTGTAGCGAAGTCAAAATGGACTTTTATAGTTTTTCAGCTTGAAATTGGACAACGAACAACTTTTATAGTAAAAATGAATTGCAGAATATGGCTGAAAGGGTAATCATATTCAGATTTAAAAAATAAAGCACTTGCTACTTATTTGGCGCTAGATTTTCCAAAAAGGAAGCTATGCCAACAAGAGAATACACAATTAAAAATCAAGTCTTCTTGTTATAAAAAGATAGTACCTCTGCATTTCTTGTTCACTTGTTTTATAATGTTTAAGGATAATAAATGCTTAGAAACGAGTCCTGATATTTGACGGAAATGAGAACTAGCTCACTTCATAGATGTTAGGCTGAACAGCTTAGTATACAGCTCAGTATAACATAAATTAATTTTGAGTCAGCTTCTACTTTTTTAAAATTCATCAGTGTAATCTTTTGTGTTAAGGAAAAAAAAAAAAAAAAGGTGTTCATTTGTAGAATTACAACATGTAAAAAGTTCTTACAAAGGATAGGTGTTACGAGCCTCCAGTTTCACCAGATTGTAAAACGAATCCATGGAGTGAGTCACACAGTTCAGTCACAGTACCTGGCAGCCAATTCATTACTCACAAAGAGATACAGAAATGGAGTGTACACACACTCATCACAAATAAAATGTTTAACAGGTATGCCTGACTATAAAAATTTCCAAGTCTTGATATAACCCAGCTCAGGATTCAACTATGTAATTTAAATGAATGGCCTAGAGATCAAAAACCACATATTGCAGATTATGTAGGTTCTCACTGCATGTGCACAGTCTTTTCTGGGCAGCATTTTAACCGTATGCAAAGACAAAAGGTGTGAAATCATCTCACTGCAGAAAGCAGGTTTCTTTTCCTGTCAAACACTGCATTTGAAGGCTTCTTGTTGTTCAGTTCTTACTATCTTTGCTTTGTTTGATTTGGAATCCTGATCCCAGGAGGAAAACTGCATTCCAGCTTCCTCTTTCTCAGATCTGTTGGAATCTCTTAATGTGGCAACAGTGACGAGAAACCCCCAAGCCCTACCTATCCACAAGTCTGTACAATTTCTCATTTTTCCTTTCCTGCTTGCAATAATGAAATTCTGTGGAATATTGGGGAAGTAAACTATCCAACTCTTTGGTTTGCTTAAGAGTTTGTGGTTGGGTATCAAACAGAAGTGTCAAATTACCTAACTTTAATTTCAAGTAATTGGTGAACAGAATTACCCTGAGGGTTGAGGGAATTATAAACAACGCAGCTCCTGGTAATTTTCTCCCCTCTGGATAGAGCCAAGTGGAAATTGCTGCTAGTGGATTTGTTACAGCTGCTTGTGACATTCAGAGGTGGATATTTGCAAATAATACAGTTCACTTGACCCTCGCTGCTTGGCAATGAAAGAAAAACAATCTGAAGTACTTTCTTGGGGTTTTGGTAAGCACTATCCTTCTTTCCTGTGATTTCTGCAATGATCATTTAAGTGCTGGTAATAATTTGAGACAATTTCTTTTGACTAAGTTTTCATATGTGCAGCATTAGCCTAACGAAAAGGACAATCCAGACTTGACCTCAAATGCTGCTCTTTAGCTAACCTGTCTGCAAAAGAAACATAAAGCTTATACTGACTAGGCAGAAAAAGATGTAATAATATGTATGATATACCCTGTATGCATTTTTGTTTATCCTAATTGCTATGAAGGGGGCAATGTGGAAGAATTCATTAGGTTTTCACTTCCCAAAAGATTTTCTGAGAACGCATAGCCCCAATGAAACTCTACTTCTCTTGTCACTTCAAAGGGCCTGATTCTTGTATCACCTACACTGTATTTCCTTGACTTGAATGAATTTAATTTTGTTTTATGTAGGAAATGTCAACACACTCTCCTCATGGTATTCTCTTCTGGACTCTCAAAATCAAGAAGTGAGGATAATTCAAATCAGTTTGAGATAAATACCTGAGCTCAAGTGGCCCCTTTCAGACTTGATTGGCATTAAGTAGAAACCCAGCAGGTCTGTCAAATCCTATCTTAATATAAACCAGTCAGATTACTTGGGATGTCTCTATTCCTACATTTCATGTGTTGCTCTGTTTTCTCTGCTGCTCTGATAACTGCTGAGACTGGTGGGATTTTTGTTGCTTTTATACCAAACTGAACAGCCCATCCACTGGGCCAACCTGTCCCCTTAAGGGACTTTATGAAATGGTCTGTTGACCACAAAACTGAGCACTAGTTGCTGAGTCAGGCTCACATGCAGAAGCAGAGGAATGATGACCACACCATTTTAAAGTCCATGTTTAGAAAGTTAGTGTTTCTGGACTGGTGTTGCTCTTAAAAACCTGCATATGGTATATATTCAAACCCTCAAACTGAAAATATTGAAGAGCACTCTGAAGACACACAAGCCAAAGTTTGATGAGTTAGAAGGCAGCAAGTCTAGTCACAGAGCATTGTGACTATCAGGCCACAGCTCATGGTTAAGGACAGTAGGGCTGAGGTTCCCCATGGTCCAACACTGCACTCCTGAGGAGAGCAGAGGAAAAAATGACATAGTCCACTACAGGTGAGTCAAGAAGGGTTTTCAGCATATTAGTATATTATTGGCAAAGGTGTCAGTTCAACTTTCTACGAGTCGAAACTTGTAGATCCCAGATTTTGTGTAAGAGCTAAGTACATCAGTGCTCAAAAGGAAAGAAAAAAAAACCTTTAGGAAGAGCAAAATGTTCAGTAGACTCTACTCCTGGTTGTGACTTTTACATGATGGTTTTTTATTGTTTGTGAGATGAAACAAACTACTGGGGGAGGGGGGGAAATAGGGGTTTAATTTTATGTTCTGTATCTCTTTTCAAGGATGTTGTTAAGGGATGAAGGCAACACAAGAACCACACTGTAAGGCATCGTGCAGCTGTGCCTTGAAAATTTCATTTCAAATAAAATTGAATTTGAATTCTTATAATACAAGAGATGAAAGGCATTACTGTGTTCACTTCTACATCAACTCCTGTAGTAATGAAGAGCAATCCAGGCTCTCTCTGAACAAAGATTTGGGTTTGCATGATAAAGTATTTCTTTCAAGTGAAGGTGAAATCAGATACAAGACTTTACTTTCTGATGCCACAGGACATTCAGTGTCTTACTAGTTCAACAGGTTTTAGTCTCAACTGCTTGTTAGGGCCTGTACATTGCCTCCATTTTGTTTGGTAACTGTTCGTTATTTAACCTGGGATTGTTCTCTTTTATCTGTAAATGGTCTCTGCCTTCCATAAGTTTAGAGTGCCATCCATAAGTGCCTGTGTGAGTGAGTGCTAATGCTTTAGTTATCCACAGAGCTACATCTCGCAAGCACAGAAATCTTTGTCCATAAGGAGAGCAATATTTGTGGAGGTTTTGTGGGCATGTCTCTTAGGAAAGCCGAAAATATCCCCTGGTCAGTTTCCGTGGGTTTCAGAATGCATATGAGAGGCTGAGAGTCAAACCTTGGGCTCTCACATATTGCTTTATTCCAGTTGAGATCAACGGGCAGATAGAGGTTTGGCCCCAGGTGTTTCGAGCCTTTCCTTCCTTTTTAACTACGGCTCATCTTATCACCCCCAAACTGTTTCAAGCCTATCAGCTTTTAACTGTGGGAAACTGTGAACAACTGAGTGAAGCCCTGCCTGTTTATGAGTGTGTGTGCACCACTCACACCTCAGCCCCACTTCCTCTGGCAGTACCTGTAAGCAGCACTTGGCCCTCAGCAAGCTTGCCCCATCTTTAGTGCACCAAAACCTCTTGGTAGGTGCAGGTTAGCATTTGGGCTGAAATGCCTGGGCTTTGGCATTTCTTTTTCAACTAGTAAAAGCTCTCTTTGGAGCTTTCAGTTATTTGATTTTTTTTTTCCTTTATTTATTAATTATTGAGCTATCTGTGAGGAGACAGAACTCACTCTCTGGGATTTTCAAACTTCAAGAAAACTATAAGGCAGAAGGTTCTGCAAGATGAAGTCTTTCCTTTTAATTTTTGTTCTATTTTATTATTCACAACTTAATGTTAAAAATTCTTACCTATAAAATCTTCATTCCAGTGACATATTTTCTCCAAACACCAATTCATTCATGTTTTCAGTATAGCTTAAGACTAAGTGAAGTATTTTCAGTTTTCTTTTTTATTTCTTTCACTTTCTTAATAATACAGAAGTAACATCACAGGCATACTTTTGTCCTTCTTTTCATACTCCTTGCACTGATGAAATAAAACACCCTAAAAATGTGTAAAGCCTCTGAAATGTAGTAGTGGGTTAAAAAGTAAGATAAGTTTCTTTGTTTATAGTGATTTTAGAGTTCATATTCATTAAAATTTCAAGCTCTGTTTGTTGAATTCATGCTAAAACCATTTTTTTTCTATACTGAGATCTAAAATGCTTTGGAAAGCACTTAGTCTAGTAGTTATGAATGTAAAAAATAAAAAACTGAAAAGCAGTTTTACAGTTTATATTCAGCATTACCAGTTTAACAAAAAGATAATTAGTGTAACCTACTACATTTAATTTTTAATTAATATTAAAAAGTAAGTTTTAATTTAATCCAGTTCTCTGGTTTTCCTCAGTCTCTTGGTTTATACAGAAGTTTTAGCAGGGCTATCTCTTCTGATTTCCCCAGATCTTGTCATTCTGATTTGATATGCAAGTTCTATAATATTATATGAGTCATTTCTCCTGAGCATTAGAGTGATATCCTTTCATTGAGAAAACATCTTTTTCTCCTCCTTCTACTGAACCCATTTTAAGGTTAGTATGAAAAATTAGTGTTAAATAAAAAACCTCACAGCAGTTATGTTTGCAACGTCATGGAATCATTAAGATTGGAAAAGACCTTTAGGAACATCAAGTACAACCATTAATATTTCACTGCCAAGTCCCCCACTAAACCATGTTCCCCGAGCACAGCAACTACATGTCTTTTAAACAGCTTCAGGATTGGTGACTCCATCACTTCATAGGGCAGCCAGTTCCAAGGCTAGACCACCCTTTCATTAAACAAAATTTTCCTAATGTTCAATCTAGAATTCCCCTGGTGCAATTTGAGGTAATTTCATCTTGTCCTATAGCTCTTTACCTGGGAGAAGAGACTGACAGTCACCTGGCTACAACCTCCTTTCAGGGAGTTGTAGAGAGCAATAAGGTCCCCCTGAACCTGCTTTTCTCCAGGGTGAACAACCCCAGGTCCCTCAACCACCCCTCATAAAGGCTTCTCCAAACTTTTTTTTCCCTTCTCTAGATGTGCTCTAACACCTCAGTGTTTTGCTTGTTGTGAGGGGCCCAAAACTGAACACAGGATTCAAGGTGCAACCCCACCATTGCTGAATATGATCTTAGTCCTGGCTGTGCTGGACACACAATTTCTGGTATAAAACAAGGTGCTGTTGACCTTATTGG
This sequence comes from Chamaea fasciata, assembly GCF_029207755.1. Taxonomy (NCBI): domain Eukaryota; kingdom Metazoa; phylum Chordata; class Aves; order Passeriformes; family Sylviidae; genus Chamaea; species Chamaea fasciata. The sequence continues at coordinate 49,846,074 of NW_027094092.1, read as the reverse complement.
CCACCTAAGCACACTGTCCAGGTAAACAGCATCCACAGCCTTTCTGTCATCCACTAAGCAGGTCACCTTGTCATGGAAAAAGAGGAGCTGTCTTTCCCAAACCCATGCTGACTGGGCCTGGTCACCTGGATGTGCTGTACTGGCTTTGTGATGGCACTGAAGATGATCTGTTCCATCACCTTCCCTGGCACCAAGGTCAGGCTGACAGGCCTGTAGTTCACCAGATCTTCTTTCTGGCTTCTGTAGATGGGTGTTACATATGCCAGCTTGCAGACAACTGGGACCTTCCTGGTAAGCCAGGACTGATGATAAATGATGGAAAATGGCTCTGTGTGCGCTTCTGTCAGCTCCCTTAGTACCCTTGGGTGGATCCCATCCAACTCCATAGGCTTGTGTATGGCTAGGGGGTGTAGCAGGTTGCTGACCTGTTCTCCTTGGATTATGGGAGCTCCATTCTTCTCTCCGTCCTTGTCTTACAATCTTAAGGAGCTGTGGATAACTTGTCTTACTATTAAAAGCTGAGTGAAAGAAGGCATGAATTACCTGAGCCTTTTCCTCATCCTTTGTCACTATATTTCCCCCTGCATCCAAGAAAGGGTGGAGATTTTCCTTATGGTGCTAATGCATTTATAGAAATATTTTTTATTGTCTTTTATGGCATAGACAGATTAAATTCTTGTTGAGCTTTGGCTCTTTCAATTTTCCCCCCACACAACCTCATGACACCCCTTTAGTCCTTCTGAGTGGCCTGCCCCTTCCTCCAAAGGTCATAAACTCTCCTGTTTTCCTGAGCTCCAGCCAAAGCTCTCTGTTTAGCCATACTGGTCACCATGGACCAGGGAGGTTCAGAGAGGTAATAACCTACCAAGATGGTCGCAGAAGTGTTTTCAGCTTGTCAGCACTGGTTAGAGGCATTCTTGCAGTGTAAACATGAAATTGTCCTCTGTCTGAGTCCCACCAATTTAATGAAGGACATGAGGGGCAATGAAGAGGACTCATTTTGATCCATATGAGAATGAAACCACAATATTATTTCTTTCCAGACATAGCAGAGTATATTTTTCTGCTCTTTTAGTCAGGAAGACAGCATTATGACTTTGTTGAGCCATGTTTAGTCATACACATTTTAGAAAAGGTTGTTTTTTTTCCTTTGATAAATGTTTTTCTGATTATGAGAGAACATAAACTCTGCTCTTCTCTAAGAATGTTTAATGTTCCAGGTTGGAAAACAAATTAAAGAAGATCTCCAAAGGTGTAAAAATCCTACTGGGTCACAGCAAAGAAAATAAATTCTTATAGCACACAATAAAGCCAGGGCATGAAGAAAGACAGCAAAACAGAAATATTGAGACTCACGTGAGGCCAAATTACCAGCTACTCTCCTCTCTCCGTTCAGCCAGAGACCAAATATCGTGGCTCTTCATGGAAGGGCCCTGAATTAAGATATATACAACTCAACCTTCTGGAATATAGTCCTTGAAAAAAAATATGACTAGGCAGATAGAGGGTGTAGTTAGCAAACTGAAACATCAAAAAAAATTAAAAAGCTAAAACCAAAAAATCTTTGACGTATTACTAAAGGGTGAAAACTCTCCACAATACAGCAATTCTCCGTGCACAGAAACCTCACCTTCAATGATCTTTATAGTCTATATTGTGTATATTATTTACATCTGATCTTTCAGTTTAGTAAAACAAAAAAGCACCATCTGCCCAACCGCACTTTCCTTCCAGGAAATTGAAATGAGAACGGATGTTGTCTTTCATGCTTATTTTCATTCTTTTTTTCATGTTTAACTCTTTGTACAGTCAGCACACACTCAAAAAGAAATGTAAACCAACATATTCCTTAGCCGCTCTTTCCCAGTGCATACAGCAAACAGAGGAAGAAAAAAAAAAAAAAAAAAAAAAAAAAAAAAAAAAAAAAAAAAAAAAAAAGACAGGCATAGAAACATCAAAAAAATCCAACCTGAAATAGATTTCCTTGCACAGTTATCACAATTAGAAAACGGGGACATTCATTGCCTATATTCCTTGGCAGCTGCTTTTTCTTATAAGGTGTATTAGTCAAGCAGATAGAAAACAACAGCAAAGGAGAATAGTCAATTAATCAAGGAGTTATCACTCCTTAGAAAAAGATACATGCTCTTCCTTTGAGATTTCTGAAATGTTAGGGGTAACAGAAAGTGCCATCTCTCCTCCCACCTCCCAAATAAGCAGGATTATGTGCTTGTGCTTATGTATTTAAGCATATATGTTAAAAAGGTGAAGAAGAAAGGCTTCCAGTTATATATTGATGTGTAGGCATTGCAGTATGGCTATATAGACTGGGTTGTTGTGCTAGCTGCAATTTTTACAGCAGTTCTCAGAAAATTCTTCAACATCTGCCTGTCCTTTTTTTTTCTTTTTTCTTTTTTTTTTTTTTTTTTAATGTTGTTATTCCTTGTGTAGTTACAATTAAGGAGCAACATGCCTATCAGGCATAAATACTCAGGCTGCAATCATATTCTCTAGGGAATGCTGCTCTTCCCATATTCCTTTTAGAGAAAGTATCTGTACACATGGAGTTTAATCCTCATGTTTGTCTGATCATCTGTGAGTGTCTATGAAGTAAGGAGGGAGGATGATGAGTTACCTCAATGTTCCTCACCACACTGGGGTGGACAGTGACTATTTCTGTCAACCAGTTTACATGAGGATAGCCACAGATCTGCTCAAATCTACAAGATAACTACGCAGCTTACTCCAGTGATTCACCAATGTCATGCTTTGTCTTTACCTGAGTGCCCCCGCGCCCCCCAATGCTGATCATGATCCTTTCTTCACCAGATGTGGAGGTTTCCACCTCTGTGTGCCTATGCATTAAGGACACCTCCTAGTGGTTGTGGAATGGGAGGCCAGAGACGGCTCCAAACACCACCACAGAGCTGCCCTGAATGAGTGACAGCTGTGAATCCATGGACTGCTCCTTTCCCCTTGCCCTTCTGGACTGTCCGCTTTCTCCTTGGCAGAAATATTAACTTGTGATATATAATTACAGCCCAAGTTACCAGCCACTAGGGATTGGTGGCAATACTGAAAAGGACCAACTGGTAATATTCTGCTTTTGTGAGAATTCTAATTGCAATCCCAAAAGGCTTTGCAAAAAATCCAAAAATTTCTTCTGGTATCAGAAAAAGAGGACAATTTTAAAGGAAAATGGTCCATTGTGTAGCCTGGCCTGAAAAAATTTGTTTTCAGTGCCTGCTTTGTCGCAGCTATCCTGAATGACCTCAGATATTTCTTTGAGGTTTGGTTGGTTGTGGTGTGGTGGTGTTTGTTTTTTTGTTTTTTTTTTTTTTTTTTTTTTTTTTTTTTTTTTTTTTTTTCCCCCCTAAATGGTTCAACACAGGTCCCAAAGAAAGAACTCAACAAACAAAATGCAAAATGTAGTAGTGCAGATGTGAAACACAGACTTACTGCTTGGAGTACCCATGCCAGTTATATATCCAAGTCTCAGTTTCTTTGAGGCATGGCTATATATACTAAAATGAATTTTGAATCCTTAATCCTATGAAAAAGTATTTGAAATGAATTAGGGGTCTATGCACTTCTGAGATGTAGCTTTCTAGACCTTCATTTCCCATGTCTAAAATACAGATAATAGATGCTCTTCCTTACCCAGATGGCCTAAGGATATTCATTAATCACATTAAGATTGTGAGGTGCTCAGCTACTATAAATAGAGGAGTTTCATGATCTTCAAGATGGTGGTTACCTAGGAGATATATAGATCAACATATCCCTACTTTGCTTTGCCATTCCTTGGGGATAGCACGGCCACGTTTTCTTAGTGATCAGCAACCTCCAGCTTTTACTGCTTCTCTGGCCAGTGCCAAATCATGTAGAACATGGTTACAGAAGACGTAAGAGATGTGTTTTCTAATTTGCTGACTTTCCCCCTCTTCTCTTTCCCATCACTTTAGAAAGTCTCAACTATCTGCATTATCAATTAGTAGGTTTTAAAATGCCCTTTTGGAAATTTTAACAGTTTTATTTTTAATTGAAGGAGTGCAAAGCAAAAAGCTTGCAAAGCTATCTAGTTCTATGCTGATCTTTAGCTCAATGATAAACAACTCTGCTCACTTAAATCAATTTTATGTAAAAACAACAGTGAAGGCTGAGTGTTTTGCATGTGGAGAACCTTTTTGATGGAGAAACTGTGCAGCAGAGGAAGCAGAGAATTGGATTGCCTGTCGAATCGGGATGTACCACTGTACTGAGAATTGCTCAGCTCTATGATATAGACCCTGAGCTGCTAACAGATATCCTTCTTTAGCTACAAGACTGTGCTTTTGGAGTAAAGAAGATCACAACTCCATCTGTACTGTTGCTGTGATGTACTGAGTGGGAGTTGTGTACAGGACAGTGAGAACTGTAAAGTTCGAAAGTGGCCATGGATTTATTATAAAGAGAACTCTCGAGCTGTTTGGTGGTGGTTTTAATTTTTTTTAAGCTTATCTTGAATGAAGCTTTTAAAGTTCTCAGTTAACTATCTGAAAAATTGTTTTACTTATTTTCTCTTTTTTACTTTTAGTGCTAAACAGAATCCCAAGAGCAAATATACCATGTAATGTAGCAGCTTTTTTGGTTTTGTTTTTTTCTTTTTTTTTTTTTTTTTCTTTTTTTTTTTTTTCTTTTTTTTTTTTTTTTTTTCTTTTTTTCTTTTTTTTTTTTTTCCTGACTAGAAGTGGAAAACATCTGGTAAGACTAACAATATGAGATTAAAAAGCCAGCATCCCAAACTCAGATGCTACCTTTTGCAGATTGACTATCACTGAGTTGGTAAACAAGGATATATCCTAAAGCAATTAATAGAAAGGACCTGAAACTCCTTAGCTGAATTTTATGGATGTTTCCAATGGAGAGTTTCAGAGACTTAAAGCCATTTAGAATGTTGATATGGGCGTGGATCTGATTCTAATGTGATTTTCAACTCCCTATGGAAGAATGTAAGAAAGCACACCTGAACAAACCAACAGCTGGTCCATCCCAGTGTTGTGTCCCCCAGCACCACAACTGACACTGCTGTTTAGGGAAATCCCAAAAAATGTGGCAGCATTTTGCAATCCAGTCCCATCCACAATGATTGGATTAGGGCTATTAGAGGGTACACCTTCACTTAATCCATTTAGCATCCCTTTATGGACCTGTGGTTCCATGACAAAACAGCCAGATTTAAAGCCCCTTAAAAAACTGAAATCCTCTGGGGGAAACCCTGTCAAGCTCCTTTGGCCTGTCAGCACTGTTGGGTGCAGGTTTAATGCAGGAGCTGCAGTGGCAGGGTGCAGCGGAGCAGCGGCGGCAATGGCGCTGCCGTGTGAATGAGCTGCCCCAGCACCGTGCAGGCTGTGCTCTGTGCTCTGCTGTGCACAGAGACACATCAATACTGAATATAGTCTGTTAGCAAAACAGAATGGAAATCTTTCAGGTGAAGAATGGCTTCGCTGATTGCTTTGCTCTACCAGAATGGGGTGTGTTTTCAGGCATTCTGATAAATGTGTGCTATTTTTCAGCCATTCAGTGTGAAGTGCTGTAGGTTTCATATAACTTTTATTGCTCACCACAGGCACAGAAGGATTGATTACATTGTTTGGGGATTTCCTAACTTCTGAGGCTGCCTCTTTAGCCAGCCTTAATACAGCGTAAGGAAGGAACAAAATGCTACAGTGGCCTGCTTTCTACCCTTGTATTTTTAGGATCAGACTTTCTGCTTTGGAATGGGGTAGACAACACCCAACCTCATCCACATGACTTCTGACCATCTCCAATGCCTGGATACAGCTGGATTGCTAGTGATGAGTATGATGATGTTCTGCAGCTATAGGAAATAAGAGACAGGATTTAGGAGTTATTTCATGTTGGCACTTATACTTCGGTCAAAAGAAAAGGAAGCAGAAGACTGATTGTGGAATTGGGGTGCTGTTGGTGTCTGAAGTGTATAAGACAATTTTGGTGAGTCTATGCTGAAATCTCCTTTATGTTGGGAAATCAAGAGCAGCTGATTAATTTTTTGAGGCAAACAGTTTAACATGCTCATGTGGCAACTCCGAGTGGGGCACATTCATGCTGAGCCCTAACAGTTAACTCTTAGTGAATTTGTAAAATACCTTAGAGTTTCCTAATCAGTTACCAGAGATATCATTTATCTCCAATAGTGGCTTAATGAACTAATCATGTTTCACCCATTCCCTTTTGCATTTTCAGACATCAGACTTACTAGAACTCAGTTTTACCAGTTCTCAGGTCACATATTCAGCTGGGAATTTTGCTTTTCTGTATATATATATATATATATATATATATTTTACTTTACCTCTAGGAACAAACATAAAAAACTAAACTTTTATCCTGATCTAAATTTCTTTTAATTTTTAGTAGGACTATTTATAGCTCTCACAAAGCCACCAACCTGGATTTCACTACATTAGAACTTGAATCTACTCAAATTGTACTGCAGTTTCATGGAGGATTCTTCTCACCAGTATTTATTAGTTATGAAGCACTCTAATCTATTCTTGATTACTGGGCAAATGTAAGAAATATCTCCCTTAAAACAAATGTTGCATTCGTTGGCAAAAATCTAGCAAGAGGAGACTAGTGCCCTAGGCTTTATGAACAATACAGGCTTTCAATAAATAAATAATTCAATTCAATTCAAACAAATGTCTTTCCTGATGTACCATACTTTCTAATTTCTTTAATAAGCATTCTTGGGAGGTGCTTATCAGAAGTGATCCTCAATGAAATCTTAAAGGAAGGTTCTGTCAGAAAGCAGAAGTTGTGATGTCATTTTACTTTTCTGCCAGGGAGAGTGGTATAAAGTTTCAAGACAATTCCAGCTCAGAATCAACTTGCAGAGTTGATGTTAAGTATGGAAATGTGAGCTTGGGCTACGGGTCCATACAGGACCCTCTTTCGTGGAAATGCTCTGCTCAGAGAGACACAGTTGGCAAAGAACAAGATAAGGAGCTAGGGAAATATGTAAATCGTTTGCTACTGTGTCTACTGATGGCCTCAGCCATGTGCAAAGACACTGATGCACTGAAGTTGTTTGTAGCAGCCTTGGCTAGCTCTGCACACTCCCAGACTCCCACCAGGGAAGCCACAGACACAGCCCAGTAGACATAGCACTGAGCCAACTGGCTGTGCAGCTGTCTATTTAGGTCTCCGAGCCTAATATTTCCTACTGGCTAGTTGCCTCTGGAGGTTTAGCAACAGCCTCTGTGCACAGATATGGGGATAGAATTTATGCTCTATCTACTGGCCTGAGAACAGGATTTTCCTCATATATTCCTGGCATCTTTATCACCTTCCAACCTAATACTACACCCCTCGCTCAATCCAAAAAACAGGGTGACTCAACAGACTTGCATTAAAACCCCTGAGGGAGGTTCGCCATTCTGTTTTTCTGCTTGAATAGATATGTGGGAGGGTAACAATGTGTTGAAAAGTGAGAACATTTAGGCACAGAATCTTCCCAAGAGTGAGTGCTCACACTGCCTACCAAAGCAGCTTGAGGGCAGAATCTGGCCCTTAAATATTGTCAGACATCTGGGCAAACAAAAACAGTTTAGCTCAAACTGCCTCCATTTCTCCTGCTCAGAAAGACTTCAGTTGACAATGTCAATTTTTGAAAGTAAAGCCTGGGTGAGTGATCAGATCCTTACCCTTCCTTTCCTCTGAAGGGAGCTTTGTAGTCTCACTTGAAGCCAGTCATCAAATCAAACTGAAATTTGCAGGACACAAACCAGACTTGGGGCTAATGCCCCAAAATTCAGATCTGGATCTAGGTTTCAAATGGTGAGACTGAGAATGGGGTAAGAAGATTATTTTTTTTTTAAACTCATCAATACACCACAACGATTTCAGCTTATAAAAATTCCTTTAGACATTTTTCATGATAGACTAATTTGACTTTCTCATCATTATTTACTCTTCACATGCTGTCTCACATAGGTGTCTGATATTTTGCACAGAAATTCTTCACACAGCTCTTAAGGAGAGTTCATATCTACAGTGTGCACTGCGCTACAGTCAGCAAAAGGGGAAGAGAGAAAGGAAGCAGAGATGCAGAGAAAGTGGTGCTATTTCTTGCCATACATAGTTGCCAAGTACTTTTCATTTACATAAATGACTTAATGATGATTGTATGATATTTAAAATTATTGCCACCCACCAGAGATGCCTTAAAACTTTTATCAATATGTCACCTTTACTATCTACTTGATTGTAAAAATACAGAGATCATTGGGAAAAACATAGCTTGTTGCCAGTCCCTAAAACCCAACTCTGTGACCCTTCTGGATTAAAATAAAAATGGTAACAACAAAGATCCTTCTACTAGTATCAACATGATTTACATTTACATGAAAAAATAAGCTGTTTCACAAAATGGAAACAAGTAATAAACTGGGACAAGAACTGTGACCAGCCTGGGACCTATTAAAGACCCCTCTGGACCTGGCAGGAATCTGCTTTTTCTATCTCAGGGACAATCTCCCTGCTACCCCCCCAGCCCCAGGTCTAATTACCTTTCTAAATTCATATCTAGGACCACAGGCTGCCTCATGGGATTAAGCACAGTATGCTTTGCAAATTGAAAATAAGATAGCTGTTAGGAATATATCTACTTGTCTCTATGATTACAGCAACAAACAATGGCAAAACACTAATTTACATCTATTATAACGGTGTAACAAAGCCCAGGATTTTCTTTGTGTTGTAGGCAAGAGATACATCTGCAAAGGTGAGATTCTAAGAGGCGTAGGCTCTAATGAGGGAAATTCTCTTGCAGAGCAGGTATCTGGCAGGATGACATCAACTCAAAGTTATGAGGATTCAGTATATCATTAAATTTATTTACCATAAAATGGATTGAGCTTATTTTTAATAGTAAAACTATTCATAAGGAGAGGAAGTTTATATATATATATCTGTGGGTTGGATGGCATTTGTGTGGGGTGAAACAGTGCAGAGCAGTTGCAACAGAAATCCAGTCATGCCTGGGTCTAGGATTTTTAAAGGTGTTTTATCTAGCAGAAATGAATACAGCATTTACAAATTGAAAATAACTCTGTAAACTCAGATAAGATTGTCTTGGTAATATTTTACCAAGGAAGCAGCTCACCACTGCTTACTTTCAATTAGCCATCTAAATCATAGCCTATACAAAAAGCAATCCCTGCTGCCTTGCAGTAATAAAAAGAGGGAAAAAAGAAAAGAAAAGAAAGTTAGACTAGTTCCTAAGAGTTTTGATTCATGTTGCTGAATATGGAAGATCTGTAATCTTCTCCTTGGAGTCTATAGTTTAATGTAACTGCTTGAAAGTAGTTCCCCTCTGCTGCTGGCAAAGTTATTTTTTTTTCTGAAATGAATAGTGATACATTATAGATAAACCTTCACTATTAATTTTGTTTTGACTTTAACTTCTGAATAAGAATATAAGCTCCAAAGTAGTTACTCCCCAGATAGTAACTGTGCTGTTATTTTTGGATCATATTGTAGTAGACATTTAGAGAAGGCTAAATTTAGAATGAAAAAAATAATTTGATTGTCATCAAAAGTTTTTGCTGTAAGATAAAAGGTGGCATTTTTTTATTCCTAGTTATCTTCAATGAATAATGAATAAGCAAGTTCTCTGGAATCAGTATTCAGCTTCACTATCTTCTGTCTACAAAATCCACAGAACTAAAAGTCTTGGAGGGCTGATTGGTCAAACTCAACAAGTTTAAATTATATCTACACGTTTTCAGTGATCCACTGGTAGTATGTTTGTAAATTTGAGGAGCCAAGTAGGATGGCATAGAAGCCCTTGCTGTGACAGTGACATTGTGAGGGTCTGATGCTTCATGAAAATGAGAGTTTTGACAAAATTTCAATAAAGTGATAGTTAAGAGCCTGAAGAATAGAATGAGTTGCTATAAATCACTATATGTAGTATTTTTGCAGCAGCTAAATCTGGTACATGAATTTGTCTGTAAATTAGTTTCCCTTCCCTCTGACTATTTTATAACTAAAATTGTCTTTCTGTTGAAAAGCATTTTAACCTGACTTTAATGGCTGAAAACTGAATTGAACCTTTCACCTGTTGTGTTTTGGGTTTTTTTTTGTTTTGTTTTGGGTTTTTTTGGTTTGGTTGGTTGGTTTTTTGTTTGTTTGTTTGTTTTCTTTTTTTGTTCTGGGAAGAGTTTTAACACAGGGGGAATGTCCATATCACCTGAACTGTCTGAGTTACCAGCAAAGCTACACGAGTTTTACCAATAAGGAGGATTTTTTTTATTCAAAGAAATAGTAAAATTAAAAATTATCTCTGTGCCATTACACAATATCTATAACATACTATATAGAAAGGCTTTTGGAGACCTGGGTGCTATCAAATACACCTGAATGACTTTACTTACATTCATAAAAGGATGAACAGTAGTTGTACCTCCCTGAAAGCTGCTAGCCCCAGGCAGGAAAGGAGTTTTTCACTCTCCATCATTTTCTTCTCTTTAATAGTGATTTACTACTAGCTAAGCACATGCTCAGGGTTTTAAAGCTGGTGGAGTGTCCCATTGAAATAAACAAGTTTGATATATACTAGAATTACTCCTTGTTGAAGGGTCAGGTTGATGTTTCACTGCCTTTCTGAAGAAATATCTAATTATTGAAGAATAATTTTATCAGCAAATTGATCACTTGAGACAGGGAAACATTGTTAGGGGTTTTTTTATTACTTTTTTTTTTCTTTTCTTAAGAGATACAAAATTTACCAGAATCAATTGGATATTTTATCCTTAAACAAAAGTAAATTTTACATAAACCTTCAGACAAATTCAGATATTCAGAAGCACAAATTCAGAAGCCCCAAATTTCTACTTCATCTGTAGATTCCCTATAATTTTGGCCTACCTGCATCATTTTGTTGTATGACTTCACTGAAGCTCCATCTACACCTGCAGGTGAATCCATTGCTCAGATTACGGCAATAGCTTCTTCTCCTACAAAGAAGCTGGAAACATCTAAAATATTGCTGTGAGTGCTATCTGAAGTGCACCTTGCAAACCTTTGCTTGCTAAGCGCTGGACATTTTCAGCCACAGGCATTGATCACAACCAGCCTCAGGGTCAGGTGTGTGGTGCAGGTGGGCTTCATCTGATCCTAATACATCAGAATTGCTGTTTGCTACCTCTGTGGCTGGCATAGTGCACAGGGCCACAGTGCAAAAGCAGAGACAGGCAGGGGGAACCCGTATAAAAAATGCAGTAACGATTTATTTCATAAAGAATTTTTGTAAGCCTCGTGGAAAACAGAAGCCCATGGGCTGTTGTAAATAGTTCACTCCAGATGTTCACTTGGAGGATACACAGAGATAATTCCTAAAGCAAAGTTGTTTGAAATGTAAGAAGAACTAGAACTGAGAAGGTGACCAAGAGTATTGCATTGCTAATATTTTTGCTTATTTTTAATGTGATTTCAACTGTACTTTTTATCTATATTTTTTGAAGGACAGCCATTCATATTGCAGTGAAATAGAAGTGGAATATCCTACAGATGCCATAAGCTGAGGTATAGTACAGACATCCAGCTGTGATCTTTCATGTACCTGAGCAACATCTCAACAAAATCCCATGTGTATTATATGTGTATATATGGACAGATTTGTACCAACTCTGCATTGCTACACTTGACTTGCTCTTTTTTTTAATTATGTAAAAAAATCACATTAAGCTGAATCTAATTACTGCAATGTATATTAGAAGCAGGGCACCATCAAAATTTTATTTAAATTAATCAGGTTTTGATTTAAGATATTAAATTCAAATTAATCATGTAAAAATGGAAATGATCCTTGACGTGCTTCCAGCTGTGACTTCAGTCTGTTTTCTCGTGTGAGTCACTTTCGGGATGTCTTGGGGGGAACATTACGAAAATTCACGCCGGTGCTATTTCAATTAGAGTTATTTAGCAGGACAGATGTAAAGAATACGGTATAATTAAGAAGGAGCTGATGACACAGCTACAGATTTTCAGGATCAAAAAAAAAAAACCTGTTAGTGAAAATTGACTACTGGTCATGTAGTCCAAGTTCAAATATTCTGGGGTTAAGCACTCATTAATGATGGAATGAGGTCTTTAGATAGACCTTTGAACTCTTTCTCTGGAGCAATCTGCAGAATTCTGCCCTGGAAATAACTTTGAAGCTTCATTAGCAAGCAGATGATACCTGATAACATAATTTTTAAATTCTTAAAATAATTTTCCTCCCCTTGGTGCCTAACCCTTTCTGGCCAGCTAACTTTAAAGGCCTTCAGAAAAACCTAAAAGTGCTACATAAATGCCTGTAAAAGAGACGCATTACATATGTATGTACATGCATACACTCAAAGCATTGTTAAAATCATGATAGATACAAGCTGACATAATTCCTTATAGCACTATTTGAGCAGGATTAGTCTGTGCTACCTGCATGCTTCCTGACTAAAACCACAAAGAGGATGGGGGCTTTCCCACACTAAAACTCCTGACTTAGTATTTATTTATAATTCTGTATACCATCAGAATTTCCATTGGGAAAAGTGATGTGCACGTTGTTTTTTTATTCAAGAATTGGGTAACACAAACATCTTTTCTTACGTGCTGTAATACTATGCAGCATAAACTTGGGAAATTATTTTACAAATTCTTTCACCTGAAATTAAATCTCCCAGGTAAAGCTCTCAGACTTTCCAACATGAAAAAAGATCAGAGACAACATCCATTCCTTCTTGTATTTACAGATCTCCTGAAAATATGTGTATTTAAACACACTTCTTATGGTTGCTATCCAAGGCTCTCAGTATCTGTTCCCCTCCTACTGAGTAATAGTAAAAGCCAAGTTAAATTTAAAAAATGCACAGTACATACTGTACACTCATAATTCTAGATTAAATATTGATCTCCATGGTGTTTTTTTCATGTCTCTTGCAATCTTTCTCTTCCCTCACCAATGTCCCATTGTCACTTCCCTCTGTAAAGCAACATACAACTGAAAATATTTTCTACAACTAAAATCATTGCATTTAACCAAAAGAAAAAAATATAGTGTATGAGAATAAAATAATTTAAATATCTAGCTCTGTATATCTGGCAGCATATTTCAGAAGGAGATTCTAGAATCTGTAGAAGCTTTATTTGCTGTTTCAGGCTTGTCACATGTCTCCAGCAACGAGCTGCACCCAAAGGAGGAGCAATGCACCAGACCAAGCATGCCTGGCTATCCACAGTGGATTGGCAGTAAACAGCATATTACACTTACCACAGCTTACTTATTATGCAAATTTCAAGGCAGGAAACTGCCTGTAAAACAGGTATAAAGTGAGCATAAACTTTTTTTGTTATTGTGGTAGTTGATGGTGTTGTTGTTACAGAAGGAGAAATAATATGATTCATTGATGGTTTCTGCTTCCTACTCATTTGATATAAACCTACATAATGATTGTTCTTTAATAGTATTTAAGATATTTTTAAACAAACTGTGTGGGAGTTTAAGATAATAATGGTTTCGGTTTTTCAGGAAGCACTTTTTGGAAACGTGTATGACTAATTTAATATTAAAAATGGTTCCTCACAAGAAACAAGAATGGTGTAAGTAATTTGCAAGAAAGAGCATGATAAAAATATGCTCAATTGATTCACTTTTCCATTTTAAAATTATTTTTTTCTTTTGGCATAACAGCTGGAAAGAACAATCTTTTTTTTCCATAGGCTAGGCTGTTGCTTGAATGACTGAAATGCATTTTCCCAGGAGAGATGCACAGGTTCATTTCCCATCTGGGTATTTTTCCCCCTCCTGTTTCCACCTCCCCTCCTCCAGGACCAAAGCAGATTGGTAATGAACCATAGGTTTCCACTGATATAACTCCATACACACCTAAAACATATGTCAAACACAAAAGTGCTCTGTGTGAAGTACAGATCAGCCCAAAGATATCTGTGTATCGCTTTCTCAGTCCCTCATCTAGACCTGTGTGAGTGGGCTCCAATAATCACATTTGTAGGATGAAAACACACGGACTCCAGACCCATATCTCTGGTCAGTTGGGAATTGGGCTTAATCCCTTCAGGAGGAAAAGCACAAATCCCTGTAGAGTCCCTGAGGGAAGAGAGTTGGATGGGGGAGCACAGAGATGGTGTGAGATGAGCTCAGGAGCAGTCCTCAAGGCAGTCCACCAAGGGACTGGCCTTGTCCATATGGCAAATATGCCAATGCCACTGCAGTCACTGATCTGTTGAGCCCATGGCATTTACCACTGAAATTGTATGTGTTGGCAGCATAGTGGGGAGGGCTAAGAACACAAATTGTGGGGAAGTTTTATTTTCATGAAGTAGAAGCTGAAACACCAAACAGGGACTTCATATGATGATGCTCAATCCACAATTTTTTTTGCACAGTTCTGGTGCTATTCTGTGACTTTTCTCAGTTCACTCCATGGAATAGTAGCCATAAGATGAATAAGCCTTTCTTGTCTCTTTCCAGTCTTATTAGACTGCAAACTATATGTGTTAGTGAAGGACAACGCATTTCTCAGTGCATTGTGCATGAAGGTTTAGTTAAACCTAAAGCGAGTAAGATATGCAAATAACATTGATAATAAACACTATTATTTATGTATCATCTTGAAATTATCATGCTCTAATATTTTTATGGAACCTCTTCACTGATGGGGACTTCCTCAATCAGAGAGCATTTCACTGACTATTCCATGACCTTAACATCAGTCTGGGAGAGGACATGATTCAGGTCTATTAATTTGTGGTGTTTTCTCTTAATTTTGAAAAGACTATCAATATATTTTTGTTTAGGACATCTGTATTTAATTTTTTTTGCCTTAACCAAAATGTATAAGGCATTGGCTATTTCTCATTGGTTTACAGCTATAGTGTGACAGATAAAATATAACAGAATGAGGTGTCATGGGACTCTGGAACTAACATGAAGATTGTATATGGAAATTCTGATTTTTGCAGCTGGAGCCTTCATTCTGTGGATGTGTTGAGGTGTTTCTCCCCAGAGGCCATTGACACAGGTACTTGGGCTGACTCAACAGGAAAATCTGGTGCTTTTGGAGAATTCTCTTGAGAAAAAGAGGTGTTGCAAAGGTGAAACCAATATTTCTACCAGTCCAGCCCTTTTGGAAAGCAATTTTGTACAGCACAATAAAATTCAGGCCCTACAGTCAATGCTTTCATTCCTTCTAAGGCAAGAAAGAAACCACACATTATATATTACAGAGCAGACATGCTAATTTTTAAAGTGATTTTCCAGGCAACTGAGCATGTCCCATGGGTTCCACCTGCAAGCTGAATGTTTATGTTTTGGAAAAACCTTTTTCAGGCTACCGGGGAATGAATATGGCTGTGTAAATGCACATTTTAGAGGCCCTGAAAAGCTCCCCATTGCTAAGTGATTAAAGGGCTCCGTTTTCAGAGGAGAGGTAACCACTGCCCAGCTGTGAGCACGCCCTAAACCAGTGGAAGAGCCTGGGTGTGCCGTCTCAAAGCAAGCAGTGGGCTGAGGACACCACGACAAATCTGCATGTTCAGCACACCTTGGCCAGCTCTGTCCAGACAACTGATACAGCATGGTACTTAAACCACCCAAAATACTGAACTTGGCTGTTAATTAAAAATCAGGTCACTAATTCTGAGCCACTGTGCTCTAAGGAGTAGTAAATATTGACGCAGAGTGGAAGTCAATGCTGAGAACCTTTCACTGTGGACAGCTAAACAGGCAGTGTAGTCAATTTTCCAGGTTGCATCAGCAATCACACCATCTTTGGTGTTGTTATTAACACCTGTAGGATTTAAAGAAATAAAACCCTTCCTTTTTTTAGCAATATGAGCATTTATAGCTCTTCTCTTTGCCATGAACAGTTTGGAAAAAAGGAACTTTTAAGAGTTCAATAGATTTTATTTTAAAGCCAAGATTTAAGATGGGCTTTAAAAATATTGTGATTTCTACACCAGCTTCACATTATTTTGGGAGCCGAGTCTGGATTTTTGAATATTGATGGCTCTCAATTTTGGACACAAAGTCAGAATGCAGTTCACATCCTTAGCTAGATGAGTGAGGGAGGTACTGGAGACAGTTGAAATTGTAGTTGGATGCCTTAGATCTGTACCTACTTAATGTAACTGATGATAAATAAAAGTTAATAAATTAAATCATGCTACATTTCTATGCACATGAAAAGGAAAAATCTGTAACCTATAGGATACTTTTCTGACCCAGAGATAAGTAAAATGTTTAAACCCACATAATTCTGAAAACTTATTTTTCATGAACACACAAAAAATACAGTAGAATTGCACAGGATATTGTTCTGGTATTGAGCTTTTTCAGATTGGAAGATTTCCAAAGTCTGCTCAATGTAACCTTAGTACAGACAATAGTTCAGACGAGGTTTTAGTAAGTTTCTCTGGTTTTGATGCTACTTCAGCTTTTTGGCCCTCATAGCAGGTAATTATGGAAACAGTTCTAATTTCTCACTGCAGAGGGGAGAGGTGTTTAAAACTCACATTCTTCTAGTCAACTTTGATTGGAGGTAAGGTAATCTTTTGAGGCTGAACAATGCATTAAAGGATCCTGGCAAAAAATGAGATATCCTCTAGACAAGAAAAAGGGAAGTTTGGCTGGAGGTATGAAAACAGGTTTATGAAGATAGGTGACTGCATCTTGGCAGAGAGTTTCTAGAATGAGAGATAAAGTCCAAATTCAGAAATCTGTATTAATTTGCCCTCCAGATTAGAAGTCACAAGGAATTTTCTCATTTGTCTTTAGAATGATAAAAAAATAGATTGATCAGAACAGATTCCTTTCAGCTTTAAAGTACAAAAAACAAAATATTTGATTTGTAAAAATCCCCTTAAAATATTCAAAATTCATCCTGAATCATCATAAAATTCCTGATGAATTTAAAATTCATCGTCAGTTTAGGCTCTGGTTCACTTTATTTTCAAAGATAATATTTCTTTGTCAGATAGTCTCAAATTAAATATTGTAAAGTCTCACCATTTTCCTGTGCAGAAGACAGAACTCTAGATGGGTTTCTTTTTTGTCTGGATTTTCCATCCTTCCATTTCTGATGTGTTTACATGAGGGTATTTTTAGAACTATATTTTCCTAGTTTAGTAGCAGCAGAGTGCTGTGAATAGCTTAACAATTCACTGGAATGTTACAGTATCTAAACCTGAGAGAGCAGACTCCTAATTATAAACTAAGTATAAACTGCAGCCTTGTCAGAGTGATTTTATTATCCTGATTGCATCAATTTTGACCCTATATGAGGCTGTGTTTTTTGGGACATCAGGAGTCTAACAACTGAAAACAAGCAGAAGACAGCTGCTTTTGGCTCACAGAAGTCTCTGGATATATTTAGCCTTCAAAGTAAGCTGTTTTGCTGGTACTATTGTAAGATGCATCATTTCTCAGTAGGACCCACATGTTTGCCTTAATCTGATAGAGTTCTCCTTTTTGTTCTTAACCTACTTCCTTTCCAAGAGGTAAGGGAACTTTAGCAGCAGCTGTCAATAGCAAATGAAGTGGGAGGAGGCAAAGAATGAAAAATAGGCTGTGATTTATAAAAAGAATGTAAAAATATGTGATTATATAATGATGCACAAAATATGCCAGCTACAAAAGAAAACCATGACATCACTGTTAATTTAGTGAGCTCCCTATTTATTTCTGCTCTGACATAAAGACAGCTTCTGAAGTAGTTTAAAACCCATAATCTTTTAGTTACAGGTTGAGAAATGATCCCTCAGTCGAAATTGAAATCCAAACTGAAGAAAGAGATCTTGTTATCTGAAGGAAAGTCATCGATCCCAAGTTAGCTTATGTTTATTCTTATTTGAATTAGAAAATGAAATGAGATGAGATTCCATTTAGAGGTAGTGGTTGATGTGGAATGTCCCCTGGAGTTTTTGAATCAGGAAAATAAACTAATGGAAGGTGGATTAAACCAGAAGACTTAATTGTGAATCAATGTTCAATATGACCACGTACAACAAAGAATTTTGAAAACCTAATGGCTCTTAGTAGGGGAAAAGTCCTTATGTAAAAATACGGGGTTTGCCTCCTGTGGGTATAAGAGCAAGGGCTAGAAAACAGACCCACACCTTTAAACGATTTCTCTGCTGCCTTGCAAGGACAGAGAGCGGCAGCTGTGACCACACACTCCCCATCCCCCTGTTTTGCTGCTTTATGAAGCCAGTAGGGCTGCTGCACTGGGAGCCCTCCTGGCCACAGGTGAGCAGCCTTGCCATCTGCAATCCTCAGCAGGCCAATCAAGCCGGCCCTGCATGAGGTAAGATGGACACTCCCCCTGTGTGCCCCAAACTCCCTCTGAAATTTCAGCGGATCAGTGTTGCTGTGGTTTTTTAATTACCCCTTTGATTCATCATTATTTCATGGAGTTACACACGCCCTGCAGGACATGGCACCACAGAGCACAAATAAACAGCCACTGAGCCCTGATTACCCTTGAGGTGCTGCAGTCACCCTCCAGACGGAAATGTCAGAGTGGCAGGCTCCTTTCCCTGGGTAAACTGACCTAAGGGTTTCCAGGCCGGTTTCAGCCTCAGCTGAGAAACAAGAGCAGCCACTTCACCTCTGTCTTCTGGGGTAAGAGCTCTTATATTTCATAATAAAACTTATTCTTGTCACCAAGTGCAGGCACAGAGATCAGAACGGATGGTGGGGCTTCTGCTCTTCCCACTTCTGTTCTGAAGAGGAAGCCAATCTATCCTTGCAGTTCCTGCGTAGTAGTAATCCATAAATATTTGAGCACAGTGCAGCACAGGGTCCACCTTTAGAAGACAGTGAAGGTATCCTGAGAGGTGCTCAGACCTGGATTCCAAAGTACTCACTGCCTTGCAAAAAAAGAAACACTTCCTGAAGGCTACCTGCAGCACGGTCTGCTGCAGAGGTGGTTGTGACACATGCCAGCAGTGGTATCTGATGGACAGACATAAGAGAGAATACCTCTCTGTCCTCTCCTGTTCTTCCCCAAACCTCTTGATTATGTACAGTGTAATAAGAATGGAGCAGTTTTTTGGTTTAATTTGAGCCAATGCAGCTTATCAGGGAGACAGCACTTATCAAGTGGGGAGCTCAAACTAGATAGGGCTGTGGGGGGGAAATACTACAAAAATTACCAAATTTTTATTGGAGCTCTTTAGTAAATTAATAGCCAAAATACAGTTCTTGATAAATGAAGAATGTCAGTATCACTTTTGATTGATATTGGGGTAAGAAAATCATGAACTGCAGCCCTTGGAAGATGATGCTAGATGTCTGCCACCATGCCTGCAATGCAGCATGCAGTAGTGTTCTGACGGACAGAATTGTGCATCAGCAGGGCAAATTCTCCCTGAGGGGGAAGATCTGCTTTCTCAAACCACCACTGCAGAGGGAGACAGAAAAGACAAGGCAAACCACAAGTGCATGCTCTGTAGAAGAAAACAGACCTGGGAGAGAGCTGCTCACACCTCTCAGTATCAATCATTCATGGTACTTCCTTCCTAGTAGCAGAGGAATGAGACACCTTGACACAGAAGAAGCTTCAACATGTAATTATAAGCATGTGAGCAGTGGTCTTGTTGGAAGTGATTCCATGTGGGGTTCACAAGCCCACATCCACTGCTCCTTGTGTGGTACATGTAAGGTCAGTGACCACAGTGTCGCAGAGACTGGGAGAGAATATGCATAGGAGGTGCTGCCTCCCCTGCTTCCACACACAGACACTGCACAGTGGACATGAACTTCTCTAGTTCAGGAGGCCTGAGGTAGAAGAACATCTCTCTCAGAGCTCACTGAAGATCAGTGGATGTCTTTCCTTCCTCTAATGTCCATCCTGCAAAAGATGGGTACAGCTGCCAAAGTTTTGACGAAGCATGGGAGCAGGTATTGTGTTGGCTGGAGTTAATGGGAATAGGAGACCCCTCGGTAAATCTGTATGTGCCTAAGCATGAAAAAGCAGTATCTGTGTAAGAAGGCTCCATGGATGGGAGCAAAGGAGATGATATTTCCTCACTGTAGTTCTGGTTCAGGTGTTGGACATCCTGTGCAGTAGCTTAACGTGCTCTTTTCCAGTGGCAGGTGACACTGTGAAAAGGACAGGCTAAGCTGCTACTTTCATCAGTGGAAAAAAAAAAAAAAGAATTCGAGGCTTGACTCTGGGTAGCTCTGTGCCCTTTCTTTCCCTCAAAATGTACTGGTTGAAGAGACTCTCTGTTCTTCCCACACTTAAAGCAGTTATCTGTCCTTGGGTAGTTGACACTAGCTGACAGTGCTCGGTGGAGAGGTGTGATAGGGACAGATGTGAGATTGGAATAAGTGAAGTCCACATTCCTATTGGGAAGAAAGATGGATACATTTAGTTTTGCTCAGGAAAAGGGTCTTTCTTTAAGTATATATACCTGAGGTGGATCTAACTTAATTTTACTGATACCAGGAGAATGAAAGCAGGTGAAGATGGGATGACCTAAATGCACAGAGTAAGGAGTGTCTTTATGTTGAGATGAGAGCATGGAGTCTAAAATTGTCATGTGAAGGCAGCTTGAATTAATTTTTTGAGAGGAGGTATTAATTATTGAGTTGCGGGCAGAAAAAAAATCATTTACTTATTAAAGCTCTGTGCATCTGGAGTTGGTTCTTGGAATGAAGATAATACATGCAGTTGACTTGTTCCACTGGGACTGCACATAAGGCCTTGATAACCACTGCCTGATGGGATGAGATGCAGCCATGGTTAGACAGATAACCCCAAGAACCAGATCAAACTGTATAGCCCTGATTCTCATCTCAGATACGTATCAGCCATATCCCTCTGTGTGGACCAGCTATGCATATTTAAATTCAAGCTTGCAGCTGCTTTGATTGGATACAAAGGTTCCTCATCCATGGGAAAATGTTGTCATGTTTTCCTGGGTAATTAAAAACAAGTGGACAGTTTAATTAGGCATGAGATATGGCATTCCCTTTAGTTTCAACTGTTCTTATTCAAATACTTGTTCAAATAAAAGTATGGGACACAGGGGGTTTTTTAGAGGAAAACAGAACTCTGAGGTTCCAGTACTGTCACATTTTCTGGAAATTGGGCCCCTTATAGTTGTCTCTTACAAATATGATCTGATTTTTAAAGTATCTTGGCAAGAGGCCATTTGCCATCTTTGATCTGTATCCTGATATGTAATTTAAACACACCCAAACGTATGAAGCAGTTACCCACTTCAGACAGGCTTCACAAATGAAACTACAGGTACTGACTGCATTTTTGACTCTGAACTGTGTATGCTGGGACAGAGGAAGTTAGTAGGTAAAGGGCCATCACCTGCAAACACATCTCCAGAAGAAAATATTGAAACTTGGTTTTGAAAGACCACCCAAAACTCCCCACTTCATGCAAATTATCTGAATTTACAGTCAAGTGTAACACTGCTACAGGCTTCAAGTTCCCTGAGGGTTGTATCAGAAAAACTCAGTGATAAAGCTGTTTGTGTAAAAAAAAAAAAAAAAAAAAAAAAAAAAAAAAAAAAAAAAAAAGGAAAAAGAATAAGAAGAGGCATATGTTTCTCTCTCCCTCTCTTTTTATTGACTATCTGCAAATGATTTGCATCCTAACTATTCATTGCAGAATTTACTTGTTGTAGCAGATTATTGCACTGCTTCTCTGCAAGCAGCACCCAAGGAGGAGCATCAGTCACACACAGGACCTACCAAATACTAAGGATGCCAGAGAAGACATCAGCTGCATTTTACACCAGTGTGTGGCGAGTGCTGTGGCTTGCACTGCAGAATGGGCTCAGGGAGCACAAACTGGGTTTCCTTCACATGAAATAAATGCAGAAGTTGTGCTCTGCAGTCACACTTAATGTATTCCACTTGTAAATGTGCATCAAGTCCATGGGACCAGACTAGAATTAGTTTGGTGACCCCCAAAGATAGACACTGAAGACACAAAGTCCTTAGCACCAATTATTCACTATATCTGTTTATTTCTATGCACCAGCTACTCACAAATATGGTCTAAGCTAAAGAGGCACATTGAAGGATGCCATAAGAAAAGTAGCTGAAGGAACTATATTTCCATGGGCACGTCAGTATGTATCGTTTGCACTGAAGCACTATGCAACAACCCTAAATCCCCCATCGTGCAAGGTGTTAGATACTAACACAGAACAAGAAGATGGTTCCTTTCCCTGAAGAACTAAAACCTGGAAATAATTTGGGATGGAGTTTTGCCTCACAATCCAGCCTGACATGTTCCCAGGTGCTGTTCTGGCATGAGAAAGCTGTAAATTTAGTCATGCAATTTAACTCTGGGAAGGAGGTGGGACTGGGGAGAAGAGTGTAAGATTTCACAATGCTCACTTTTACTTGTGTCTTCACTGGGTTGAAATGAATGGAAAAAAGCCAATAGCCAGGAGAAAGTGGAGGCTGGGGGAATGCAGTACTGAACCGATCTCCTGGCGATTTATGACCTTCCTGGGATACTGTGAAGAATAAGTGAGTGACAGATTATCTGCTGACCTGTGGGATACCTCATTTGCTTTTGTTCAAGCAGCAGTTTTTCAGTAGAACTGTAGATCCGATATATTTCTCTGTTGAACTGAGCTACCTTACTGCTAAATAAATATGTCAGTCAGCAATGACACAAGTTGATTTCTCTGGTGGGAGGTGTTTGTCTTACTCCAAAGGGGAGCCTGAGAATACGCACTGTGGAAGTATGAAGGCAGGGAATGGGGAAAATAGAGAATGGGCAAAACAGAGAATGATTCAAACTGATGGTGGGGACATGCTTTAGAGCTACCTGGAAGTATTCAGATGCCAAAGATGGACCTGTGATTTCTGACTCCATGTAGTATTTTCTTAACTATTCTTTCCTTAAAGTTTGTACAAGTTTATGGTTCTGCACTGAGGTTAGTCCTTCTCTCCTGGGGTCTCGTCAAACTAAAAAGCTGTACTATTTGTTATCTTGTGAGACAACCCCTTCTGCATTAGAGGTCTGACCTTTTAAAACTGGACTGGAGGTGATGAAGTAGGACTGCCTTGCA
Source organism: Chamaea fasciata (assembly GCF_029207755.1). Classification (NCBI taxonomy): domain Eukaryota; kingdom Metazoa; phylum Chordata; class Aves; order Passeriformes; family Sylviidae; genus Chamaea; species Chamaea fasciata. Next base: position 49,822,950 of record NW_027094092.1, on the reverse strand, counting down.
GAGGACTGAGGAGGATGGTCTGCATGCTCTAAGTACAGCAAGCACTTCCACTGCTTATACTTAAATTATTTTTATTTGGACCATTGGGACTGTAAAGTTAATGTCTGCAGCAGAAATGGGAAGGTGACATGGCGGCTAATATTGCCAGTTTTTTGTCAAAACCCAATATTTCAGAAATTCTGACAATTCTACTGGATTGCTTCAATGAGAATTAACAGTGAATATTCACGGTCAGGCATATTTTGTGATCACAGACACAAAACACGGGGAGCAAAGCCCTGCACCCCATCTCTTGCATGAGATCCATTAACAACAACAAGGAAGAGCAAAAATCCATTTCTCTCCCCAGTATTGATTGCCTCAGTCTTGCCCTCTTAATAAGCATTTAAATAATGTAAATGTGAAGGGTGGTGCAGGAGAGAAAAGGGGGGGCGTGCACACAAACGTTTCTGACTCTTCTTTTTCCCCTGAACACTGATGCCATTGCATAATTATATGGGTTGGCTTGAAAGAATGAAACCCAGTTCAAAATGTATGAGTTCATTTTTATGTTCTACTGAGAAAATTTATTCAGTGTGACTGCTCAGTAGCGAGAGCAGTAAAACACCTTAATCCCTGGTTGAAGAAAGGTAATACCTTGACAGATGTGTGCCTCCTACTTTCCTTGCGGCCATGTTTCAACAACAAACCTTTATTTCTGCTTCTCGGCTGTAGCAGAAAAAAAAAAAATGAGCGGAGCAATAAAGCAGTCAGACAAATCTCAGGAGCCAGGCGGCAATGCAATAGTAATGACAGATTTTTAATGTGGCAGGAGAGATTGACAGGAAAATGTCTTCAGAGCAAACGCACGCCAGATGGAATGAAAACGGTTTATTGGAGTATGGAGGTGCTGCTGAACTGAATAGAGGGCGGGTTTAAGGTGGGTGTTTTATCTGCTTCAAGTAAACAACAACAACCAAAAAAAAAAATTCCACTCACCAGGTATTGCCTTAGACCAGTCTTTGCACCAAGGGGATATTTTTTGTTTGTTTGTTTATTTGTTTTGTTTCCTACAGTATTGCAGTAGAGAAAAACTTTAAAGTCAAAAGTTCAGTCATTACATGCTCTGCACAAAAGGAGAAGGCAAACTGGTTTGGTCTCAGCTTTTTTTATTGTTTGCCTCTCTTCTCTCCTTCCCTCCCCACCTCTCCCCCTTAATCTGAAGGAATTTCTCACTCACTACGAACAGATAAAGATGTTTTGATGTGCTTTTAGATAAATAAGAATGATTTTTTTTTTTCAAAAAGAGTATGAGAAAGAAAAAAAAAATAATTCCAGCTGATAGAGTAGCTATCAAATCTAGGACAGAAGAAGAAGCCTACACTAAAAAAAAAACACCACCAAAACTATAAAAGCCCATATAGCTGTTTCTATATCAAGAAGAAGAACATCATTGTGTCTTTTTCAACTGAGTAAACTTAACTTGCATGCTTTTAGTAATGATAATAAAGTCAAATTCAGCCCTACATCTCACAAGAAAACATAACTATGAATTATTTCATACCCTCCATACAGAGCAAAGGCAGGAAAACAGCCAAAAATGGGAAGAAATAGCACAAAAGGAAGAAAATACAACTCTAAACTGCGAATCTCCCTGACATCTTTTCATTATCAGCCTAGTCAATGAAGAATGCCACAAAGGAAAGGACATCATCATATTATTGAAACATGATGGTTTGGGGTATTTTTGAAGGATGCACTCATATACTCTCTGTGGGTAGGGTTTTTTTTAAATTTAATTATATTTGCCATTATTAACTCTCTGTAATTGAGTTTCACATGCAGGGCTTGGATTAAGTGTTTTTCCTGTATCATATACACTTGTACCGCTCTTTTAGAGTTTTTTTCAGGGCTTTTTCCCTTCTGCAGATACAACGGATAGAAGATACTGAGTTACCTCCTTTATTTGTGTTATACTTTGAAACAAACCCACCCTTTCTATCTTTGACAATGTGTTTTTTTTGCTAAGGAATATTTATTTAGACAGTAAAAAGATGTTATGGTTCTTTCCACGATTAGAAGTGCATGCACTGAATATGCTCCAATGGAATTTGCAGAAAGTGAGGAAAACACTCTGGAAAAGTAAGCAGGGAGTTTTGCCATGTCGTTTCATCTTATAACTACAATACTATGATGACAAAGCATTGGCAATATGCTTAAAACTGGCAGGAAAAGTAACAGGCAAATTCTTACAATAATCCATTTATATTACATATTTTATAAATTCACTGATTGCTCAGAAAATGAGTCTTTTTCTTTCATGTTTTGTCTTGTTCAGAATCCTGCTATAAAGTTCTATTTAACCCTCATTTTGTATTAGTCCTGACAGAGCTATAAAAATTATTTGTATGATTCTTATGGTCTTTGGGGTTTTGTTTCAATTTTCTTAGCATTTGGATAAATGTTGGCATACAAGCCGTTCCTCACAAAGCAAGAGAAAATATTTTTATATTTAAAAAAACCTTTAACTGATTAAGTAATTTGTCCATATAAGAATGACACAAGGCCAAAGATTACAGAAAAAAACAAAGTAATGAAGGGCTTGTAAGTGATATTGTGTGTACTGTTTCCTTGCACTCATACGTAACTCAATTATCAGCAAATGTAACTTTTTCTAGTTGGATTGAAGCTGTTTTGTAAGTCAGTTCTGCAAAGGATATCACATCACTAGGAGATGTTTTTTTAGAAAACAAAAAAGTTGAAAAAAAAATATCAGTTTATTTTAGAATCTACTTTACTAGCTTTAAATACCCTCCAAAATTAAACTCAGAATGAATATTAAAGCAATGTTGAAGATAAAACTTGACACAACAGGATGTGATGGCTGCCATTCTGTCCTTAAACCACCTTATTGCAACACAAGTAATACAGAATATTAATCAGTGTTTTAAGACTGTGGCAGTTCCTAGAGACACAATGACAAGTTAGGGACAGAACATCCAGCTTAACTGTGAATAGCATTGCCTTACTCTGCACCAGAATCCTCATATCGTTTAAAAATAGATTTTACTGTGTCATCAGCTCCATTCTGGTATCACTAGTAAACTGCACTAGGTATAAAAGCTGCAGTGGAAATTGTACCAGCACAGACACCGAAGTTGCTATCGGTAGTGTGCAATAGCTCAAGTTTTCATTTCAGAAGACACTAAATACTGACTTTCAACCTCAATTTTTTTTTTTTTTTTTTATTCCTAAAATCATACCAAGTATGTCAGCATGCTCTCATGCACCCCCGCACTGTGGAATTTTGATAATGTATGTCCTAACCGCTTAATTGATTGATTAGCTTACTGCAGCTTTCTGAGGCACCAAATTTATCTTTAATAGCCGGAGTCAGGCACGGCAGGCAATCGAGGGGGGGGTCCCTTGGCGTCGATTTGCTCTTAACTGGAAAGTCATTACCACTTAATACATGTAGATTGTGTTGAAAGAAAATTATGTGTAATGAAATGAGGGAAAAATTAGTGGAGTGTTATGGGCGAAAGCAGATGTTACGGAGGAATTATGCTAGCAGAGATAATCACCTTCGCTAGCATTGTGTGTGCTGGGGTGTTAACTCGGAGAGAGTTGGTGAGAGAGCTAAATAAATGCACTGATTTACACAGATCCACTTTTCAAACTATAGTATATGACTAGTACACACGTCTACAAATACATCCATATATATACACACATATAGACATGCTCAGAGCTGAACTTTTATATTTCTAAAGCTCTTTTTTAGCTATTTTTCAGCTAGTCACACTATATTCAGAAGTCCTAGCTGGAAGCACAGGGAAGTAGCTGTGGATTTGCATAGTATTGTGAAGATGAGAATAATATCCAAGGGCAGAAGTACTCATATGAGCATTAAGATGAAACCTTGTATGCTTCAAACTCTGGACAACCTCTCCTGAGAGAAAACCGATGAATTTGAGAGAGGTCTTTGAGGGTAGCACAAGACATTTTTGAAACTATAAAATTGAAATAAATAGCAGATAGTTGCAAAAAAATTATAGAGACATAGAATGTTGTGCCTTTACTTAAACAGCCTGTAAATAAAGGAGACAGAAGAAAAAAAGAAAAGATGAAATCTTTCTTTTAATGCAAGTTAGGAATATGTTTTAAGGTAGTAGTTGTGCAGACAGGCAATAATGATAACACTCAGAGTCAGGACAAGGGAGGGAAGAGAGATGTCACAGATTTTATTTTGAATGCATTTTTAAACTCTGTGAATTAATCTTTCACCTGTGGGCATCTCCCTATCCTTTTCCAGCCATGGCTGACTGATATATATGCTTGATTATATTTCTTAAATCCCAGCATGCAAGGTCACTATTAATTTTTATCTTGGGTTTATCTATTTCATATGACATATGTTTGGATTTAGAATTATCTCTGCTTTATCACCCATTTCATAATAAAAATGCAGTCTCAGGAAGATATTATATTGCAAAGTTCACTATCAAAACCATTGATAATTAGGGTTTCCTCATATATCGTTCTGTTCCTTCACTACTAAATGAGGCTTTTATGAGTATAGTTATTGCTGCTGATAATAATACAAATTTTAAAAATTAAAAAAAAAAAACAACAAACCCTGAAGGTTTTGTATTCCCAGTATTACCATTCAGAGATAGGAGGTTAGCAAAAAGACTGTCAATTTTCTGTCACTATATTAATGAGTTAAAGAAATGCAGCCAGCCCCTCATGAATCAATTGGAAAACTATGATGAATGTTTCAATAATTAAGAGAATAATTAAATTGCTGAATGTAAGATGGCACTAAATGAAATAGCTTTCCTAACAGCACCACATTGCTGTTTATAAATACAAAGAGCCATGTTTAACTAATGCTGAGTCCGGCTCGGATTTATCTGTCTGTCTTTAACAGGCTGCGGGCCCGATCCTGCAGAAGCCCACCTTGCAGACAAGGTAGCCCTGTGCTTGGGGGCAACAATGGTGCATGCAAAGCTGAACACAGGCAGGGATCTGCTGCTCCAGCAGAGCCTCTCCGTGCACCTCCAGCCTCCCCACCTGTGCGCTGCGGCGCGGGCGCCTCGGCGATAAGCAGCTAAACTCGCACAGATAACGAAGCCAGGGAATTCGCAGGCAAAGCTGACACTCTGGCGGTAGCATGCATGATGCTTGTGGAAATATTTTTAAGAGGTGATATGTGTTAAAGGTGAACTGTAAAGCTGGAGTGAAAATTATGTTAAGTTCAGAAATATGTCCTGAATCTCTCAACTATCAGGCAAGTTTTACTGTAGCTTTCAAAATTCTCTTTTCTGCTGTACTATAATCTGGCAGTTTCTCCTTTGATAAGGACATGCCCAAACATAACTTTCTGTGATATCACACATACCAAAATCTAGGATGCTAAAAATGAGACATCTTAGAAAATTGTCCTTCAAACCAGGGTGTCTCAGAGCAATGCACATGGTTTAAAAAATATTATTTGGAGGAAAACTGTAAACCATTCCCTAGGCTTGAATACTTTTATTAAAATCTTGGCAGGGAGGAGGAGATGGTGGGCAATAGGTGAAGTAATTAATTAGTATATACTTTTGTTTTCAAAGCACGTCACAGCTTCTTTTTTTCTTTTTCTTTTTTTTTTTCTTTTTTTTTTTGTGCTGGAATATCATGTTTAAGCAAAAGTCACAAATAAGGTAGGACCATTTCAGCTGCAAAATTCAACCCAACGCATTTTGTTTTCCTGCCTATGAAGATCCTAAAGTGTTTTTTACTGCCCCGTCTTTCTCACCTCCCTGTTTCACTTTTTGTTTGTTTTTCCTTCTTTCTTTTCTCCACTCACTTCTTCCATTCACATACCTCCTGTTTCACCACACACCCATCTTCCATCAGTCCCTAGCTCTCCTTGCACTGGGGGCAGGTTTCATGGTGGGAGAAGTCTGCAGAAGGAAATTTTCTACTCAGTTCTGAGTTAGCCCCTCTTTGGAGCTCAATCATAATGTCAGGTGCAATTTCACCATCTTCTTCATCTCTTATATTGCTGAATTTATTCTTCCTGTCTCCTTCAGTAGCATATTCCTTTGCAGTCAGAAAATCATCACTGATACACATATTTCACATTTGCCTTCATTCCTTTCCCATCTCTCTTCTACTGCACAGAGGCACCTCAGATACTCCCCCGAACCCCATGCCCCCAGTATGTTTCTTTTCCATTTTCCTCTTCCACCTTCAATGCCTCTTTCCTACTCATCACAGAAATATATGTTCTGAGGTGTTTCAAAACCTAGCATTATGTACTTGGAACATTAGTGATTTAAGGTGTAATGGAGAATAAATATCCATAATATGCTTTAAAATAGGTGAATTAGTTGAGCAGGAGACTTTTAATATCACGTGGGTGGTCAGCAAAAAAGTAACAATGAACGAGATGGAATTTGATATACCACAGTTATTTCCTACTCTAGATATAGAGCAGTACCATGGTAAACTAGACTCCACTGTGTGGCAAGTGTTGTTAATTGTATAGATTTTTAATGGGGATAATTATACTTTTCCTGTCTGAAATCAATTTTTACTGGCAGTGACCAATGCCCAGATGAAGATTCTCAAAGGGATGTTGCATGACCTACAGTTTGTACACTTCATATTTCTTGCTTATTGTGAGAAAATTTCACTCCATCAGTGGAAAAGGTGTAATTTTTTTACCTTCTGATAAATCCTGATAAGAAATTAAAATATTTTAAAAGTTCAGGTGGATAGATAATCATTCTCACCATAGGTTAAGGAATGCTACCTATTGATAGACCAAGCCTGGAGAAAGGAAACCATCCTGTTTGTATTTGATAATTAATTAGATAGTCTAATTTTCAAGTATTGTTCTTACAGCCTCTTTCTTTAGTGTGGAATTTAGGGTTTTTTTCTGAAATATCCACAACTATAATGAGGGTGGATGGAAATTTTCTTCAGCAAAATCAACTAGCAGTGGATGTTGCTTTGCCAGAATTTAACATTAAGGTCAGAAGTTCTCTTCTTTATGGCTCTTTTTCAGGTGAATATTCACTTCTGAGAAAAAGATTAGGGAAAATATGTTGTTTTCCAGTATTTTAAAATAAATATACCTCTCAGTTGTTTTCTTCACAGATCTGCAATATGAAAATGGGTCTCAAAAGCTGGTTAAACCTTAAGCTTCTGGAAAAAAACCCAACAACTTTCATTTATGCTCATTGGAGGCTTGTTCTGTTTGTCAGAGTGTCCATGGTCAATCATGTTGCACAGTTACACCATAATCCCTAGGACATGCAGCCCTGTCACTTGACCAGGACTTTGCTCCTGCTGGCTGGAGTTGGCTGTATCTCTGGATAATAGCAGAGACCATCTCTCTCCCCTGGTTCTGATGGAGCCCAAAGGATATGCAGCAGGAGGAAAAGGCTTCGTACAGGAAGTAACTAAAAGATGAGAAAGAAAGGATGTAAGGAACCTGGGCATGGAGAGCTCTGAGTTGTGTTTTTCAACAAAAAAAGACCAGCCACTTTGGACATGGAACTTATAAGCACACACTTACTGGTAGGTGTATATGCTCCATCCCTGACAATTATGGGAAAAAATACTTTAAAAAATTATGTTTGTCCAGAACATGATGTATGAAATTGGACAGAACATTTAGAAATATGGCAGTATTTAGATTCTGGTTAGGAGGAACGTGTGGGTATGGACACCATCCCCAGCTTTGAGGAGAATGACTAAATGAGCAGGAGTAGGATATAAGATTATGTAAGAGTAGGAAATGTGAAGAAAGGTGTGCATGAGTGCTACCTGAAGGGAGCAAGGTAAGCAAATAAGCAAAATTTTAAATGTTGGAAGGAAGAAGAAGAAATCTCTTCCATCCACCTCTATTAAGCCTAAACATAAAATAATTCGTCCTGAGTTCTGATTTCACTGTACTGTTTAACAAAGTAACTGTAACTTCCATTCAAATCGTTTTCCATCCCATGCATAGTAACAGGTTATGCAGAGGGTAACTGCCTTCTACCACTTCTGTGTGAAGACCAGAACAAGCAACGATATTTTTGCTTGTTCAATTCCTATATTTTCAAAACGTGATGGATATGCACCTACGAAATTCAAAGTAAGCAGTGACATTCTGAATTTCAGCACTCAAAAACTGGAAAAAACCTGGATTAATGCTGCTATGGCTGTTGCTGTTGATTACGACTCATCCCTGCTCCTGAGAGTGGAGTTCCAGTTTGTCTAACCAGTGTAAATGAAACATAAATTTTATGGATAAAATCCCAAACAGGCATAATTAAGGGGAGGTTTTCAGATTTTCCATTGATTAGACAGGAAATTTATTCACTAATTTTAACAGCCCTGTTTTAATAACAACCAAAAATTGAGGTGAAAAACAAGTACTAGGACTGCATCCAGAGGACTGGACTTCATGTCTTATCCCTTTGTAATGAAAAAGCAACAATGCATCCTGAAGTGTTCACAGTTGTGCATTTCTGTTCCCTTATATTGTTCACCTCCCAGTCCAAAACAAACTTTGCAGAAGGACCCAGATCTCTCAGCAAGTAATCAAAGTGATCCATCCAGTGCCCTGTGAACAAGAAATATTGCACAATATAAATGTTCTGGAAATAATTTTTTAGGTCTCACAAACTGTTTAGGCAAAATTTGATGATTTTTCACATCTTTGTTCTAGTTGCCCAGATGAAGAAAGGCTACTACCTCACTTTTCCTAGAAAACCATTAGGAATTTTGGGGAGGATTAGTTAATTTATGCTGTAGCAACAGTCTGCAACTACAGTGAGGTTCTTGAGGATAGCCCTGCTAGGAGGTGAAAGTCACATTGGAGGTGCATTTTTCTCATGTGCTAGTTTTTATGCTCCATTATATATTTTCTATTATAATTTGGAGTGGAGGATCACAGAATAGAAAGCTGATGCATTTTAACAGGAAATGTTTGCTTTCAAAGAAGTGTACCTCTGTTTACAGAAATCCTGGGTAGAGTTTCAAAAGTATTTTTGTCCCTATAGGAACATATTATCTTTTATATTTCTTAATTGAATCCTCATCCTGGAGGCAATAGGTGCTGAACAAACTAGACCTCCCAGGTACAACTGCAGTGTATTAAGTCTGGGCTTGAAAAATAGAAGATAGCTATTTGGTGCTCAAAGATATTTACTTCAATCCTGTGGGTTTGTTTTTTAATGCTTTGGGTTGTTTTTTTTCTTAGGTTGGTTGGGGTTTTTTGTGAGTTTTTTTTTTTTCTTGTTTAGGGCGTGGGGAAGGAGAAGTTTGCTATTATTTCTTTCCCACATGTACTTCATGAGAGGAGAGAAGCACAGGATGAAATGGATGGAAAGCGGAGAGCTGACAATATTTTTCACAGAATCTACTATAGCTGGCTAAATGCTACTAAAAAAACCCCTGCCTTTGACGGAATTTGGAAATGGATTGCTATCAACCATTGTTCATTTACTGGAATTTGCAAATGGATTCCTCTCACCCATACTGTCTTCTAGTTGTGTTTGCTTTCTAGGGACATTTGTAGATTCAATTACTATTGTGGCTATTCACTGAGAATTTCAGAACAGCATGCATAAGTATTGATGGAAACTGGGTATTAGATTCACACACACACACAAATATGTGCACACTCAACACATTGGAAAAATAAATCAACACCATGTGACTCATCAAAGCAGTCATATCTAACAAAGCTCAAGAAGTGATTGGGGAATGTTCACAGAGAAGTGTTCCTGAGCAATTAGAAGTACTTAGAGAGGAAAAAGGATCTCTTTGAATTCTTTTGCATAATAAACGCAAGGAAACCTCAGTCTGCCCATGGAGATCCCATAGGCAGAAAAAGGGCTAAACTTACTGACTAAACTATTCATTGTGAATTATTCCCTCTGCTCTAATGTCTGCACGGCATGGAAGCGTGGTGCCAGCCCTGCTACACACTGTAATTTTACTCTTCTACGAATAAAGTGGGAATATACTGCTGGGCATGTTAAAGCACTCTGCAGAGGACATTATATATATTTTCAACATGTGACCTGCCTTTGATTTTTGTGTTTAAAATGGAGTTATCAACCTTCAGAGAGAAAATATTAGCCCACAGACAGTGAAATAGGATGATATTTTTTATTTTATTTCTGTAAAGTGGTATTTGGTGTAAAAACTACTGAAATGTAGAGTTTTAGATGTCAGAGGTCAGCACAGCAAAATTTGGCCAGAGAGTTTTTACATTTTTGGGCTGACCATGAGTTAACAGTTACTGATTGCTTTAGCAAATTCCTGCCTAATTGTTATTTTTCCTTGATTAAATTGTCCTTTATAAGGACATCTGTTCTGTTCCTTGCCAAGGTGTAAGATACAATCATATCTTAGAATCTGTAAAGTACTTTGGACAACACAGTAATAAATATATTCTGATGATGAATCCCGCAAAGGAGACATTGTCCTGCCCCCACCCAGCTTAGCACATCTCACTGTCAGAATATTTTTCCTAACACTGTGACTGTCCCTCTCTCCTTGAGAAGTGTTTCCTATAATTCATCCCTTTTGCCAGCCCAGATCCCTCCCGCTTCTGCACCTCCCTGGGAAAACTCCATTGCTCCCTAATGCCAAGTGAGAGCCAACCGTGCTCTGAGGACCAAGATTTTGATGGGTGGCTGAATACCAGAGAAAGCATTTGTTGTCATTAAGGGGTCAAAGAAAATTACCCCCGAGTTACAATCTGAACTCCCCCACCCCAAATTCAGGACAACCTAAAGGCTAATTCAAAGACATGGGTTACACAGGAATCATCACGGGAACTCCTCTCCTAGGGAGGAAAACATGACCTGTCCAGATCTTTTCAGCATCTAGAAGCATGTAAGACTGCTCTTCTGAGCTGTTCTGCAAATGGGGCAAATTGCTGTCTGTAGAGGTAAAAAATTTCAGTTTTCATAGCCTGGGGATGACAACTCAAATCTAGACAGCAAGATTTAAGGGGGTCTTTTAATATATCAGAGATATATTTTGTAAAGGTTGGAAGAACAGAGACTTGATTTGTAGATATTAAATCTGGAAGAGAAACTGTGAAGAGCAGGTATGGTGCTAATAGTCTCCAGCATTGTGCCACAGAGAAATAATTCTGTACAATTGTGGAGAAACAATGGCCCAAAGAGGTCACAATTTTGCTGTCCTGGGCTTATGAGCAGACATCTGGACACTGATGTGAGTGGATAGTCTGAGATGAAAGGACAGGACAGAAGGCAGCAACCAAAGATAAAGAGATAAATGCTAGGGAGCCATCAGCTTTGTGACAGTTGCTGAGACTGAATTAAATCATAGAGGAGAAAACCCAGCAGGAGATGGGGAAGCATTGACAGAAAATGGGAAGGCAGAGAGAATACTGAAAAAAATATTGGAACACTGGAAAACAAAACAACCAAGCATCAAGTTGTGGAAACCCATGGTGGGGAAAGGGAGAGTTGTGGGAGATGGGATGATTTGCTCTCATCTTCTAAGGGCTCCACATTCCCATGAATGCTTATAGCTTTGCATAAATTCACATGCAAAACATAAGGAGCAGATTAAGCTGAACTGGAAGGGAACCACAGTGTGGGAAGGTAATAATTAAAGGCAGTTGCCGGGCAGCTAAAGTGTATGGGAGGTTGATTATAAATAGACAGAGATAGGTTTGCTGAAGTGGCTAAAGTGACAGTGATCCTGAGGGAAGGGACAGCAGCTGCAGGCAAGTCCAGGACAGGGAAGGTACTGTTCCCCTTGCCCCACTCATCACAGGCACTAGCCCCAGTCCACCTGTGAATTTTGAAACCAGAAGGAGGGAGTGAAAAAGCCATGAACTGTGGACCTCTGAAGACAAAATAATCTGTGGCTGTGTACATTGTTTGTGATACTGAGAATGACATCCTGGCTCACACTCCTCAGCAGCTTTACCAGTATAACCATCAGGGCTTTGGCCATTATAGGGTAAAACTAGCATCACCCTGGGTAGCATCAGAAGAGACTGCTACCAGGAGGACCACCACTATTATTACTAGCTGCAATAAAAAAACCACTTCTAAAATGTTTTTTCTACCTAATTGTCAAAACTGAATAATATTATCAGCTTTTTTTATCCTTTGAGTATTTTTCTAATAAGAAAGCGCAGAGATGCACTGCAAATAAAAGCAGAAGATTCGAGGATGCAAAGCAATCATGCAAAATGACTTTCATATCAGTTTGATAAGCAGCTGAAATTTAATAACTACATCTCTCCTATGGTGCTGGATGAAAGTTTAATACTTTATGCTTTTGCTTCTTTCTTCCGCACGATGCTTATTCAGAATCATAACTTTTCCTTTTATAGTCACAGCAATGCTTAGGTGCAGTGGATTAATCGAAGCCTTACGAGACTCCAGTACAGTCCAGACTATAGTGACTTATAATCAAACCCTAGGAGAAGACTGTCAGGGGTCATAAGGGAAATGAGCAGAGATCCAAATGTAAAAGTAATATTTACTGAGGATAATGCACACAGTTCTTACTGTCCCAGTAGGCAAGCTGGAAGGCCAGTCTTTTACAACCTAGTTCCAAGAGATGCAGGAGAGGCAAAAAGAAAAAAGAAGGTAAAAATGCTTCTCAGAATTTGGCCCACAGATTTTGGCTTCAAATGTGATTCAAAACCCCAGGAATGTGAGACAAGGAAAATTAAGATACTAAATCAATAAAATTCAGCCACCAAAAAATAATTATAACACTGGGGGGGAAGAAAAGAAAAGGAAAAAAAAAAAAAAAAAAAAGAAAAAAAAAGAAAAAAAAAAAGAAAAAAAAAGGAAAAAAAAAAAAAAAAAGGAAAAAAAATTAGCACCCAACTCATCTCATTTGCAAACCTTTGCTGGCAGCATTCAGTGCAGAGGCTTTTCTGCCGGTAGGTGACACAGCCCCCAGCCCGGTGTCAAGTGCCCTACCTTGGAAACCAGCATGAGGCTAAAACAGCTGCACACCGTGGACCTCTGAGCCCTGCCCGAGAGGTTTTTCCGATGTAAGCTTGTGATGGGAAGGGTCGCATGGAGAGAGGGATATGGCCAGGCGGTTGTGGGTCAGGAGGAGACAGGGAGCCAGGAGTGGTGAGGGAACGTGGGCAGGGGCAGGTGAGCAGGCAGGGGGGCTGGCAGGGGCAGAGGACGGGGCAGAGGACAGAGGGAGGGGGCAGAGTGAGAGCAGAGAGCAAGCAGGGTCAGATAGGGGCAGGAGCTGGGGCAGGGAGAAGAGTAGGAGCAGGACCTGGAGCAGGAGCACGGGCAGGGACAAGGGAAGGGGCAGGGACAGGGGCAGGAACAAGGGATGGTGCAGGAGCAAGGGCAGGGGCAGGGACAAGGACGTGGCAGGGACAAGGACAGGGGCAGGGGAATGGACAAGGGCAGGGACAGCGACAAGGGCAGGGGGCGCAGTGCCGCCTGCTCCGCTGCAGCAGCGCCCCCTTCTGCCGGCTGGCGGGGCCGCAGCCGCGCTCGGCGCTGCGGGCAGCTGTGCGTCCCTCGCATCCCGCGGGCTGGGAGGGAGGCTGGAGACACGGGAAATGTAGAGCAAGGCTGGGGATTAGAAAAAAGGACTCAAGAATCAAAAACCTAGAAGACAGTCATTTGCAGGCAGATGCTAGGGAGTCTCCGGATTCACTGGTGGACGGGTGCGTGGCTTCAGTTTCCAGCCCGTGTGTGAATGTGTGCGTGTGCTGCGAAAACAGATAATAAAAAGAATACAAATGAAAGAACATCTGATGTAGTCATCAGATCTAACTACAGCACTTTAATATGAATTGCAACTCCAGATGTTGTCTTAAGAAAATGAATCAATTAGACAAATGAAGAATCTCTACCTAAATCATAACAGGAGAAAACGTCCAGTAGCTGCAGACTATTGTATAAATGTCCTAATGGCTTTCATTCTTCTCATATACCTGTCAGCTTTACAAGGCTCCTCATCGTTTAAGTTGTTGTTTACCTTCCTGAATACTGGTTTGATTTGAAAAAGTGTTCTAAATGTTCAACACCTTTTACCCTGAAAATAATAATACATCAGCCTTTAGGAGTTGAACCCAGCAGAAACTGGTGTCACTATTCATAAAATAATTGAGTTTACACAAAAAGTGATTTCTGTAATAGCCCCCTTTTTACAAGTATGTACATTTTATTTAAAATTACTGACTCAAAAAGCAAGGTAGGAAAAAATCACCTCCAACAACTTCCTGTAATTGCGAATTATTGTGAGGGAAACAGAAGGAAAAGATTTTGAAATTATGAGCCATTATGCTTGAGAGAGAGAGGGAGTAAGTGAGAGAGAGGGAGAGAGAGAGGCAGTGGGAAAAAAAGACATCTCGGCTTCATGAAACACAGCTGACAAGCTCGACTAAATTACCCCCGGACCATTACAAAAATCACTTAATTGCCAACCATTTTGTTAGGTCAATTGACTCTAATTGAAAAAATAACAAAAAGCTTATTATGCTGCAAATGCGGCCGTGGAAAATGAGTCTTCTGTTAGGAGGAAACAATAATTCTAAATTTCAGCTGCTGCTAACACTACAAAGTTCAGTGTTTTCTTCTGATAGAATCTACTGTGCAGGGGAAACTGAATATGCTCCAATTGATTGATATTTCTTTTAATGCTGCCCCCTCTTCCTTCTTCGTACTCGCAGCCCCTTCAGTCGACCCACCCACCCCGCTCAGTTTTATTTCCCTTCCTTGTTGCCTCGTGGCTCTCTTTTCCGTGGCGGGGTTGATGTCAGTTTTTGTTCCTAAGGCATTTGTGGTTTGGGGGTGTGCGAGGCTGCTGTGACTCCTCTTTTCAGCTTGTTCACAATAACCTCAAAACCCACGTGAGGGGTTAGGAGAAGCCCCTTGCTAAACCTCCTGGCCCCTTTTGCTTTCCTCTTTTCCTCACACACTGCAATTTTCTTTAAAGCCTGATAAGAGAGAATTGTTTACATATTTTCACCAAAAAATACCTTAGAAAGAGTCTCCCCAATGTAAATTAAAAAGCACAAACCCTAACTTACAATAGGATTGTAGTTATTTATAGTGATCAAATTTTTAGGAGTGTGTGCATGAGTTTGTTCATTTCAAAAGAAGATAAACTGGCTGGAGCTCCACTATTGTCCCAATTACAGATTTGAATACTGGAGGTTCATAATGGGATTGATTCTGCTCTGTGAAAAGTAATTATTTTTCCATAAAACCAGGAAGCTGCAGAAATGAACTCAGATGGCAACAGCCTTTTGTTCAGCTCCTTTGCAGTGAAGAGGTAGGGGATGGAAGAAACTTCTCAGTTGCCACAGTGCATGATTAAATATTTCCATAATCATGTTGGTATGTTTACTTCTTGCACTGTGTTCAGAAATTATTTTTCTGATTTTATCCTTTCAGGGAAGCTGCCTGCCCATGTTGCACTTTTACAAGGCCCAAAACTCATGAGCCGACTACAGGGAAATAGTGAACAAAAACCAACATAATACAGCAGGATGTTCCTTCATAGTATTTTAGAAAAAGAAGGGAAAAAAAAAAAAAGGCAAAAACTTTGTGCATGTGCATGTGTATGTTTTTGCTTTGCCTTTTATAGCTATGGTAGATCTTCCAGTGCTTTACAAAGCAGTGAGTTAAATACTGGTGGCGTGGTGCCTGTGTAGGCAAACGGCACAGCCATTATGTGCTCAGCATACGTTTTTATTGTTTCTTTATATAGAACCCAATATCACTTACACAGAGGGGGACACAACAAATATATCAGACCATGAAGCACACATATGTGCTGTTTCTTTCTGAGCATCCGCAGCTGTATATAATCAATGGAACATTCCTTTGGAGTGCACCACAGGTCAGCAGGAACCTTGACACACAGCTGAATTTATGAGTGATCACATTGTTTTAAATATGCATCACTTAGATTTCTACAGGTGTTTAAAGATTTGCCTCAACATTCCCTTTTTTTGTTCCTTTTGTGAAAGGCGTGCACATGGAAAACAGAGATTGTATAATTAAGGCTTCCATTTGGATGCTAAAATTGATATAATTCACCATAACTGACAACAGAGCATATTATATCATCTCTATGAAAAAAAAAACCAAACAAAAACACTCAAATTGCTAAAAAAAAAAAAAATCAAAAAAAATCCTGAGTGAAATATTGCTTCTAATCAGGGACCAGAAAACCTCGAAATTCACCAAGCCTTGTTGAATGTGGGGGATTTTGTAAAACATTAGGAAAAAAAAATTAAAATCTATTTTTATACTTCAAAAAGCATGACACTAATTTTTTCTAAAAGTATAAATCAGAAATAAAAATAAACAACACAATAGAGAAACTCTGTTTGAAATGTGGCTTAAAATAAAACAAGCATTATTAATTATCTGCTTCCTTTATAAGAGAAAAGATATAAAATTAAATAGATAAAATCTTAAGAGAAACCAATGTGCATGTATTGAGAAAAGACAATGAAGCTTCACAGACCGAATAGAACCAATTCCTTTCAAATAAGCAGGAAAGCCCTACAGAGAGAAATAAAAGTGAGGAATGGTGAATTCTGTAACACTTGCCAGACCAATGAGCTTCATCAATTAATCACAGCAAAATAATCACCACCTACATTAAAGAATAATACATGAAAAGGACAGGGCATAGCTTTAACTTATTCAGAAAGGGCTGACTCCCTAATCCCTCTGAGTCTTGACATGTTAACTGGGTAGCGACTAATTAGATGTCAAAAATTCATAAGCACTCTTTAATATTGCATATATCTGCGGCAGACATTTCAATATGAGAGTTGTATACACAGAAGTCACTATAGCATTAAAACACAGCAGGGTGGGAGAAATAAAAGGAAAACAATAAAAACAATGGCCCTTAAAAACCCAAGAGAATGCCTTCTTTGGAAGTGTGCACTTTCTTATTCAGAAAAGGTATCACCTTAATAAGAATTATAGGCAAAGAGGTTTCACTGTTCCATGCTGTGTGGACGAAAAGAGGGAGAAAAGACTGACTTATCAAAGGCACTGGCAGGTAAATAGTAATTTACTATGCATGCACAATGAACATTACACAGTGCCTTGACACAGGGCGATAATGAAAGACATGCTATTGTGGCATCCATCGAGGGAATTTTTTTTCTTCATTTTTCCTTCCCTTGTCTCTCTTGAGTAAAGAAGCAGTGATGTTTCCTGGCAGCTGCCTCCTGTTTCAAGCCATTTCACATAATATAGAAAGAACCTGAAGTTTAGTGTATTAAGTAAGTGAGTTAGTTTGCTGGTTTGGCGATATATACATTGCTTGTGTGTGAACTTATATTTCAGATGCAGGGTTCTGTATTTTTACAGAACAAGCCTTTTCCTGTCTCAAGAATTATATGAACCTGTTATATACAACAAGGCAGCAAGATTGAAAACAATGCATCATATAATACACTGCTTTATGACTTGCATCCTTTAATTGTAGCTCTCAGGAATAAAAAGAGAGCAATGTGCTGTTGTTTATAATGCAGAATTGCCATTCTCTCTTTTGACTAACAATGTGTACTGTGCAGGGCTAGTAGTCTGTGGAGATTCCTCTATTTCTCCTTTACCAAACAGCAAAGTTAAATTCCACTTTTTCGATGCTTCTAACTAGCTTACAGGCAGCAAGCCTTTGAATTTAGCCTGCATGCAGTATGGGAGGCTGTGACTGTAATCCTCCCATAGCTGCGGCTGTTTAAATGTGACATGGCTACAACTGGAATGTTTTAATAATTTTAAAAGTGTAAAATCATGTAACATGATGGTATAAGGTAAGCAGCTTCATGCAGAGAAAAAATTGTAACATTTGTACATCTCACGGGAGCAGCATCTAAAGAGGCAATGTGGCTCTCCTTGTATGTTGCAGTGTATGTAATAATGATATTTGCATGTATCAGCTGATTAGTACTTTCATAAGCTGACATCTCACACTGTGATTTCAACTTCTGGACTGATGTAGTACAAGAATAAGAATGAGAGGCACTTTAATGACTGCTGACCCTCTCAGACTGAATGGTCACTTCAGTTATACCTGGCCTTTCCTTTGAAAGTTGCAACATTATTATTTTCTTTTTCAAAAGACCTTCTATGATCAACACTGAAACTGTAATTAACCACTTGCAGTTGTCATTATTGCACTAGTCACACCTTTTTCTTGCAATTGTAAATGTGTTACCTAGCACTTATGTTTGTCCATGTCTTGAGTGTCCAAGGGTGTTCTGTGAGCCCACACTTGGTGGTTTTAGACTGGAATCAAAAAATTAAAGGGCAACAATTAATTAGTGATTTCAATCAGAAGGTGATGATCTGCAGTTTTTGACTCCTTTTCATCCCTTCTGTCATGTTCATGCCAGTTGTATAATAATCCTGAAGTTAATGTGATGATATTCTATTTTCTGTCCCACTTGGCCAGCAAGATGGTCCCAAAGCACTCCATGCATTCTCTGCTGACCTTTGCTAGCACCCAAGTGCAGACTGGCTCACTTGGATGAGATCTAGCTGATTGTGCCAATTTTTTCGAAGGAGTCCAAGGTGCTGGGATAGTTCCCCTGTGGCCATAGTGGTTTGTTTGTTCTGTGTTAGTAAGGGTTGGTTTGGATGCTCAGGAGCAGGAGGGGCTTCCATACTCCAAGCAGTCTGAATGTACAAAGGGCTTATCTACAAACCTGGTGAGCTCATAGGTACCATGGGTGCTTAGTTCAGGGTTTCCTTACTAATTGGGGCTTCCTGATTTTTGATTTGATGAAAACCAGCATCCTACCCACATCATAAACATTTCATAAATTATTCTTAATACCCAGTATTTATGTAATGAAACCTGTGGGTTTGGAAGCTTTTTGATTGGTGGTGGGAAGGAAAGCAGAAGAAAGAAAAGGAAGTTCCTTCCTTTCAAAGGCAGGCCTACTCTGACAAGTTCTGTTGAATACCTGTATCTTATTGTTATTGGTGAAATTCACATGGCTTTCAGTGTATTCAGTCTAGAAATTACATGAATTCAGTGCACCTAGGCAAACAGATTAACTAATGCCTCCTTCAAATGCTGAAAATAAACTGGTGTAAGCATCCTTCATTCATGTGCACCACTCAGATATCTCCAAGGGTCACTTATACAAAATAAGTCCTCACTTAGAAAAAGTCAGGTTTTCCAGGGAGTTGTTTTATTTTTGTAAGAATCCTGGTTTTCTAGTAAGACTGCTTTACTGGACGAGTCTAAATCCAAAACAAATATATAAAAAGAGACCTGGTCCTACCTTGTGCCTGATTGCCAAGCAAAATTCTGCAAGCCCAGTATAATGCATGTCTGTTAAGAGTGTGACTTTAAAATGAGCTTTCAGAGCTGTGGTGGGGGAAAAAACAATATCCGTGTAACTGATCAAAAGCTGAGCATCCCTTTAGTCATTCCACACTGTTGTGCACAGGCAACTTGTGAGCTGACAAATTTGGAACTCTGTCTACAAAACGGTCTAAGTCCGAAAAACTCAGTCATGACAAGTAAGGGTCATATCCAGGAACTACATGCAGAGGGTAGTGTGATTGTGGTTTATTTTAAGGGATTAAAAAGATATAACTGGGGGGAAAAGTATGAACAGGTGCAGTTTTGGTTCTCCTTAGACCATACTAGGTTAGTAAGTTTTGTGGATAGTTAATAACAGAGGTGGATGTGTTCCCAAAGTGGAAGGAAGGAATATGCAACACAAAAGTGTAAGCTCAGTCAAGACTGGAAGAATATCTGCTGACATTTTAGTCTTTTTTTTTAGTTTTACACCGGTTACAGTCATCCAGAAAGATGGAAGGAATAAAACAGAAACCAAAAGAGAATAAGAACCCTTTCACTACATGTTCCTTGAACCAATGAAAACAGCTAGTGGGAATGACCACTGCAAAAAGTTGTGCCTGTGACTTCCTAAAGAAACAGAAACATCAGTCTAGGCAAGTTTTTGCTCTTTCTCTTGTTCTGTACAAACACTGTCCTGGGCCAAGATAGAGCTGTCTGATGCCACAACACTTCAGAAGTCCAAATTGTTGAGAAAGCTGAGAGGAACAAATGGGAATCAGCAGAACGCATCACCAAAAGGACAAATAACAGATGGACAAACATAATTCCAAAGCAAATGCCAGATACTGGAAGGAACAACAGAGTTGGGTAACATACTGGAAGAGAAGCAAAATAGTTAGATTCAGAGGACCAGCACAAATGCCAAAAGGCCTTTAACAGAAGAGAGAAGGTGAAATAGACAGGCAAAAGAGAAGCTGCCTTAAAAATTCAGAGTATTTGTAGCACAAATTATTTCTATCTGTTAGGCTCTTGGTGCCTTATCTTAAATATTTTCATAGGACTCTGTGTTTTCTACTGGGCACTGTGCTCTGCACACTGGAGCTGTATGTGGACATGCTGACAAGAAATATGAAACTGGGATGGACAACCCAAATTTTAGTCACGTAGCTTTTCTGAATTCCCCTGGTGGCCACAGCAACGTGTTCACTGTGTAGATCAGCTGGGATACAATGGATGTTACCCCAGGAGCAGCCCACAGACTGAATGGGCTCAGGTTAAGTCACGTCTGCAAAACAACTGCCTTTGAGATTCATTCTGTCATTAAAATGCCGTTCATATGAATTTGTTAAAGTTGTTAATTGTAAGGTGCTCTCACTCAAAAAAAAAAAAAAAAAAAAAAAAAAAAGAAAAAAAAAAAAAAAAAAAAGAAAAAAAAAAAAAAAAGCATTCGGGACTGTGTTTAGCTGTGTTCCAAATTACTCATACAGTTCTAAGAGTTAATCACAGAACAAATGTTCTTGTAATGAATTATTGGTGCACCTTGCTGTCACAAGCCAAAAAGTTGTTTGTGCAGAAGCATTATAAAATAGGCTGTAATGCTATCAAAACAATATTAACCAAGGTAGAGGGTTAGAGAGTCTGGCCCCTTTTCTACCCACTGTTGAGGTCAATTCTATTATTTATGTGGCTGAAAGCACAACAAATAGATACTGTTATAGCTCTTTAACCAAAGCTTATGGTGTTAAATTTCTGATTACACTTGGTAGAGAGTGTGAAAATCCCAAAATCTCCTGTTTTTCCTCTTCTTGTTGCCAATGGGTTCTGAATGTCATTAAGGACAAGAAGTACATATGACAATAACTACATGAAGATTTTATTTTTGCTTAAAAATGTGGTAGATTTCTTGCTGACCCTGTCAACAACTATGAGCACTAATTTGCTAGCTCAATGACTCATCATCAGTTAAGTTTACATGTAGCTAACAAAGGTCAGCCCTGAGGAAAAAAAAATATTTGATTTCAATACCTAATTCAAGGAGGTGTGATATTTCTATGGGGTTTATGACTGCTTAATGTAAAACCCTCTAATTGCAGAACCTGAATTGTTCTAGGTTCACTGGTTCACTTTAAATAAGATTTGAGAATCATTAAGTCAGCTTCCTGAAAGCATCTGTCCTGTGTTGGCTGTATACGGTACAAACGCAATGTCGGACAAGGGGTTCTGCAGTTAGAGGTCACATATTTTCATTGGGTTCTGCTGAGCTGGGGTCAGGAGATTCTCTTTCTGAGTAATTCAGCACAGTTTCAGGCCTCAGCTGTGCTGCTGGGGGTCACTGTTCTTGGTCAGGTTGCCATGGGGAAGGGATAAGGGAAAAGTGGACTTTTGTGCTTCCTTCCATTTGACTGCACAGCTTGCTGCTTAGCACAGGGCACTTTGACAGGAAGTGGCTGTGAGGAAGCCCACACTTGTTCCAGTTCATCTATCACAACAAGAGTTATTCTGGAGTGAAAGGATGCAACCTAAGGGATGCAGAAATTTCAAAAGATCAAAATCAGAGCATGTGCATGCTCACAGAGAAAAAACTTCTATGTAAAACACTGTAAAGCATGAAAAAATGTGGTATTGGGCTGTTTAGGGATGGTGCTCTGTTCTGTTTAGGTTGTGATTTCTTTTCCCCCTCAGCATTCTGTATATCAGATGTAAGTGGTTACCGTAGAAGCAGTTAGTATGCAAATACCAGGACTAGCAGGGATGGTTTTGGTGCTGGTGCCTCCCTTATTTGACACTTGCACAAAGGCTTACAGCCTGGGAAAGGAGCCAAAGCCCCCAGTCAGACCAGGCTGCTGCTGATCTCATTCTACCAGTAGGAAGCTCCATGGACAGTGTAGGCCAGTGAGAAACAACAATCTATATACATACATATTCTAATAGAAAGGTGTTGTGATTTTTTGGGTTTTTTTTTGGTTTTTTTTTTTTGTTTTGTTTTTTTTTTTTTTTTAATAGAGTTTCTGAAGAAGAGATTAAAAAGACAGGTGTTCTGGCACAGGTGAGCATAATTTCCACTAGCTTATGAAAGCTGAGTCCTTGAATTGTCAACGAATTGGATGAATTGCAGCCCCAGTAATAATGTTGTAGCCTATTATATGTCTACCAGTCCAGAAACATATATTCTTCACTGACTTCCACTCCTTTGGCATCATATTCTGCACTTTGAGAGGTGAGGACTGAAAACAGTGAATGACATGCTATTTTATGTCTAAAAGAAGAAGAATATACTCCTAGCTATGACTAAAACACCCTACATAGGATGAGCAGGAACAGTTTTCAAAGGTGGAGAAGTATTAACTACCAGTAACTACTGCACTAAATAAATTCAGCTGTACTTAAATGTTTTCATGTCATTATTGTGCCAAATATTAATTTTTGCTTTTCAAGAGGCTGTATTAGCTGGAGAAAAGTTGAAACTTTTTCATCTTGTATTTAGGATCCCGCTTGTCCTTCTCTTATGTCATATGAATATTTTATTTTGGCATTCTTCAGGTGAATCTAGAAAACACATTTTAGCCAAGTGTAGGATCTGATTTTCTACCTTGGAAAGTGTGAAGCAGGGACTTTTCAGGTAACTGAAAGACACAAATAGGTTGTGCCTCTCTGTATTTTTACAGATGTTATTACAGGTACCAAGATTGCCATTACAAACATACCACACTCCACCCACACCTGTATTTCCTTGTTCTCAGAATTGGAAGTCGGCAGTCACTTAGAGATTTGAACTGGAAAACTAACAAACTGTAATGCTTCCGAATCCCATGATCTGCCTGCAGCCCCCTCAGTACTTGCCCATTCAGGAATGGACCCAACAGTGAGCAGCTCAGAGCATCCTTTGTTCAGGCGGGGGGAAATCAGACTGTGCCAAAGCTGGCAGCCCAGAGTGCAGCCCTGAGGAAAGAGGGTTATGGATACTCCCCATTCAGTGAAAGTATCTGCAGAACTTCCCTCAGGGTGTGAAATTTTGGTTTTAAAAACGACATAGAAAATTTGGCTCTCAATTCTAGCACTAAAAGTGCTCTCTTCTGAGGAGATCCCAGTCCACATAGCAGACCTTACAATTCACCATTCTGGTCCTTTTCTGCACATAGTTGTGATGCTGTTGGAAGATACTGAAGACTTGGAGATTTTAGAGGTAATTTCAGGTTTTTTCAAAAATATGCACATTTATTTTCATAGTATTTTTCTGATTTTAACTGAGATGAACAAAATTTCTACACAAAAAATATCAAATGATGCTTGCTTCGTGATCCTGAGATCAGAACCACTGGCCTCACTGCAAGCATGTTTGGGAAATCCTGGATGAAAGCACAGGACTGGTTCAGCCTGTGATCTGTAACAGGGACAAAGCCACCGAGGCTTTTTTGACTTGGTCTCCTGAGGCTTAGGAAGCCTACAGGAGAATGCCATTTATGTCTTTTGTTCTCTCCATCTCTTGTTGCTTTGAACTTAATTTCAGTAAACTAAATCAATGTGGTCAAGTGACCAGACATGTTAATACTCAAAAAGCTTTGTGAGATTAATACACCAACAAGAGATTCCACTGCAGGAAGGGCAGTGTCATGAGCTCAGCAGTGTTGTTCTTTTGGGTAGCCAGCTCACACACACTGGCTGGCCAAAGGCAAGTGCAGACCTCGGGCGTTTACATAAGTAATGAAAGGATCTGGGAAGGTAATAATGCTTATGTGTGCTGAAGACAAAAGATTGGGGCATGTCATAAAGAATTGAAAATATGTTAATATAGCCCCGAAGAGGAAAAGGGAGACAACAGTAACTTCAGTGAGACCATAGAAACACTAAAGATGTGTTTGTAGGCAATCACACTCTGAAAGTCCATTGCTCAAAACTTTTTCATTTTGACAGGTAATGCTTGAATCTACCGACTGTCTCACTTGAGACCTCCTGGGTTGTGGTTTTTGTTTGTTTGGGTTTTTTTCTCCTTGTTTTTTTGTTTTGTTGTGGTTTATTTGTTTCATGGCTTTGGTGGGATTTGGCTTTTGGGGTGTTTTTTTTTTTTCTGGCACCCTTATTCTTGTAATTCTAGCTCAGGATTTAAGTGGTAACTTCAAATCCTACATGGATACACTGAAGTCTTTTCCCTTTACAGAACTTACAGATGGAGAAAAGAACCCTACTGCACAGGAGATTTGAATAGGTGGATAAGTACCAGTGAAAGTATTTGCATAAGGAAAAGAATTCTATTTTATAACTCAACATGAGAAGCATAGATTACTTTGCACATACTTATTAAGATTAGTCCATAAGAATTCATTACTGGCATCTTACTGGAGAAATTAGTTATTTCTTTCTCAGTCAAGATAACACATAAAACTTTGTTTGTACAGCAGACAATTAAGATGGAGGTTATTTCCCAACACTAATGAAAGTTCTCCCTTAGAACCATTGCAAATTTTTATGGACCTCTAACCTGTCATTTTCTTCTGTTTAGTTCATTGTATTTTGCAACAAAGAAAACTGAACCCGACTGTGCGCAGTAAAAGAAAAACCCTTTCTCAGACAAAAGAAGCAAAACTCTTTTGTTACAAAAAATAGCACAATTTCAGAAAAGATATTTCCTAATAGAGATCACTTAGCTATTTGACTGTTTTCAGCATGCAGAGGGTTAAGCTCGGCTGAGAATTCCAGACATACCTGTATTCATTCCATTTTGAATAAAGTGACAAATTCCTATTCTTGGTCACTGGAGCAAAAAATTAGCCCTGTGCTTCAGTGAAAGGTCAACATGGGAAGAAATAAACAAGAGGTCAGAGGTCATGACCTGTGTCTAGAACAGCAAAAAATGGCTGAATAATAATAAAAAAAAGTTAATTCTACTGTACATTATACTTTCCATATTGTCAGGTCCCATATGTTGTTCTGGAAAAATCAAGATTAAAATGTATATTTATTTATTTATTTATTCTGCTATTTTTGTACAAGCCCCATTGGATTGGTCTTTATTAAATAACTCCTGTATATACATATATATTCCTATGATCTGGGATCATAGGAATCCAGATGTTTAACTCATCAGGCCCAGAGAATTCTTTGGCTGCCCACATCTTTTGGTCATATCTTCAGTGATTATTACAGACCTAGAAATGCTCAGGGAGAAGAACCAGTCACCAACAGGGACAAGAGCCGGAAGCAGACACTGAAGATATTGGAAAAAAGCAACAAAAACAGTATTTATCTCTACTGCTCATGTTTGAACCTGTTACTGACAGACTAATTCCACTTGATGCTGAATATCAGTTCTATCTAGTCCAGGTGCAGAAAAGCCATCTTCTGTGCCCTGAGTAAATGGACTTCTACTGTGGACAGTAGAAGCAAACAGAAGACCAGAGAAAGGAAATAAAAGAATATTTATTCAGCCAAAAGTGGTGTTCAGTGACACACCTCATACACTGGGAGCTGTGGAGGAGAGAGCAAAACTTCTTCAGAACACAACACTTATGGGAGAGCTTGCTGCTCTCAGCAGCCTGGGGATACCTCTCAAATCACTTCTCAAGTGTCCTGCAGGCACAGGTCTGGGGAAAATATCAGTGTCCACTTCTTCAGATTTTGACTGCAGAATGAAAGAAAAAAAAAGGCGTGACAGAAAAAAGTCTTCTCTGAATGTGCATATGGTTGACAGAAGGGCCAGCTAAGAAAGAACAGCTCTGCCAGAAATGGTTTTCTCTTTAAATACTGATACAAAATCAAGGTGTTGAACCAAAGAACACCTCCATGAACAATGCAGTATTGATTTATATGGTATTCAACTTTGCAAAAAGAAAGCGTTCAAGGTGGCAGAAGAGTCATTGTTCAATGTGCAATGCTGGGCAAAGAGAATTTTTTTTTCCATTTCTTCTTCTATAACCTGTCTGGGAGGGTTTTATGAAATATATCTTCGTCATAAAATGACAATTCACTGCAACTGAAATTCTAAGCAGTATAAGATTGATTTTGACTAGTTTCCTCTCTCCCAAAAATCAGGAACAAATGGAACCAAAATAGTTGAAACAACCCATTTCAACATTTTGAAATTAAAAATCCCCTTTTTCATTTGAAGGTACTTTTTATTTAATAAGGTAATTATACTTGCATGACAGAAAGGGAAAAAACTATGAATATAAACATTTTTTTAAGGTTCTGAAAGGAATATTAATGTCCTCAGCTACCTTCCAAGAGTTTGGAATTTTATTTTCAAAATATGTTCATCAGAGTATCAGAAAATGTCTACATAATGACGAAATGCATCCTGATGAGTTCTAGTTGTGAAGTTTCCTAAATGCCCCTGAATATGACAACCATATAGAATTAGGATGTAACAAATACCTTGAGAAAACCACATATTTCATTTTATGGGCTTACAGTAAGAGATTAAAACAAAACTTTCAAAAAAATGGAATCAGGATTTTTCTTCTTTTTTGCATTGAGATTTTTAGGGTTTTTTTTTTTCATATTTTTGCCCAGTATCTTACAAAATTTGCTAACTTGATCATATTCTTTTATTCTGAAATGGATATTTGCCTTCTGTTTGCTTTATTTTCCTTTATAGGACTAGCTTGTGTTTTTGGCTTAATATGTCTCATATTAGCAGCAGAGTTTTGCAGTGCTTTGCCAGTTGGCATTTCATATTTCAGCAGGTTGAAGAGCAGTATGAGGTCTTGTGTGAAAAATACCCTCCCCAATTAACGAGTTACCATGCTTTAACAATTGTTTGTAAGTATTAGCTACTGCACATCAGGAAGTAGTGATTCTGAGACCCCAGTGATGATTGTCCAGTGGCTCCCAAAATAAATAAGCCAAGTTAATTTCTTTTGCAGTTCAGAGAAGACAGTAGAAATACCAGTGAGACATATGTCAAAAATAGAAAAAAAGGATAGTCGAAATTGGCATTACTTCTTAACATTTACTCTGTTTGCATGCTGTTGTGAGGTATATTGTTCTTTTGAAACCAAGCTAGAGCATTTATTCTGATGCTAGGAGTAACAAAACCAATCATCCCTTCCCATTTCTGTGTGGCATGTGAAAATAAATGCAAGTAAAATGTAAAAAAAAAAAAGTGTGATGAGATGGCTGCATGATCCAATACCATTCTTTAGTAAAATTCAAATGAATGGATTACTTTGGGTGAGGAGAAGATGCATCTTTTGTATATCTTCTTGCATATCTTCTGTATATTGATGTCTATCAAGTCTGTTCTGCCATGGCTGCAGAGCGCATGACAACTTGTCTATGTGATATCAATGCTCACAGTGAGCATAGTGAAAAGACTGATGTTCATTTTTTGCAAGACTGGATGGAAAGAGAATTGAGAGCCATGAAACCAGAATAATTGTTTAGGTTTTCTCTGACATGCCTAGTTCAGAAATCTTGATGTCGATTTGTACATGGAACTGAGAAATTATTTTAGTTTTCAAACTGTCCTGAACTCTGAGGCAGTGACTTAGATTTTTTTTTTTTTTTTTTTTTTTTTTTTTTTTTTACCTGTCAGCACTTGAATCCACAGCAGGCCTTGATATGGTTGTCCAAGATTTGACTCTTGGAAACTGAAATGTTCTCTCTTTTGCTGCAGCTTGAGACTATATGCAAAACCCAGAGAATACAGCACAAAGTTTGTTGTCCAAATGACATTTCAAGCCAAGAACTTATAATGCTTCTTTGGGCCTTGCTGTCGCTCAGGTTCAGTTCTCAGCATTTCAGACACGTTTCTGCTGTATGGCCCTTTTTGCTCAGAAGGAATCTAACAGTGTTTTGTCATGCCAAAGACAGAGGTGCTTTTTCCAGGAACCAAACCATTACTAGTGTGTTGGCTATCAGATAAGGACGCAACCACAACAGTGTCCCTTGAGCTGCCCCTCAGTCCTTTCAGCCAGGACAGGCAGCACTGGGGCTGTGGTTCCTCCAGCACAGTCCTTCCTGTCATCTCTGTCCCATGCCCAGAGTGATGGACACCTCAAACCCCTGCTTTGTTTCAGGAAAATGTTAACTCCTCTAAAGCCTATTTCCTACATGAAGGGTTTCTCTTAGCTAAAAGGGTATCAAAATAAGGTATCAGATAAGAACAAATCCTGAAATGATGAGTCAGTTGTTCTTCTGTCTGCATTCAATGGTCTGACAGTTGTTCATCACCAAAATCCTGAATAAGGTCATGTTATGTAAATAAAATGTCATTCTTTGCTTCAGTCATATTGATGTGTAACTGTTTTCACTGAGCCTTAAAGAGAGGTGAGTATAAGGGAAAGAATAAGGTTGCAGGGTAGCTCTGGGGTAATTTTTCAGTGGTGTGTTGTGGGTAGTACCTTTTGGATAACACTCCTTTGCTCTGCATTCACATGGCCAAATGTTTATTACTTCATAGTAACAGAAATTGCTTTGAATAAGACTGGGGGAGAGACAGAGAAAAAACGATCAGAAAAAGCTTACACTTACAATGTTCTGTGAATTACCAGTTTTTCAGGGGTTTTTTTTGTTTGTTTGCTTTTGTTGGTTTTTGTTTTTTTAGTTTGTTTTGTTTTTTGGGTACTTTTGTTTTTTGTTTTTGGTTTGGTTTCATTGGGTTTTTTTACATCTGCCTTGGATGATATGAAAAAATGTGTCAGAGACGTAATTACTAAATACATCTAAGATACAAACCCTTTTGTTGTTCTTTTAATCATTTGAGGGAAGAATATTAATTCCTTGGAAGATTTTTGTCCTTTTCTACAAATAACAAGTAAAATTAACTAACAGCTCAATTATTTTGCTAATGAGGTAGCTCCCTCCCCACTGGCATGAATTCAGTTTAATTTTTTTTCTTCAAATGTCTTCTATTCTACTATCAATCAAATATCTTTTTAGTGTATAATCAGGAAATCCTAATGGAAGGAAAAGCAAGTTGGAGCTGATGACAACTACAGTGGCTTACTTATAAGCATTGCCTGTCACACATGCAGCCATACAAGTGATTACAGGTTGACTAAGGAAATGGAAAAGTATTTTAAAAACAAGGCAGTTACAGAAGAGCCAAAGTTGAGGACTTCTGTGAATGTTTAATTATTTACTCTATATAAGTTAGCCACACCACATTTAAATCCATTGACCTGTCCCAGATATGTCTTTAATGAACTGGATTTCACAGCTTTTATGAAAATGCACATTGAAATGATGCCTTTAGTTACCTTTTTCACCTACATTAAACACTTTTAATGAGTTCTTCCATTTTCAGAAATGGTCTTTCCACTGACTCGAGGGAGAAAAAGAAGAATTATATGATTTAAGTGGAATAACCTTAAAAGGAATAATAGGCCAGTAGTTGGTGTGAACAGTTCACAAGCAATTGACAGACTAAAATATGTTTGCTTAAACTAGTCCTAGAGTACCTTGAAAAAAGAAATGTGACTCAAATATAACAATCCTGCCCACTACCACCAAAACACCAAAAACCCACCCAGAAAAAAGTAGAAATAAATCTAAAAGCTGTGCTCACTTAGCAGCCAATTCACAGTAAATATTTTGATTGTCCGTAACTAATGTCAAACATTGCCTAGAATAGAAAATTACTTCAAAATGAAGTTGACAAGAACATTCTGCACTAGTTCATTTCCTGAGCGATGCATACATTTACAATTTCCTGAAGCGTGTGCTGGAATGATCCTGTCTGCAAGTGACGTGTACATGGTTGGTGACAGCATGGTCAATATCTGGGAAGAAAAATTACAAAACATTGGCAACAACAAAAAAAAAAAATTAAAAAATGGTGGTCAGCACTGCTGTCTAGACATTAAGAAACATCCAAACGTGTAACTCTTGCAAAAGGCAAATGACAACTAATGGGGTCAGATTATTTTCATTTATTTTGGTTGTTTCTTGAACTGCTCAGCATTGCTGAGTTCTAGTAATTTAGCTTGAAATACTTAAAAGAACCATGGGACCTGAAGCTGAATATTTATGTCACTGCTGCTTACTGTACTGAACTTTATAGATAGCAAAGCAGAATACTACAACTTATTTAGTAAAAGGTAATAGCTGTAAATTAGCAATATTCTACTTTGGACATCTGTTAAAACTAATAATGAAAATAATAGCATTGTATTTGGTATCTAAAAGATACTAAAGACTAGAGCTGCCTCAAAATTCCCAGCTGATATTTTCAATCACGTCCTAATACCTTTGCAAAACTTTCCGTGTCATCTACTACTCAGCAAGGAAATCAATAGGAAAAAAATAAATAAGACATTTTTACTTGGAGCTGAATGTTTTATTTGGTCTTTCACAAACTGACAGGTTAAAAAATGGGCCAAGACCAATGACATGAGGTTAAAAAAGACTAAGTACTGGTTCCTAGACTTTTAGCCACAATAACCCCATGCAATGTAACAGAAAATTTTCTTGAATTTACAATCAGAGCTGAAGTTTTTTGTCTCACTTCTGACATAATCCTTTTCCTGATATGGATTCTCATGGGCTTATGTGATATGGTATCAAATTAAAAGAACCAACTTGCTCTGAAGTTCTTAAGTTGCTTCCAGAAATTATTTTTCCAAAACGTTCACTTAAACATTCCCCTCTTCTGGAAGTAGATTCAGACCTCAGTGGCTGGCCACTAATTTCTTATCCACAGGAAAAAAAAAAGGCAGAAAATCTGCCTTTATTCAGGAAGGAAACAAATGCATCTAAAAAAAAAAACCCAAAAAACTATGCTGCATGGTTCATATCGAATATCTCTACAAATCCATTTATCCAAATTCACATTAGACATTTTGGCCTGAAACTGTCTAAATGTATCCTATATCTAAAGACAAGATACTGTGTTTGTCCCCACTGAAAAAGATATTTCTGTACATCATACCTTTGCTCTAAGTAAATGGTATTTACCCTAACTTTATCTCTAAAGAAAAAGTTTGAGAAAATATTTGCTTCTTGTGATTCTGTCATATATTAGTTCATGAACTAAGCAAGACAAGAAAGGGAAGGATTATATAGATATTTCAACTCTTTTCTGGAAATGAGATCAAGCACACCCCTTGTAAAATAAGGGATAAGGACTACTCATTTTGTGAATAAAGAAGTATGCAAGAAGGAAAGCTATCTTTGTTGGAGGTTTTGTGATACAGTAAAAAAAATAAAGAAATATTATCGTCTCTCATTTTTTTTTATTAAAATCTATTATTGTTTGTAAAATAATGAATTAATATGCTGAAAATTATCATGGATTATTTATGGAATGTACGCAGATCCAGTTCTTCTTGGTAAAAGTTCTACAAAAAAGTACAAACCCAGTTAGAGAATAACAGTATCCTATTTCACTGCTGAAACAAGGCAGGCTTCTTGTATATGTAGATTGACTAGCAGAGTTAATGCAATTCAGCAGTAATACCAAGTATGCAAAAAATATGTTAAAATAGCTAGATTTTTTATTTAATTTTTTTTTTTTTAACGTGATTCAGTAACCGCAAATAAGCCCTCAATACTGGCAAAATTAACAAACCAGCCTCTGGCCACAAAATTCAAGGAATTCATCAGCAGGTAAAATCCACCCTAACAAACAGAGCTGCCTCCCCTTCACCCGCAATGAAAACATATACAATATGAAGTGAAAGTGACTGGTCCTCTTGCAGTGGGACCTGTCCTCTGATGATCCAATAGCTTAAACTTTAAAACCCCTTTAAAGAAAATCTTAAAGTGGAAACACAGACTTTTATACTGCTTCCCTGAATACATGTAAAATTATTGAAAATTCTCACAAACAATATTATTATACATTCATTTCAAAGAAGAAGTTATCTGGAAGAAGTTTTAAGGTCACCTCCACCATGTACTTTAATAGGGTTTACCTCTATGAATTTTAAAATGGAGAAAGCTTAAAGAAATTGATGGTTTTAAGGCATAAAAAAATCCCTTTGTAGCAACTGGAAATTAGTGCTTTTCTTTAAAATTGAGTCAGATATGTATTTTTTTAAACATGACATATGGAAACTTTATTTCTCAGAATAACTTTGAGATGCCAGAGGTGCTTTGTTAGGGTGCTCTCTCATACTTGTAATGAAAGTATGAGATAAAAATTCATATACATTACTAGGAGAAACAACCAGAACACATGAATGGACTGGTGTTTTTCACCTAATAGGTATAATAGATAGCCTCTGGTTTCCCTAAAAGAGGCTAGATTTTGATAACTTAATAAAATGTCATCTAGGTAAAATTATCTACAAAACTTGTGTGCCCACATTGTGTCATTAATACTTTTGTAGGTACAGTAAAAAACATATGGGACTAGAAGGATGGCAAGAATTAGGCATCTGTGATCCGACACTGTGTTTCCATACTCGAATGACTTCAAAACTGTGAGGTCATCTGAATGCTTCATGTAAAAACATTTTATATTGTTCCAGAAACAGTCTTGTTTTTGTTTTGTTTTTTTGAGCAGGAAGGGAAATACACTTATAATATGCAATATCAAACAGCTGTGATGGGAAACACACTGGAACCATCAGATCCAGAAATATCTAAGATGGATGGCAGCCAAATGAAATGGGATTCCTTC
Source organism: Chamaea fasciata (assembly GCF_029207755.1). Lineage (NCBI taxonomy): Eukaryota > Metazoa > Chordata > Aves > Passeriformes > Sylviidae > Chamaea > Chamaea fasciata. Next base: position 49,790,084 of record NW_027094092.1, on the reverse strand, counting down.
CCCTCACTCCTCCCAGTCATTGTCCTCCCTCTCACTCCCTGCAATGCAAAAGTAAACAAGGGATGCTTGAGATTTTTCTATTGTTGTCATCAATGGATTCAAGCATCAGTAACTATGAAATCAAAGAAGTGAACTCTGTTTGGACCAAAATGACTAAAATACTGAGTTTATCAACTTTATCAACTTACTGGGAATGGATAAAGGAAAAAAATAACCAATAAAACACTATATCATGGAATGCATTGGATCTATGATTCAGTTTGGTGTGCATTGCTATTGTGTCTCCATGTCCTGCACAGGAGTAAATTGGAGATGTCAACAAGGGCTTTCTTCTGTCCAGTGCTGGAACTAGAGCAATAAATGTACACTGTGTCTTTGCAGCATAAATGTTCTCATGCTACCATCCAATACTAACATAGGCCCTTGTATACTAAAATATTTTTACTGTTATTTCTGGTGCCATCAATGGGATTATCAATAAATATTTATAGCAGAGCAATAGTGCTACATTTCATGTCTAGCAAATCTCCAGTGAAACTCCAAAAGCTTTTGATATATTATAATGCAACTTGCAGAACTTAGTCCCTGACAACGGCCTCAACTTATCACATGTACTTTTGTTATAGGCAGAATTCCTCCAGATGTGGGTGCTTTCTAGGGGTCTCTAGAAAAAACAGAATTCAAGTTTACAATTCATTGTGGGTAAGGCCTTTCTGAGTGTCATATAAAAAGTAGTGATAAAAATTCCAAAGGAACTCAGCTGAATGTTGGACTCAGCATGCAGTCGATAAGGCTCAGTTATTCAGTACTGACACAGCATGGCAAAGCTATGAAGACATTGCTTATTTTAACTTCTATTGCCAAGGTTGGGTGCTTGACAACTCAATCAACAAAGGATGAAAATGGAAGAAAGAATCTGAATCACTGCCTTATGATGAGAAAGATATTCAGAATGATTTCTTTGTTCCTTCTTTTCAATAGGAGATTGTAGGGGAAGGATTAAGGGAAGCCTAAAACCCTAGTGTGGTACCCTAGCAAGATACACATCAATATGCAGTGGCATCAGCAATGGCAGCAATGACCATGCAAGAGTCCAAGGAGAAATTTGTCACTTCAGACACTTGCTTTCCTTCTTTCCTCCTGTGTAATCTTTCTTCAGTTATTCTCTTCCTGCATATTCCTTCCTTTACCTTAGTCTACTAAATACCCACCTACAGAGTGCATATTTTCCATGTGTCAAGTATGCAACCCTTCTCTTAGGCAGTGATTTTCTCACTCAGCACTTCCTCCTCAAATTCTTTCAGTGTCAGGCTCCCACCCACCACAGTGACTGAAGATAACTATCATCCTGCTATTCAAATCCATGCAAGTAGATACATACCCTTTTTCCCCTTGTTTTCTCACATTTTGGTCTTAACTGGTTGGGGCAGGAGTATAAAGACAAGCAAATAGCATGGGGCCCATTACCCTTGGAAGTGAGCTCAGCTGCCTCAGAAATTAACATGTTTGTGCATCTTCTGCCCAGTGAAATCTGATAAACACTTTTTTGAAGCAAATGACATCCATATATTTTCAATTATCTTTATTTCTGCTTGAAAAATTATGAACCATTGTTGGGCTCAGCCTTGCAAAGATAAATCTGGGTTTCTCAGATGGGACAGACACTCATCATTCAACTGATACCATTATAGTGCAGTGAAGGCAGAGAGCCCTTATGCTGCTTGCACTACAGAAGTTATGGGGATTATAGCCAGAGGAGGCAACTGTGCAAACCAGTTTGGATATTTAAAACTGGCCTGGTAGAAAGCTTGATCCATTCTGGTGTGAAGTAGTTTCTGGTTCCCATTTACTGAAATGTGTGTAGACCCTTGTTGCACATATTTTCTTGTATTCTTTCTAGATTACCTGCCAGCATAAAAAAGACTTACAATATTTAAAAGCCCAGATTTGAAATTCTCATTAGTTATCAACTGAGAGCTCCCTGAAACTCCTTTTTTTTTTTTTTTTTTTTTTTTTTTTTTTTTTTTTTTTTTTTTTTTTTGTGTGTGTGTGTGTGTGTGTGTGTGTAACCAGTTTGATATCTTGAAGCAGCTTCAGGTTCTTCTATGTGATAAATCAGTATGGGGCACAAATTTATCTTTGCTTTTCCATTATGGACCATGCTCTCATCTTGCTCTTACTTATTTTAAATTCTGTATGTTCTATTTACTTAAATGGAGATACCTGAAACTTATACTTTTATGTACATTAGCACTATATCAAGCTGCTAATATGTGTGTTTCTTTGCTTCTCTGGCCAATGATCTGGCCAAACACAGTGTACTCCAGGCTTTACATGGGAATAAATACAACTATCAGAGCTACTACTTACACCTCAGTATTATTTTTATTTGTATTTATTATGCAGCAGTTGCTACTCTTGTGGAACCATTTAAAAAAAGGACACACATTCCAAATGATAACTGCAAAGCCCTAGGTGTAAAATGGCAGATTTAAGGGTGCTTAAATGTTTCCTTAACATTATTTCAGTGTATTCATACCTCAAGCATTATTTTCTAATCAAATGCAACACTGCAGAACATGAGAGTGTTTGCACTCTCTTTCTATCAGTAAATGCACAAACTGAGAAGAATGTTCAAGTCCTGTTTTCAAATAGAAATGCATTAGTGGGAAATAGGGCTGGATTGCCCTGCTGTCCTAGGACACCATCTAAAGCTGATGAAGCATTTTTCAATCATCTACAGAGTTGACATGCTCTGGATCCAAGTGCATTAAATAAATATAATCATGACATTTTAATAAAATATGATCAAGGTGTTTATTTGAGGCCAAAGTCTGGAAGCAACACAGAACATGTTCCAACAATAAAGCTCCAACACCTGGATGTTAACCTCTTCAATGCCCTATGGACATATGGCTTCAGTCCAGAAAAGCAGCACCTGTAGCTCTCTGTGAATGTCTGCCATACGTCCAAATATTGCAGAAAGTTAAATATGACATATTGAGTAAGTAGGAAAGCACACTGACTCCAAACATGTAGAGTTTACTGGTGCTGTAAGATCACTGAGCCAGCAGAGATAGCACAAAAATTGTTCACTTACAGCTTGTTAAATGACAGAACAGGATTTAGATTTAGCCTCTTCATGTCCTTTATTATTCTCTGTTCTCAAATACTTATGTGAGCAAAGCAATGTTCCTACAAACATCCACAAACAGCAGATTTGAGCAGTTGCCAAAGGAATATCATCAGAAAACAAAACCTGTTTTCTGATAAAATGGCATTCATTTTGGGAGAAAGCAATGGCTTGTAAAAAAACCAGACCATCAATATGGGAACAGATATAACACCATGTGACTGGTCAGAGGACTCAGCCTGTGAATCCTAACTACTGAGTGCTCAACTAAATTCTTCTGCTTTGGGTTGTCCAAAGCTTAACAGAGATGACTGCAAACAAGGAGTGAGGACAAACTATGGTTTTCTGTGCTGTTCCTTGGGAGAGGAGTTCTGTGAACCACTTTTGGAGTCCTGGATTGTCTTACAGGAAAATTAAGTTGTCCCTGTGAATCCAAATTAAAATTTGACAGAGTTTATTTTATTTACATAGATAGCATACCACAAACACATAATGATTCTGGGGTTTAAAAATATGGGGATGCAAGCTGGGGGATTTACATGGCAACAGATTTTTTCCTAGCATACTCAGTGCTAGAGGGAACTGAAATTTGCAAATGAATATGCAATTTAAAATCCCACACAAAATGTAAAGAAAAATATTTTTATTGTGATTTTTCTGTGTCAATATCACAAAGTAATTACACAAATACTTAGTGAATTTCACTGCCCTTCTGCTTTACAGAAAGCAGTATGAAAATTTACCAACAACAATTAACATATTTAAATTTATTTAATTCTATTTAAGAGTAAAATATGCCATCTATGGGGTCATTTTTTTCAGTGTTTTATAGACCAGTGTTTTGTTCTGTTTCTATTTCAGATGGACGTAGCTGTACCTTTAAGCACCATATATATATATTAATATTCTCCAAAAAATGTGAAGCCTTGTTTGCAATCAATGCATATTCCCCTTTTGTGTAAGAATAACAGATGTTGATAGAAATAGCCATTGGGTTTGTAAAGAACCCATTTCATGTGTCAGAATAGTTGTGCCTCTTCTAGATGAAATGTCAAAAGCAGGCAGATATCTCAATGTGAAATGACCTTAAGAAAAACCCGACCTCGCCAAAGATGACCTTTTTCCAGCAAGAAACATTAAAATTACAACCATATTGATGCTTCAGCTTCAAAAACAATATGTATTTCTTTTTTAGTGTTTTTCTGTCTTGGCATCCTACGTATTTTAAATAAAGATGTACAGTAGTCCACTTTATACTGTTTCTGTGAGCTGATTTATGGTCATGGATTTGTTTTATAAATGTATTCATACACAGGCACATGAATAACAATATTTTCATAAATGTAGATATACATACAGACACATACATAAATACAATTATATACATTCATAAAGGATCAAACAAGATTATCCTAATTTCTCAAGGGGTCTAACATTTTTTTTGTGTCCGTATTACATTAGTAGAATGTATTACTTACTGTAACTGAATTAAATCTTTTCCCAGTATCTTCCTTTTCTGAATTTTTAACAAATCCCCATGGCCTCACTTTCTTCAAGGAAAATATATGTCTTATCAAAGTGTTAATCAAAGTGAAGTGTGTAAGGTTCTTATAAAGTAACATAGGAGAAGTATTCACATATAATAGTGTATGTGTGTGCATCTGCCGTGGCTGATTAGTGGCATGCGGTTTCTTCTTTAAACTAGGAACACAAAACAAAATATAACAAAAAAAAAAAAAACAAAAACAAACAAACAAAAAAAAAACCCACAAAAAAAAAAACCAAGAGGGAAAAAAAACCCCACACAGACAAAAACAAACAAACAAACAAACAAACTCAAAAAAATCCACCAAACCCAAAAATATCCTTTACTAATTACTGGAGATGTAAAATTTCTCTTTTTGTGAGTGACGCAGAATCTCAGTCGCAGCTTTTGATGTAAAGTTCACAGTGATTTGAAATTAAAGGTTGAAGTTCCTATACACTGGAGATCTTCAGGAAGGCACCAGATGTTCTGAAAGTTCTCATCTGTGTACAGGATGATTAACAAAGTACACAGGGGTTTTGGAGGTCAACAGTGTTAAAAGTTTATTCAAACTCTGCCCAGATAAACCAAATCTTTCTCACAGCCTCTCCTTCGCTGATTTGTACCTCCAGCTGCCTTGTTCCCCTGTTCTGTCCTTCCCTACCTACAATCTGTGCTCTGTCCTTCCAGATACAGTTTTCAACTCTCTGGAAGTCATTCTGCTGATGGAAGAAATAAGGAATACTCAACATATCCTCAAAAAAACTGTGCTGGGAAAGGACAAGCAAAATCTCAGGAGATGTTCTGTGACATGGTTAAAGTATTACTTTTTTTTTTTTTTTTTTTTTCACTCCTTTTCCTCCCTCTCCTGTCATCTCCTGGTGAGATACAGAAGAAAAGTTGACTTTGCTCCTCTCTGTTCAGGTGATGTTTCTTGCACTTAATTCTCATTTTTATCCCATCTCCAGCCCATTTCAAACAAACCATTTCTTCTGAAATCATTAAAACAAGTCACTAAAATGCCTACAATTTCAACTCAGATTTGGTTCTGAGAAGGCACTGCTACCCACAAATTTCGTAGACTCATATAATTGTTGAGGTTTGAAAGGATCTCTAAGATCATCAAGTCCAACCATTAACCAATCACTGACAAGGTCACCACTAATCCATGTTCATAAGTACAACATCTACACCTCTTTTAAGTACCTCCAGCGAAGTGGCTCCCCCACTTCACTGAGCAGCCTGTTAGAGTCCTTTCAGTGAAGAAAATTTTCCTAATATCCAATCCAAACCTCCCCTTGCATGACTTGAGGCCATTTCCTTTTGTCTTACTGCTTGCTAGTTAGGAGAAGGGACTGACCCCCACCTGGCTACAGCCTCCTCTCAGGGAGTTGAAGAGTGTGATAAGGTCACCCCTGGGCCTCCTTTTCTCCAGGCTAAACATCCAGTTGTCCCTCAGCTCCTCCTCACAGGATTTGTGTTCCATGCCCTTCTCCAGCCCCACTGTCCTCCTCTGGACATGCACCAGCCCCTCAGTGGTCTTCTTCTTTTGAGGGGCCCAAAACTGGACCACTGCCAAGAACAGGGGGACAATCCCTGCCCTGGTCATACCAACCACTTTATTTCTGATACAGCCTAGGATGCCACTGGCCTTCTTGGTCACATGGGAACACACTGGCTCATGTTCAGCCAGTTGCTGACCAATGGCCTTAATGAATTTCCATTATATCTCATTTCTGCACACGTTAATACTTTGAGAAGCCATCAATAACTGCTAAACTTTAATTTTTCAGTTTAATGCATGGTGTTCAGAATTTTAGCTTCCATTTCTCTGAGACCCATAACCCAACACAGAAAGCATCCTTTATTATCTTCTAGGGAAGAAAAATTGCTGACAATTTTATTTTTTAGTTTTATTTTTTTATTATTCTTTCTCTGCATTCTTGGAGGTCTTTAAGATACTCAGCTATTTAGTTCTTGTACATAGACACATTCAGGAAACACACTTCTTTTGATTGGGACTGTTTTTAGCAAATAATTAATTCAACATATCCAAGTAGGTTTTGTTCAGAGTAGGAGAATTTAGATCTCTCAATGAATAATCAAGCTCAGAATATACCAGAGCAAAAAGACCTGCCATCTAGCCAGGAGAGAAACGATGAGATGTAAGCAGCAAGGGAAGCAGGTCTGGAGAAGAAAATGGAGATGGGAAATAGCCAGGGAAGAAGTTTATGGCTATGCTAGTATCTTTGCAGAATCATTTCATTTTGTTTGTTGCCTAGTTTCATGTCTCTGATTGGATAATAACATCTTGTCTTTAAAGAAAGAGTGGAAATTCAAGGGAAACTCAAGAGGACAATGGGACATTTCTGTTGCAAATTTTAAATGCCAGAAGCATATGGTACAAGTATTTGCCTCTGTGGCCTTACCACCAGATCCTCATTACTTTTAGCTGACCACTTCCTTATTACTCTTGTCATTGCTGACTTGCCTTTCACCAACATGAGTGATGGCCTGACCTGGCTAGGTTCTTCAGGAATCTTTTCTGCTTTTAAAGGATGCCTTTTTAACCTCAATAAAGCCCTGTATTTCTCTTCTTAACCATAGTTTTATTCTAACCATTTTACTTTGTTTTTGTTCTCAATGATACACAAACCATCTGTGCCTCTAACACAATGTTCTTGAATAGCCTCCAGGCTGTTTCTGTGGTTTTAAAGTTTTTTACTTTGCCCTTCAGCCTGCTGTTAACCATTTTCCTCATGGCTTTAAAATCTGCCCTTTTAAAGTTTTTTCACTTTTTTAATACTCCTGTGGGAGAATTGCACATTGGGATTTTGTGGCAGGGTTTTGGTATCAGGGGAACTGAAAGGGTGGCTCCTGTGAGAAGCTGCTAGAAGCTTTGCCTATATCTTATGGAGCCAATTCCAGACGGCTCCAAAACAGACCAGACATTATCCAAAGCCAAGGCCATCAGCAACAGTGGTAGCATTGTTGGGATAAGGTATTTAAGGAGAAAATAAAAAACAATCCATGCAACTGCAGCCAAAGAGAGGAGTGAGAATCTGCAAGAGAAACAGCTCTGCAGACCTCCAGGATGGTGGAGAAGGAGGGGAAGGAGGTGGTCCAGGCACCAGAACTGAGATTCCCCTGCAGCCCACGGTGCAGCCCATGGTGAGGCAGCTGAGCCCTTGCAGCCATGGAGTTCCACGGGATACAGAGATTCACCTGCAGCCTGTGGGGCACCCCACATGAGCACGTGGATGTCTGAGAGAGGCTGTGAATCCATGGGAAATCCATTCTGCAGTAGTCTACAGGCAGGACCTGTGGACTGTGGAGAGAGGAGCCCCTGCTTGGACAGGTTTGCTGCCAGGACTTGTGACCCCATGGGAGCTCATGCTGAAGCAGCCTGCTCCTGAAGGACTACACCCCATGGAAAGGATCCCTACTCTGATTTGATTGGTGATAAATTAACATAATTTCCCTAATATGAGTCTATTTTGCCCATGATGGTAAGTTCTCCCTCTATCTCAACCCATGGGCCTTTTCTAATATTTTCTGTTACCTACTTAGTTGAGGGGTGACAGAGCAACTTAAGTGGCATCCAGCCAGGGTCAGCCCACCACAAATTGCTTTATGTTACAAAACCTGATTGTCAAGGATTGCTGCTTGCCCATGAAGTTCAACTTTGTAGAACTAGAAAGTCCTTGAATCTGAAATGTTTAAAATAATTAAGTCTATATTTAGGGCTCAATGCAGTTTGATGAAGACTGCATCAAAATTTCCATGGGCTGATGACTCAAAACCCCAAAGAAATGTCCACTTGGTAAGAGTAACTTTGCCTTTTCATCAATCCTGATAATTCAAAAATGTGATTAGCCTAGAGGACAAAGAATTGTCTTGTGTTTACATCATTTAACCCAGAATTTGAATGGACTGATTTCACCTTTTTATACTGTCAGAGCTTCTTTGGGTGCCTTTGACCAAGCAATTACTTTGTGATTGTGGAACAGAACAACACTTACCTGAGTGAGGTGATTCCTGGAGTGAAGCCTAATGTGCTCTCTGAACTCGGCTGCTCATTTTCATGTTTCTGCTAAAAGTAACCGCAGATTTCACCAGCTCAGTCTGCCTGTAAAATCCAGCTGTCCATGTCAGAAAGCAACATCTACGCCTTACTGTGAAGGACCACAGGAAGGACTGTAAGGACAGCTCTACTCTCTGTTCATCTGCAGCCCCATAACCACATGGCAAGAATGAAAGCCACAGAAGGAGATTGTTAGATCAGGCCCAAATTAAAATGATACACAGGGAATCATATATAGAAATAAAAGACTTTCCTACCCTTCTTCTTAAGGAGAGCAATTTAGATTTAGCACAGAATGGACTTGAAAATTGCAGAAGTGAGGTAGTCAGGAGGCTGCTCTCTGCAGAACAGCACAAGAAACAGCCCCTGCCATGGACTGGGGACAGTGACAGCACCCTGACTCTCCATCAGCCGTGTATTATCTCCAGAAACAGAAGTTCTAAAAGTTCTTCTAAAACAGGGGTCTCTACATCCCATGGTATCAGGTAATCTGGCACCCAATTTTTTTTTTCATGGTAAAACTGTATTTCTTCACTAAATCATGATGTAATGTGTTATAAACTGAATACTGCAGTAACTAGCACTTCCCTTTCTTATTGTATAAAAGATTTGAAATCTGCAGAAGCAGACATTGTAAATTTTCCCCTATTTTCTGTGGTTAATTTTCAGTCCTTTTTTAATGGCTGCCAGCCAAGATAGGTCAGGGCATAATGATGCTCCTAACTATTACTCTATTTAAGAAATTGATTAAGGTAGCAAATTTAGGAAGAAATGCTGCCCTCCAAACCTCATTCATCTGGGTGTCCTAAAAGGACAGTAGGAACATGTACACATGTGTGAATAGTTTTCATCATAAATAGGGATTTCGAGATATCAGATTTAGGACAGGTCCTGCTATTTATCCTTTGCCATTCAGTAGTAAAACCACTAAATCCAAGGTATAAGTAAGAGAAAGCTCCTACTTAAGTGAAAAGCCACCTTAGGGTACCTGGCAGGTACAGGCATGTGAAAGGGGAGGTGCAGGTATGCACAACTGAGCAGTGATTCCAGAACATATAGAAAATTGACCACGATTTAATGATAAAGCATAAGTCATATGTATCGTCAAAATGTTATATCCCTGGGATAAAACAGCAAGCACCTTTATTTTAACAACTATCACTATTTAAGCAGATGACTGTTCTAGAAAGGGAGACATGAGGTGACACGAGGAGAGTTAGCTTCATGGTATAGGAATGCTGACAGAAGCAGCCCGCCTCTGCTTTAGTCCCTGGAGAAAGAGTATGTGGACGTACTTGATCCAATTTTCAGCTATAAATCAGTATGAATCAATCCACTGTAGTCAATCCGTTTGTCATTTTCACTTGCTTTTGGTAGTTACCAAGGAAATTGGCTCAGTCTTCTTCTGAAAGCTCTTTTCATGAACTTTCCTTCCTATAAAAGTGTGCTGGAGAGAACAAGATTAATTGGGCATGAAATACAGAGAGTAAAAATGAGTAGGGAAAGGAAGAAGGAAAGATTAAAAACTAAGGAGAAAAAAAAAAAAAAAAGGAAAGAAATAAACCAGAAAAGACAACCTAAGACAAATCCAAAAGAAGAGGTGTTTCCCAGACAGTTTTGGCCTTGTTAGCTCTGCAGCCACAACAAAGAAATCTTCAGAACCTTTTGGCTTGATATGCAGAGACAAATCCCATCCACTCCTAAGCAGCTGTTGCAATGATGTCCAGAATTTACTGGGCATGGCAGCCAGGGATGAAGAGAAAGTTGGCCACAGAGGAAGATGAGAGCAAAAAAAGAGAAATGGGATTAAGAGAATCTAAAAGCTATTAACCAAGTAGGGAAAATATCAGCCATATATATATATATATATATATATATATATATATATATATATATATATATATATATATATATAAAAGAGTGAAAATACAGCTTTAATAATCAATTCAGTATAATTATTTTTCTCAAACAGATATATAAATGTGCCTCTCATGTAGAGCCTTTGGGCATGTGTGTATACTTTTCTATTCCCTCTGATAATGCTTTAGGCTGAGAGAAGATGGTGTCCTGGGTTGTAGTATAGGATGTGCACAAAGTATTCTATCACCATCTTCATGGACTGCTGAATCCAGGTGCGGCAGTGTTTTCCCAGACCCCCTCCCTCTGGGCTGTTATCTTCTGTTAATGGCCCATCAAATGCCTTGCCCGTGACTCATAGATAACTCCCTCTGGGAGTTGTCTCTGTTTAATGGGACATCAAGGACCCCCTGCATGACTCATCATCCCATTGTGAGATGCTCCACCCAGAGGGAGGAACCAAGCATTCTCACCTGGATATAATCTGGAGTTTGGGACAGTACAGGGGGCCCTGACCCACTGAATTCCCAGAGGACCCGAACTACCAGACCTTTCTACGGGATCACTGCTTCAGGAAGACCAGCTCATCTGGACTGCTTCCATCACCATGCTCAGGTTGTATTCTGACCCTGTCAGTGGTCTTTTGTATTATTGCATCTATTTTTATTTTACCTTTTTTTCCTTTCTTCCTATCAAATTGTATATCTGACTTAGAGCCTCTCATTTGTTTTGCTTTCAAACCACTACAGATGGGAAAATGATGGTTAAATAGTTGTTTTCCAGTGATTTTCAGCATTTCCCCTATTAGGTTTTATGCCTGTTAATCCAACTGGATCAAAGCACTGGCTACCTAATATGTGAAGGACAGTTCACTTGAGATGTGGAGAAGCAAATGTTTATGAATATGTGGGAGAAAATGAATGGAAAAAGGAAAAGAAAATGGTAGGTGTGCTGTAAAGAACAGATGAAGAGAGGATCTGTACTCCTTTTTTTTAAAGGAAGACAGTCATTCACATGATTGGACAATGAGTTTCAGGTACTTTTCCATGCAACATTCTGAAGAAAGCAAACAGTGTCTTAATTTTCAACAGGAAATCCCTTGAAATGGCAGAGTTGCTGCATTGCAATGCCCAAAAGAAAGTACCACCTTGTCTTACTTGTAGCTATCTCTCTTTCAGGGCAGTACTTACTGGAGGTCTGTGTAAGCAAACCATAATAAAAATATGAAAAGAATTGCATTGCACATGACTGACCTGTTATGCTCTATTCAGGCAAGTTAGGAATTACTGGATATTTTTGGCTCCTGGCACAATGAGTCCTTGGTGTCAGAAGAAGCCTTTGATACTAAAAGAAGCAGCAACAATGTTGTCACACACTAGAGGAAGAATTGAAAAAACAACTGAAAAGGCATAAGATGAATATTCTGAACATAGCAAATGCCTACTAAGAGAACCATTACGTTATTTCTATCATGTCATGTCTTTCTCCTGCAGTTTTATATATTAATCCTTCCTTAGGCTGGGATTTTTAATCTGTTCTGCTCCATTGCACAGTTATATCCACCCTGAACTGTTGAGAGTATCTCTGGTTCCATTAATGTCTAGTGTAATTCTCCATTTCTTGAGACATAGCCAAAGTTCTTCTCTAGTCTGTAGCAAAAGATCATTTCATCCAATTGATTTATATTTTTCCACTCTGACTCTGTAGTCAGTTATATCAGACCCCTTTGGCCAAGCTCTCTCATTTTTAGTTTTAAGGTGCAGATGTTAATGCAAAGACATTTTTATATTTCTATTTTACAGCTAATGGTGAACTCCTCATTATCCCCTTTAGTTAAGACTCTGAGGACCTCTTCTTTACTCTGAGGCTCAGGTGCCTGTGATGTGACCTTGGGTAAATTATTTAACCTCTCTGGCTTCTAGACTGGAGTTTTATATTGCCAAGGTAACTCAGAAGAGGTTCCAGAGAAATTTGTGCAATTTTAGCCAGAAGAAAGGAATTTGAACAGGAGAGACTTTGTCCTCTGTACTTCATTTTTCAAATCCAAAGTAGGTGTCATCAGCACTTCCTTCTAGATTTGTTTATAAAACATTGAAATCCTCCTATAAAAAGTACTCCACTGATACAAACTACTATATAGATTATTGTTTCTGGAAAGCAATTTCTCTGCCCCTTATGATTTCCTAATACTAACGTCCTGGAAAACTAGCACAATCCAAAATCATGTCCTGATGCCCTCTTAGCACCAGTGCCTGAGAGTTTCCCTAAAGAAAGGACAGGTGTGCACTCAGGAGGTTGAACTCTGGTTCTCTGTGGCCCCACACTCTTGCACAGTATGAGATTTGTGCTGGGGCAGACCAGATATATCCTCTGTCATGTCCACAGACAGTCAGCCTCCAACCCCTACAAGAAATGACATGATGGAGTGAAAATAACCTTAATGATTACATGAAAGTAGAGAATTAAGTACTTCTGCTGGTAGGACTTTGAAAATAAGAGTAAAAATGGTGGTTTCTTTGCTTAATCATGGGCAATTTTTTAGTGGAAAAGGTTTCTTTCATTGCATTGGCCTGGTGCACTGATAGTTGTGTACAGAACTGGCAGGTGGGGTTAGGTTTCATTTGTCGAGGAAGAAAGTTTAGTCTATGTTTTCATTGATAATGTGGAAACCAACTGGTCTGGTGGACATAGTAAACCAGAAAGATGGTTGAGATTGGCTTTTGAACTTCTGTTTTCTCTCCTGAAAGAGTAGCCAATGTTTCAATTACAGCAAAATAAACAAAACAAAAAACAAAACAAACAAAAAAAAGGAGGAAGCTGGGAAAAAACTTGGAAGATTTGATTAAATTTCATATTCGTTCAAATGAATCTGCTGAAAGAGCCTTTAGCTCAGAAATCATACAGTGAATACTTGGGAGTTGGGTTGTTTAGTCGTTGAGTTTTTTTGTGTTTGTGGGGTTTTTATTTTTTTTCCCCTAAAGATGCCTAAATTATATCCAAGCAAAACTGAGCTACATTAAAAAAAAAAAAAAAAAAAAAAAAAAAAAAAAAAAAAAAGTGAACAGCAACCTTTCAAATTTATTCAGACTAATGAGCTAGTCTAAATTTTGAGAATACTAATTCACAGAAGTCGGTTCTGTAGTGGGGGAAACACAACAAGGTTGTCACAGCCTGTGAACAAAGTGAATTGGTTATATGACTGACAGTAAAGATTTCTTTTAACATCAGTAAAAGGAGGCTGAAGTGACAGGTAAAAGGACAGATGCAGAATTCTGCAGCACTCTGAGAGTTTGTGTACTATCACTAAGGGACAAGTTGACTTGATACCAACTTAATAGGCTCAGCAGGGGCTGAGCAAAGGGATGAGACTGTAAATGGGTGTAATAGGGCATCTGCACTGCATCAGCCTAAGCATGAAAACGATCTAGCTGGTTTTGGCTGAAGAAATTAATCACATTACCTTTAAAGTCAAGCTTGTCTTTTAATCTAGGACCTGCTTGGTGTACAACATTTCACAGGAAACATGCGCATAATTTTAGTCACTTTTACTCATCTCCAAAATGAATTAACATCATCACAAGGCACCTTAGATTCAACATCATCTCTGAGAAAATGAAATACTGGAGCAAAACTATTAATGGGAATCTTAAGACCAAAGGGGTATAAGCAGGCATACAGCATTTAACATGCTGTATAATATGCTAGCAAGAATGCTTGCAGAAGAAAAGGTGAAGCTTTCACACTTTTCTTGTGCATTTTCTTGGCAGGTCCAGTCTAATGAGCCTCTGGGAAAGTGTTGGCTAGTGCATTCAGCACCAGATGAATTAAGATGGGAGACTTTTGCCATCAGAAATAATTCTACAGTGGGAAGAAATCCTGCTGTGCTGAAAGTTGACCTCTTGGACAAACATGCTGCAATAAAAAGTGCTATTTGCTACAAGTGCATTGAGAGTTTTAAATCATCAGACTAAAGTACCCCAGGCTCTGACAGTAAAATTTTCATTCAAAGAAGGGCTCAGCTTCACAACACAATAAATTATATATGACTAGGACATATAAAACATTTAAAGATATACAGAAACTCACTGTATTTGTGTTCAGTAGACAAGTTCATCTCTTGAAGTACTTTTTTATGTCAATCTTGCCTATTCAGATGAAGGTGGGGGGGGAGTCTTTTTCTCAAAACAAGTTGAAGCAAAACAAACTGGATGTTTTCCACCCAGTGTCTGAATTTAATTGCTATAGGGGTGTTTTTTGTGTATGGTGAGCAACTCCATGCAGAGATTAGGGATGGTATGCACCTAGATGGGTAGATCTCATTGCACATTGTAGTAAAAAAAAAATGAAGGATGCTGGGAAATCTTTAGCAAAATCTTGCAATAAAAAAATAAAAAATCACAATAGTGCACAGGGATGTTTCTGAGTGGGATATGCAGAAGAAAATGATTTTCCAGTAGCTGTCATACGAACCTGATGAGGCTGATTTTAAGCATAGCTGCCAAAGGGAGCAGACTGCTGGACTTACTGTACTGTCACACAACCACTGTCCCCACGCATAACAAAACAAAAGCATATTTTCTGATACATCCACCACACACAAAAATGAATAAAAATCTAGTTATCTGATGCAGCAGTTTTGGGGCAATGTTTTTTCTTACCCCCCCCAATTGCAGCAAGTACCAGAACCCTCTTGCTGGCATGGTTAAAAATAATTGCTGTTGGGAAACCTTGAATTTTCAGGGAAAATTGGAAAAAAAGCTGAGGAACTACAAAGATTAAAATCAAGGAAGGGTCAGAAATAATTTAAATCTGTGAGAAGAAAAACTGCTTTCTGGGGCCAGTTCTCCACATACTGTCAAAATTTTCCTGGAGAAAAACTAGCAAGATTTGGACAATAGACTCTTTTAGAGCATAGATGATCTCATGACTTGATTATAAATCAAGGGCGAGGTCCTTCTCCTCTGCAAGTTCATGCACAACATGTCTGCATAAAGAAAAGCAGGGGAAATTTCTAACCATCTCACAACATGTGAGGCAGAGGCATCCAAGACCATCATGTACTCTTCTGTGCAGGACATAATTGTAATTGGTGTTTCCAGCTGGAAATGTATATCTGACTCTCTCTAATGGAAGCAAGGAAAGAGAGTAAAATGGCTAATCCAAATTATTAGGACATATTAAATATACGTGGAAGGGAAAAAAAAGGAAAAAGATAGGAAATATAGTCAGAAGCTTAAATAGAAAGCAGTGACTTTTCCCCTCTGACTGTAGTATGACCCCACAATCATACACAGCCTTAGACCATATAGGAACCAGTCCAATGGACACTAATACATAATTATTGTTCAGACATCTTAAGCCTGGATTAATTTACATTAGCCTGAAATGTAATTTACAGTTAGTCCACTAAAGGGGGGCTGTGAGTATAAGTAAGGCTGTGTCTACACCAGTAGCACAACTGCAGCAGAAAGACATTTACTTGTGTGTTGCTCTGTCTTTCCACGTGGGAAAATCCTCACGTGCTCACAAACCACTGACTTTCAGGTCCCTTAGGCTCTGCTGAAAATTCTGTGTTTACGTTTAAACCACCGTATATGTAAGTGTATTCTACATATTATCTGCTAAGTTCCATTAATATATGACCAGTTCTTCACTGGTGGTCTTGTAGGTTTTGAACTAAAATCTCACATACATTTACATCAATAGACCTTCAGCATTTTACACTGAGATCAGCCTCCATTTCCCAGAGGAACACTGATTTTTAGGAATAAATCCTGCCTAGATGCCTGTCTGCACCCAAACATGTCTTTGCTGCTTCTCTTCTTCTTCCCACTCTCTTATACATGTAGGACACATGTCGCTTCACTTTTTTTCTGAGGATGAGGAGTCTAAATCAAAAAAGGCAGACTCAAACTGTATTCAACAACTTCAGAAATGACACCCTTTTTTTTTTTTAATGAGAAAGAAGTTTAACTGCAGTGTCTAAGTATGCAGACAGATTCATTCATGTGTGTATAACCTCTTGCCAAACCAGCATTCCAGGGCAGGTATTCAAACTGTTAATCACAGTTTGCACAGGGACTTCAGCCAAACCCTCAGGTAGCTTTGTTATGTTTTAGTCTTTTATTTGCTATAATTCAGTATCCTACACCTGTGTTCTCCGGAACCTACCAAAATCAAACTGGGAGGCATGATAAGGAAACCAGCTATTTACTCCTTGATTTTTTTTCCTTCCATTCCCTCACATGAGGTTTAATATTGTGCCCAATCTATAGAAAACATAAAACATCATAAATGAAGGGGGACATATAACACTGCCAAGAGAGAGAGTTCAAAAATCAATATTTATAGTCCCATAAATGATTTTTTTTTATAGTAGTCCTCTAAAAAAAAAAATCATCAGGGATTTCTGCACCTGCAACACCTATGTTAGAATAAGTTGTAAAAAAAAGTGTTGATGATTAACAGTATTTCAGGTAGGTCTTCAATCTGTTTTCCAGACAATACAAACAGTAGCATGTTCTGAACCCAGAGCAGGAAACAGGACAGGAGACAAGGCTTTTTACTGATTGTGTATTTCATACCAAAATAAATGTTAAGGATGCAAGACTAATGAAAGATTTAGGAAAGCAATAAAGTATTCCAGAAAGGTTATTTCACACACACACATACTCATACACACAGAGACAAAGAGAAGAATTAAGCTTGAAATCCACTCTGATCGCATTAAAGCCAGATGTTTGGACTTCATGCAAGTGGAGTGTGGAGCAGCTGCAGAGAGGAAATCCAATCTGAACCTGCAGCCAAGCTGAATGTGGGGCCTTCATGTAGCTCTGGTACAACTCCCTCCAGAAGCATGGGGCAGAGGTAGATGGTTCTTGTAACCTCTGAGTGGCACCTGTCCTGCTCTCCTCCATCAGCACCCACCCTTCCCATTGTAACTGCAGGCACCCTGTGAGTTTCAACAAATCTCATTTAGGACACATTACTCTGAACTGAATTCTTTCACCAAAATTAATTTCCCATTTATGCATTCAGAGTCAAACTTCATTAAAAAGAATGAAAAGTTGCTCCATAATAATTATCAGAAAGCAGATTGTTTATAAAATGTAATGAAGTATTTATCCAGTTTTTGTTTTGCTTCTGAGTTCTGAAGCAACATTAAAAACATGTCTTGCATCTCTTTTGAAAGGTTCAGTGTCTCCAGTATAACACATTCCAGACTGACAGAAAAGGATAAGGATATTTGTATACATAGATATAGGTGATATTGATATACAGCTGTAGACACACACACATATTGCATTGTTTACATAATTTATTTCTCAGCTGAATCTCTTAAGGTTCCTGATACAATGCAATAGCTCCCTTATTCAGAATTCTGCACACAATTTCCAACAAGTACTTAAACATGCTTTAATTTTATTCCTGGAAATCTTAAAAGCATTTAGAAAGCTGTTACTCTCTCTTAGAAGAAGAGCCCACAATATGAATATGAATACTGGATTAACTATTAAGGCTAATGTAACACGTTAATAATACAGCAGGTTCACGCAGCTGGTTGCTTTTAATAACACAGCAATACACTTAAATTCATGATACCTGGCAGAAATTCTATCCATAGCCTCATACAATCATATTTAGGAGCTGCTTTCAGACTGCATTTGCTCACCTCAAATTTTAGACCCAAAAAAAAAAAAAAAAAAAAAAAAAAAAAAAAAAAAAATCTTTATACTTGCATAGCATCTTACATCTGAGGAACTTAAAGTACTTTACTTTCCCATAATATTAACTATTAACCTAATACAACAGTCTTCTCATATTCTCTTTTATTTGTGTTTGGCTTCCTCCCTGCCTTTTGTCTTTTCTCATACCCACTGCCTATATACATTTATTCCTTCTTGTTTTATCTATGCCTGTATAGATTAATTCCTTTTGATATGTCCATACTGCATGCACTTGTGTATCTAAAATGAGTTCCTGCCTTCAGATTTATATCAAATAAAGAAAAACAATTTCTAGGATTAAAAGAAATACACGCAAAACCCAGCAACACTGTTCTCTATCTTAAATGTGTTTCTTTGTAGTTTAAAACATCAAACCTCATTACAGAACAATGGCTGAGATTGGTGGTAATTATGGCTTAGAAGAAAGATTTTAACTTTCCCGACATAGAAAGCACCTTTTTTTGTTGGATTTTTTTCCTTATTTTGCTTTTTTTTTTTTTTTTTCTTTTCACAGCCTAAGCTGAAATTGTAGAAGGGGCAAAGGGTGGGGAAGTTCTGGGATGTGATTAGAGAGCAGAACTGACCATGACACGAGTCCCATTCCTCCACAGAGGAGTGCCTGATCTTACAGAATGCCATCATCTAGAGCTGGTGATTTGATTTAGACAAGACCCTGCATTATCATCAGGCACCTGCGAGTGGTCAGAGAAGTTACACCAACACAGAAAATGCATGTTAATGTCCAAGAAGATAAATGCAGCTCAAAAGACAGGTTGACCATCTTCAGTATGTAAGTCCTAGGCAGCTTGGCTTGCAAAGGGTTGCTATTCTCAGCTAGTTATTTAATGAGAATCCCCCCATTTTTCATGTAGGAATCTGAAAAATGAACTTGTGGATCAGGTTTGTCTAGGTAATTCAGTGCATTTTTATACAGAATCTCTTTTAAAGAGAAAGGCTCTGCAATAGATAATAGTTGTGGAAAAAAATATCTCCCAGAAATAAAAATTTCCTCCTTTGAGATTGGCTAACTCACAGATTCTACTTTTACATCAAAACCTCTTTTACAGAGTAAGATTACATTTGGATAGTCTTGTTATCTATGCACATAGCATAATCCCTTATAAAAAATTAGTTTCTTGTCCAAATATATCTCTTGTGGCATTAGTTTCTGCTGTCTGATCAAGAATGATCTATTGTCAATTTTCTGTTGTCTCTCCTCAAAAGCTTTGAATGTCTTTTTCTCATTTGTTTGCAAGACATAATAGCTA
Organism: Chamaea fasciata; assembly: GCF_029207755.1. Lineage (NCBI taxonomy): Eukaryota > Metazoa > Chordata > Aves > Passeriformes > Sylviidae > Chamaea > Chamaea fasciata. The sequence goes on along the minus strand of NW_027094092.1, from coordinate 49,770,490 downwards.
ACACATAATAGATAACAATGAAAACATTTTACTTGCATATGGGTGGTGGAAATGTAAAATAATATACTACACATGCAATCACAGGTATTGTATTAATTATTAAGTAACACATGAATGTCCAAGAAGATAAATGCAGCTCAAAAGGCAGGTTGACCATCTTCAGTATGTAAGTCCTAGGCAGCTTGGAAGTCCTAGCAGTTCTTTTAATTAAAGAACCAAAAATAAGCAACCAAAAAAGAAGAAAACCAAAAATAGTAAATAGAAAGAAATCAAGGGGTCTAGAAAGTGCCCATGGAATATAATGCCACTTGGAATCTGTTACAAGAAGAGCTTTACAATTTATTTTGAAATTGAAACTCCTTTTATGCTTATTAAGGGAGGGAGGGCAGCAAGGAGACCTCAGATCAGAATATGTGTATTTGAAGTATTGGGTTTTGTTGTGGTGCAAATCCAAGAGAGGCCTATTTTTCTCATTCTGCTTTTCATATTAAAAAAAAAATGTTCCAAGAACAACTATTCTCATGAGGTTTTGGCTCAAGATGGCAGGAATTTTAGGAAAAAACAGATGATCTCACAAGACCTCCGACATCCAAAGCAGAAAAAAAATATCACAAGTCAGTTCGTGCCACATGCCACTACTCGGGGCCAAAAATCTGCTGAAAACAGTCTAAAGAAATGTTGGGCCATTGAATCAAAAATAAAAATTTCTGAGTTTTTTTACTCTTAGGCTTAAAGTCTAAACACAAATCTGACCACAAATGAATATTGTCTCCTCAGAATAACTCTCACATATGTAATCGATGACCGAGTCTCACATCTATTGTTGATGACCTACTGGCTGAAAAATAAGCATTCAAGGAAAGAATATAGCAAGAGAAGAATTCTATTACAAAGAGGTTAGTATATTTCCATATCCCAAGGTTTGTATATTTCCATATCCCAATTTTTTAGCATCAAATTACAAATGATGACACAAAGTACCCACATCTTTATTGTGAAAAGATGTGTGGGGAAGGAAGAGGGTAGAAGACAGTTTCATTGTAGATATATAGTCTGGTAGAACTGATTTTGAAGTGTAATTTTTTCCAGCTTAGGAAACTACTGTCTTCAGTTTTGTGGTCAGCAAAGGCTGATAGGGTTCACATCCACCATTTAATTTACACACACTCAATATCCAGCACACAGTTGTATATGCATTCAGTTTGAACTATCTGGATATATACAAGTCTATTTTCAAAAATAAGGTGCTTGACATGGACTTGACATTGAATAAAATCAGTTAGGTGGATCTAAAAATTATATAATGCTACAGGAGGCTTTCAGCACCGTGTTCTCTGGACCAGAACCTTGATAGGTGCAAGATAATATATATCCATTTCATTTCAGTGTCTATTTTATGCCAGCTTTGAGTCTGATCTTATGTATTTATTGTACACAATCATATTCTCTGATTTTCTTAAAATAATTTGAGAAATATTGTCAGTTTTGGAAGACAATTTTCTGTAACATTTTGAAATTTTACTAAAATGAGAAAATAGAACATGGAATACTTTTTGCCAGATTTTTAATCTATGAGTCGAGAGAGGGGATCATAGAAGAAAATAGTATATCAACTCATGAGTGCAAAACAGATATGTATTACATGATTCCCTGTAGCCTGGTGGAATGAAAGTGGGATAAATAAAATGCATGCAGAGGAGTGTGCAAACTGTTGCATCCCCTGAATTCATTGAAGACAACGTGAAAAAGTTGTTTGGATGCTTTATTATGTGTGGATATCCTATAAAAAATGCTAGTCTGGAAGTAAAAGTGGTCAGAGATAAAGATGAGAATGATGGGGTTGACAGTCCAATTAAACTTGAAAACCTCTTTTTATGTTACACATTAAAAATCATGTTCGAACCAATAAACAGAATGAATAAACATAGTATCATTGTATGTGTATTATGCATCTTTGAAAGTAGAACACAAGATTCTACTATAGTATTTCAGTGGTGTTGAGTTATTATAGGAGATAGGACTATTGCAGGAGAGGTTTTGGATAAGGTAACCTTTAGGTTGACACATACCCTTAAATAAATCAGCAGTGTCTCTAATTTTCTCAATGCAGCCTTATTAGGAGGACTTCATTCTCTTAAATATATTACAAAAGAAAAAGGGATTAGGATGAAGAAAGGTCAGTAAAAGAACAAATAGGAAAAAAACTCATTTGATCCCCTGGGTACCACTGATTTTCAACCCTGTGTTTTCTGGTCCCCTTGTTCTCTTGTGACTTGTGCAGAGCTGATTAACTGTCTGTCAGGAAGTGCTTGATCCATGCATCTTTCCTGTAACACCCTGGTTATTGCCACCATTCCTCCAAGAGGATTTGAAAGGGCAGTCTGGGAAAGACCTGGGATTCTTATATGATGGAATTGAACAGGAAACCACCCAACAGGACACAGCCAAAATAACATGCAAAGTCATATCCCTCTGAATTGTTTCAGGTGAGTTGAAGTCAGCATGAGAGATACGTAGCTGAAAAAACTCATGACTTTGTAGATCAAACCATGGACCAAAAAAGATACCTACTTCCATGTTATTCACCTGAAGAAACAGATGCCTCTGACTCCAACTCTGATTATAATCGCAACATGATCCTGCTCCAGTGGCATAAAGCACAGTCAATGATTTCTTTATATGGCACAGGACAAATTTTCAGTCAACCTAAGGTGAAACACAAGAAGAGAAAATTTAGATTATTTTCTAGCTGCAGATGTCTTGTGTGCAGCAAGATGAGAGTAATTTCATTCTCCCTCTGCTCTGCCAATGCTGCCCCAAGATGCCAAACACCAGAAGTTTCAGAAGGGAGGCAGAATATGGTATATAACCAGGTGTTTCTGTGTTTTTGCGGTTTGGGCCCACCTTGGATAGGTGGAGGATATTTTAAAATGGGGTAGCAAAAAGGCAATGTAAATGAACTGATTTACACATAGAGTTAGTGGATTAATGAAGTCAAATTTACACCTACTCCTCATATGTTTTTCTCAGAAAATATTTTTCTCCCTAGTGAAAAATATTACTAATTTTTTTTATTGCTTATAAATTTCCTATGAAATTCTTCTATCAGTATCAAAACTACCCTTTGTCTTTCAGCAGAAAGGGAAATTTTAAAGAAAAAGCAATCTTAAGAAAAAAAAAATACCATTCATCAGAAATCCATTATCCAAGAGAAAAAACCCCCAAATATTGCATTAGAATCTCTTGACTGACTGCAGTTTTCAGCTGTTCTATGTCTACCATTATTAATGGTTTTGTTATTATTAGCCCTGGTTGTTTCAGACAAGCAAATACTTCCTAAAGCAACATTATAGAACAATGTTTCATTAAATTAAAATCACTAAAATCTCTTAAAAGACATACTATAATAGGAAAATATGAAAGAAATTGAGCACTGGTAAGGCTCACACTGAATTTTAAAGCCCATCTGACTGTTGTGTGACATATAAGCACATTGTGTTGTATGCAGCATTTTTACCCTACACAATGGTTTAAAAATATTGTGTTTTAGTTTTTTTCTTCCATTAAAAATTTCATACAAAGTCATGAACGTTAATTGAAGTGGATGTGAGTGAAATGCAACCCTTGGATTTTATTATGTGAGTTTAATTCAGGGAAATGAGGAGGGGGCGGGGGGGGAAATGCACCTCAACAAATAGCTGTGGATTTATTTTCTTCATTTATATTAGGTTACCCAGAATGAAAAGGTGCCCAATGGATGTTAGATATAATAGCTAGAGAGTTTAATATGATTTCTGCTGCAAGAAAAACTGGACTAGATAAAAAAATCCATATCTTAATGATAGGTAAATAATCCTTTAGTATCTCAGATGTACATGCTACAGGCAGCAACTCTGTGTTCATGAAAACTCTTTTATTCTTGTATGCCATTACTGCGGAGATATTGCTATATTGGTAGATATATTCCTACACTGATAAATGGACTGCATAAACAATATGCCCCCCCCATAAGCAAGATAATGCTAGTACAGGCTAGCAATAATAGCTCCCCTGCAGGAGGCTAGATATTTCCCCATTTTCTAAATGCTAACAAGAACAGTTCTAAGGTTATCCACGTAATGAAAAACAGGGGTAAAATAAGTGCAGTGCAGAGAAGTCTCTTTCCCTCATCTCTTCTACCTCAAGTGATAATGTCGCAGATTTCCTTATCCCCATGTACTCTGCTGGCATGTGTGTGTTCGTGTGCCTTTGCGCATGTGTACAAGATATTTTCTTATTTAATAAATAAATGTGTGCACTTCCCCAGTGTCAATAAAGTTTTAGCCACCCGTGAGATCCCTGTATATATTGAATAACTACTTCATTTCAAAGATTCTGATGAAGTCCATAATCCATGGGAATGTAGCACAAGTCCCTGCATGAGGTACTGTAGGGTAAGCTGCTAAGAATCACTTGCAGCTCTGCATGGAGCCACATAGTTCTCTTTGATAAGTTGCCCGACCTGAGAAAGCTGAAAATATGTCCATTATTGTGAAGACTGTTGAAAGAGTATTGGATTATTAGTCTGGCTAGTGACAAGATCTTGGAGACTGATTTAGGTAATGCACATTGTTGATCATGCTTTTAAAAAAGAAGTCCCTTAATTTTCAAGTTACTAAAGGACACACATTTTTAAATGGCAGACTTCTGGCAGCAAAATTTACGTCTCCTTCATAATAGCTGTTTAATTTTCACAGGATCTAGACATAAACACAATATACTGGTGTTAAGAGTACTGCATACACAGCTTCTGTCTGTTCACACGCCCAAGTGCACCAAGGTAGCCCTGGTTTAGGGATATTTCCATTCCCTGCAAGCTGATGAGGGGACAATTGACATTGTTTTGCTCTGCCTTTCTTTCTTCTGGAGGAAATGAGGTAGAAAAGTGCAGTTCCACGTGCAAATCTCACACCAGTGTATACAGCTGTATGAATGACTGGCCAGGCACAGGACTGCGACGCTTTGTACCTGGACAGTGCACTGGGCTTTGCACACCTGTGTTGCTGTCTGAAATTCCTGGTTCTTGCTGTGCTGTGCACCTGGGTGCCCACTGCTGCCTCTCATCCTATCTCTGTGTAAGTGCTCCCAGGGCTCGCCATCGCCTCATCTCACACCATGCAGGTCAAGGCTTCCCCTGGGATTTGAGGCAGGTTCAATACAGAGTGCAGCCATATCTTATCACGCTCTAAGACCAGTAAAATTCCACCATGTGGGAAAATTAATTTTTTTCCGGCTGCGTAGGGTCTCACATCTTGTCATGAATCAAGCAGAAAGAGGAAGAGGAAGGAAGGAAGCAGAAAGCTGGTGCAGAAAACAGACACTGTTGTGTGTGTTGCTTTGGAAATGCTTTGCTTTAGAAGCACCCACCTTGTTATCCATCTTCCTCTCCTCTCAGAGAAACCACAAAAACAAACATAACAATGCATTAGCTTAGAGGTTTTTAAGGAAATGAATCTTGTTTTCCTTAAGTATGCTCCATTCTCCGTTTATAAAGGGATAGAGGTTGAGAGGAAGAATGTAGGCATATGAGTAGTTTAAGTATCATCATTCACAACACAATATAAATCCATTTTTATAATTTCTGTCATATAAAGGCTAACCCAAAAGGCTTTGCTGTGTTTAATAAAACATTTACTGAAGAATAAAAAAAGCATTAATAACAAGACGGAGGTAACATTCAGAAATTCAAAAGACAAAGCTTTTTAATTTTTATTTTCAGGTTATGTATGGAAAATTATGGGTATTCAGGTTGACAGAGGAATGGCTATCTGTTCCAAATGACTGCAGGTTGGAGGAGGAGAGGGTTTTTCACCCAGGAATGGGAAATACACCAGTATCAGATACTACTAAGGAAAAAAAAAAAATAGCTAGAAGAAGACAAAAGGACAGATGGAATAACAGGGACAAGAATTCATTCAAACCTAATGAAATTCCAACCAGTGGAAACAAGTTTTCACCTCTGAGGTTAGAAGCCAAAGTGTTTGGATGGACATAGTATGTAATGCAAAACTTGCTTTCACATAAAATTCCAATAAGTTTTCATGAGAAATACAAAACTCAGTCTGAGTTTGCCATGAAATGTAACCAGATTCTTAAAACTTTCATTCAGATAAATCTAAGTTCCCTTCTGTGCATCTCATTATCCTGGAAAACAAGTTATAGAGGGTCTGAAATCCCTGCTTGAATGGTTCTACACCAATTAAGCTTCAGAGACTCAATTGCCCTGTTCTCCTATTCATCAGGTTTTGACAACATTACCCCTCTTGAAACATTAACACTAAGCAGAAAAAAGTTATTCTACCTCACAAAGGAGTTTAAGAATTCAAAACTAGTTCTGACTCTGTGGAAAAAGTAAGTTGTCAAACTCTCCATGAAGTTAAATAATTAGAAAATAAAAATTTCAGGGCATTCACATTGTAGTGTTTGCTTAATTTTTAATGCTGATACATTTATTATCTGAATTTTTAAAAGTTGGGTTTCTTTTCAAGTGACAAGTCCAACTGTTTAATTCCAAAAATGTAGGAATGGGATATTTTGGATTCATAAGAAAACTTTCCTGGTTATTCCTCTAAATGAAATTGAGTCAAAACCTGCCCAATTTCAGAAAGTTTTCAGCTTCTGAAAGAATATTAAATTTTCAAAAGGATATAGGTCTATGGAATTTTCCTCAGCCTCCTATGAGCCAATGGTGCATTTCTAAATATTAATATTACATCATAAATCAACAGAAAATCAAATATGGCTGTAATTTTGGTGTCTTTCATTGATTTTCCTACTTTTGCTTCTTCCAGTGATTTTGTACTCCTTGGCAGTAATGATGAGATGACTTTTAGGAGAACAAAGCCTAACAAACGCTCTGGAAAGGAGATATGATCAAAAACAGTGCAATGGAAAAAAACAAGAAAATTTGGAAATGGAGTGATTACAGCCAATAGAACTGAGATGAAATAAGGGGCAGTGAAAAGGACCAAAACTTGCTAAAATTACTCCAATTCAAATCCTGAAATCAGGAGAAAACATAAATAAAGAGATAGGAGACATAACTACAGAAATCAAATATTTAAAAAAAAAGAAAAATTCTAAAACCAAGTGAAAACAATGAAAGTGAATGGGATGACAAAAAGTGCAGGGAAATGGACTGAAGCTTGCCCAATTAATCGTAAATTCCAAATTTTCTCAGTTTTTTCAATTGCATTTATTTAACCATATCCCCTTTCCAGAGCGTTTGTTTGACTTTGCTCTCTGATTTCAATATTTCAATGATGATTAATTGGGCAAGCTTTGTTCCATTTCCCTGCACTTCTTGTCATCCCATTCACTTTTATTCTTTTCACTTGTTTTCAGAATTTTTGCTTTCTTCTTTTTTCATTTTATTTCTTCAGATTCTTCGCACTGTTTACCTTTCTTCCATGATTTCAGGGTGTTTATTGGAGTGGTTTTTACAAGTTTTGGTCCTTTTCACTGCCCCTCATTTCGTCTCAGTCCATTTGGTTGCAATCACTCCATTTCCAAATTTTCCCAGTTTTTTCAATTGCACTGGTTTTATTTATATCTCCTTTTCAGTGCATTTGTTAGATTTTGTTCTCTGATTTTAAGAATTCATTTGCTGTTGTAGGCCCATATCAGGACACCTTAGTCTTTGGTAGCCACTGCTCAGCCCAGTGGGTTTTTGGTACCCTCAATGCTATAGTGCTGATGGGAAAGCTGAGACAGCTGTGTGTAGTTCACTGAAGGTGATACAGATGTGGGTTTTTGGAAAGGGTGATGTGCATCTCTCTTCCTCCCTCATTACAGGCATTAAAAATCCTCAGGATGAAATTCACTCTTGGGGATTTAAGTGGGACTTTTTTTTCAGAGGGGGCAAAACTCAAGGTAAGTTTAGAAACAAAACCAGTGTTTCTAATATGTTTCATATATCTTCTGTGTCTGTCATCATCCTTATCTGCTTAGTGCCTTCCTGGTGGCCAGTAGGAGTTGAGGGTGGCCAGAGGCACTAGGGCTGACTACTTTGGCCCACCTGATGACAAATGCCTTCATTCACACAGAAAACTGTGAAGTCCCATGGTTCACCAGAGGCTGCATCCCTCCGCACAGAGAAGAGAGTAAAACAACCACCCCAAAACAAGGATGACTGTCCTCCACAGTCATTTGGAGCAGTGGTTCTTGTCTGTTTTCTCTGTTCATTTTTTTTCTCCTCATTTTAAGCTTTTATTTCACTTACAACCTTCCACATCAGAAAGATCAGGTTTGTTTTTTTCAGACTAAAAGCCAGCATATGGGTTTTAGGATATACAAAACACTGCAAACTGGAAGAGGACAATAAGAAAGTGTGAGGTGGTGATGGCAGCAACAGGGATAGATTTGTTAAGCGGCACAGAAGGTAAAAAAGTTAGAAGTTTTCTTTAAGTTCTTGCTAAATAGCAATATTATTACAATGTTCTGGAAGGAAATATCTCTTAAGATTCATAATTTTTAAACAATTTTTTATATTTCATGAGTTTTCCCTTTGTAGTATTTTCATAGTACTATGCTTTTCCATTTTACAGGAAATGGAACTCTGCAAAACTTTTTGTAGGCATCAAAAATAAACTGCCATTGGAGTTCAAAGTAGCATGTAAAATCTTTTTCTTAATCACTAGCAAAAAAAAAAATGCAACTATCATATAATGAAAATTATCTTCTAGACCAGTGATGAATAAAATACAAGAGTAAAGCTACATATTGCTGGGAAACCACAACTTCAAGTGGCAGAGATCCTGCAAGAAAAACTGATGCAACAGAACTCCCCAACTTTCAACCCCTGAATAAGCTTAGAAACATTATATTCTACGACTGTGGACTTTGCAACTGAGTGGCCTCAAATCTACGAGAGAATCTCAACCTCCTACACTGGTTCTGTTATTGTCTCTTCAATACATCATTACTGAAAAGAGAAGTTACATAGGAACTGAGATTCTAGTCACCCACTGCCTGTGGCACACGTAATTCAGAAATTTCAATTGCAGGAGAGTGTATTCTTGGAATCTGGAAAAAGATGATACCTCAGAACCAATAAATGCAGAGAAAGAATTGTTTAAATTAGGTCATTAAGTTACTCATAATATATTACAATACTCACAAGTACTTGACAACCTTGCATTTCTCTGAATTGTTAAATGTTGTATGTATTCCTGATACATTCTTGTTAGCATTTGAACACTCCTGGACTCTTGTACCTGCTGCCCTCAATTACTTCAACAAGGAATAGTTCTTTCTTGGCTCTGTTACCACTTCCACCTGCTGGAAAGGAGGGAATAAAATGTCACTGTACAGGTAAATGGAAGTCCTGAGATGTTTTCACTTACTGAAGGATGGAAAGCATCAGAAATCTCTCCCTCTTGAAAGCAATAAAGAACAGAGCTATTGAAATTATCAGGTTTTGAGACATTTAAGTTCTATAACCAAAAAGCTCATGTTTCATTTTGAAACAGATTTGCCAGGTGCAGTGACAACATGGCTGGAGTCAGTAACTCCTGGGTTTTCCTCTTCTTTCCTTCTCTGGCTCACTAGTTGGCCTTGGGAAAAGCTTTCTGTCAGGTTTGGGAAAACTTCTGTCCCAGTTTCCTCACCTGTAAAACAGCCTAGGCTGATAAACACTTCTCCAAGGCAGCTCACTGGGCTTTGTGGGATTCTCTGGATGATGCTTGTAAATGTAAATGAGTTCTGTGAATGTCAAAAGTTCTTACATTATAATGTCATGACTTTACGTACAGTTCGGGAACTTTATACACAGATCCCAGGGCAGATGTCATCCTGGGAAATAGAAGGGCTGGAGTAAATATTGGAGCAAGGAGAAAAGGATGCTTGAATAGAAAAAAGAAAATTACTTGTGGGGGAGACAGCACCATGAGAGTTTCTGCTATCTGCAGTCTTACCCAAAATAATAATCTGTGCTGCCATTCCAGCTAGAAACAGGTTACAACTTCATATAAGCACTCACAGAATTGGGGCTTGAAGAAAACAGGAAATAACACTTTTTTTTTTTTTTTTTTTTTGGTAGGAGGGATTCTAGCTTTTGGGAGCACTATTCACTTCATGGTGGAGTATGGGAGAACCATAGGGTCCTGTGTGGGAGTATTCCAAGAAAAAATCCTCTTTACAGTCTGTTTCATCTGAGTCATTTCTCTTTTGAATCATGAGGTTGATTACACTTGCCTTCGGCACTTTACTAACCCATGATAAAGATGTAGCTTGAAATCCCCTCAGCACTTCCTCTGGCTGATTTTATTGAGCATATGGGGGTAGATAAAATCCCAACCTGCACAAATATATTCTTTTTTGAGGAGTTAGACACCTACCCCCTCTAGAATTGAGAGGATGCTGCCAGACTGTGTCTGTCCCCTCTGAATATGGTGTCATTTTCCACCAGTCCCTCCCACCTTGGAAATGATTTTGTAATGCCTAAAATAAACTGCTGCCTGGCCTACCTGTGAGGGGAAATGGAGCTGAGAGGGTAGAGACTGAAAATAGTTACATGTTTTGTCTGTTGTGGTGAGTATAACTTTAGTGAACCAGCAGCACCAGCCAAGTTTCTCATTGTTGCATTCTAGGTGCTCTAATCTCTGCTTGCTTATTTATTGAACAGCCCTCTTAATTTACCTGGGTTCATGAGGTAAAGAAGAGAGGAAATTTATAAAGCTGGAGTGGTCCCATAGATTTGCTATGGGAGAACTGCAGCTTCCTTTTTTGCTGAAAATAAAGGTCCATTTGAAAAGCAGTCTCTGTAACACTGAGGTGTGCACAGTTGATGGAAATTTTTGATGGTTTCAGTGGGAATTAGGCACCTCTTAAAACTGCATTCATAAAACTGTAATCAGCTAAAACTGCATAGGATGTACACTTAACCTTGGAAATTTCCCTTTATATACATCACCTGAGGAAAGGATTAATCTTGAATTTGAGACATGTGCCTCTCTCATCTGTAACCATGAGGATAATGTTTCATATCCAAGAAGGAATTGAATATCTTACCATTTTAAATAAAGAATTATAAAATGTTCTAACAAATATCTTCTGCTTTGCTAAAAGAAAATGTGGTTCTTATGGAACAGAATTGAAATAAAACCAGATCAAGAATAAGTATTTCAGATGTGGCAGTGAGCAGAGCATGCAAATACTCTGGGATATGACAAGAGAGCTGCATGATCTTATAGCAGTAGGTTCATGGTGCTGACAGCTCTGGTTCAGGTTGTTAAACAGTCTCCAGTGGAAATCTGGTTTCCTTTCCTCACAGCTTTTACTTTTTCCTCTTTCAGGTAAAATTTCTCAAGTCTATATGAAATCTTACATTCAAATAGAATTAAGAGTAAAAATGAAATGGCAAAACATAAGCACGTATCCATTGTTCTGTATCATTGGCATCTGTGAGGTTGTCATGAGTGGAAGGGCTTTTAAAAATCCAGTGCACCTAGCCCCACAACTTCTCTTGGCCCTCTGCTATTTTAGGCTGTGGGCCCAGAGCAGGATCCAAGTCCTAGAGAGCAAGTTTTAGGCCAGGGACACATGTATTCTCCCTACAATTGCATTATTTTCTGCTGTGCAACATGGCCATCCCAAAATCCTCTGAAGTGAAAGACCACAAATAGAACCTTCTATCAGGAGCTGATACCCATCATTCAGCCTATTATAAATATAAAATATATCATCTTCTTGAAAAATCTGTCACAGAGATGGACCTGAACTACAGGTTACATTAAATATAGAAGCAGAAAGAGCAGTGCTCCTACAGCTCTGCTTCTCAGATTTATCGGAAAATCTACTCAGAGCTCAGTACTATGGAAGTTGGTCAATGAATCTGCTTATGTTATTTTACCACCTATCCTGCCTGGAGCAGTGGACTGCTCAGGAGTCAAGAAGGTCCCAGCAAAGCTTTTCTATGTTTCTGCATTTGATTTCCTCAACTCCCTCTTCAGAGTGCATGGTTCAGGTGCATTTGCAGAAGCTTCTAATTAAACCAATATCAATGATAGTTTTAGGGGGCATGAAGCAAATTAATTTTTGTGTAGAATCAAAGGGAAATATTATGAAATACTGAAAACATCTATGTATGTAACTGGAAGGGAATGCTTGATCTTATTAGACTCCCTAATTTACTAGATTTTTATTTCATTTGGGAGAGACAAATAAAAGCATTATCTTGTTTTAGGGCTTTTCTTCTTTGCACAACTTTTATCTTTTGATGGCCTTTGTTATTTATGCTGCATTGACTTTAATTCTCAGACTTATTGGAGTTGTGATATTTTTTTCCAAGTGTTGTTTTAGGAATAATACTAGATGTTTTCCACTCAAGGGGGCTTTTCTTGATCATTTGTAGGCAAAAAATGCCTGGTACATAATTCTGTTCTCTCACATTTAATTTGTGTCTTTCATTTGTGGCTGGGGTACAGTACAGTGACATTCAAATGTATATGCACTTGACATCAGATGCTAACCCCACTTAGGTGTTCCTGATGGAGACATGAATGTAATCTTTATTTGTTTGAAGTGTTTGGGTGTTTTGGTTTTTTTGGCAGGTTTTTGTTGATTTATTTTTGGGTCTTTTTTTTTAGCTGGAGAACACCAAAAGATTGACATGTTCCAAATACAGCAGATATAAGTAAAAAGAGGTAGAATAGCCAACAGACGCAGCGTATTAAGTCAGCTGTGTTTTACTCTTTTTCTATCAAAGGAATTTAGGCAACTCACTAAACTTCTGCATTAACATTTCAATTCTTTCTATGTTACATATAAATGAAATCAATTATTTGATCACAAAGTGTAATGTTCATTAGTTTTTTCAAATATCTTTGAGACCCTTGAAACTAAAGTGAATTTTTACAGATAGGTAAGTGCATACTACTACCACATTCTTGTGGCAGGGGCAAGCACACATAATTCATCCCAAAAACATAAGGTTCTAGTCCTTCTCAGATTTTAAGCTAGGCAGAAAAAGAAAAAAGAAAAAAAAAGAAAAAAAAAAAAAAAAAAAAAAAAGAAAAAAAAAAAAAAAAAGAGAACACGTCGTAAAATCTGGAATTATGTGCCTTGTCAGCACATAAAAAATTCAGTTCAATATCTCTTTGTGGTTTGGGATTTGGGAGGTGTTGTTTTGTTGTTGTTTTTGGCATTTAGAGCTTATACAGTGTGGAGAAAAACTGAGGAATATAAGAATCTCATGAACCTTCATCCTTGCATTGCAGTAGTGTAACTATGCTCTGGAAACCACAGCATTGCAAACCTGGAATAACATGAAGAAAATATTTAATGTATTTTTAGATACCTTTTAATACTACTAAATAATTAAAGTAATTTTTAGGATGTTATTACATTGGTTTTTTGTTCTGATTTTTGATGACTTTTGAAATGAACCACAAATAACAGAAAAATAACACCATGCTAATTAACAGCATAAATTCAGAGTGAATTTAATAGTATTGTTTGCATTACTAATGCAAGCAGAATTTGGTCCTTAGGAAGTTATTTCATATGGCAGTTATATGTTTGTCTCTGAAGTACCAATACCAGCTGCCAGATTCTTATGGATGACTGGCAGGAGGTTTCTGCACTCTTGAAACCATGGAAAGAGGGATTGCACCAATGATCTAGAGAGTGCAAAACGAGGCAGAACAGAAAGACCAGAAAAGGGAGATAAGCCCCAAGACAGTAATCAAAAAAATTAGAGACTTGAAGGATAAGGAAGGGTCAAACCAGTTAAATAAAATCTAGGGCTGAAAGCAACAACAGAAACCAAACCCCAGGTTAAGTCACCATTCCTCATGTCTCTACTCTCTTCCTAACACCAGTTAAAATGAAAACAATAATGAAGTTGATTTTCATAAGTGATGTTTTATCTTTGGACACAAAGCCCTAAGGCCTGAATTTTAGAGTACTCCCGAACTTGTACCTATATTCTCAATTCATTGTGACTCTTTCAGGTCATAATGCTGAGTGAGGGATCCTTCAAAAGAGAGAGCAAGAGCAGTTATCACCTCATCTGCTTCCTTTGTAACTGAGAAATTCAGCTCTACCTATTCATTATTGAGTTCCACTGTAATTTGTAATAGGATAAAAGAACAGAAGAAAAATAATTTGTTTCATATTAGGGAGATATTTTAGAGTGCTGGTCCTAGAGCATAGAAGGAACAAGTATTATTTTCAGTGTTCTTAATTAAGAGCCTTAATGCTCAGTTTGCCTGTTGCTTTAAGGCATTGCAGTCATTGTAATGATTCCTCGGTCTGTGTGGTAGGTCTACAGAGTCACAAACCTAAAGAATTCTTTAAAAAATCAAATAAGTTCTTCAAAATCAAAAAGAGTTGTCTTATTTCTCCTTGTTATACACCTTCTACTTTGTGCAACGCTATAAATGCTGCATCTTGAACAGGTACTCCCAGATGTAATCTTTATTGAAGGAAATACAATACTTTTAGAACATTATCTAGCTAGATTTTGAAGTCTTTTGGTAACATTAATTAAATAAATCTCTCAACAACTCACTCGCAGTACTGTTATGAGTCCCACCTTTTAGTTGAGTAAATTTGGCCTGCCTTGTCCAACCTCAGATACCATGGCATTGAAAGGAGTGAGTGAAGAATAATGCCAGACTTTGTCATGCCTTTCAACACTTCAACTTGCTTATTTTCAAATATTCTTTTGTCACTGTGCCATACAACATTCCTCAGGCCAAGAAGGCTTGAGGGGAACTTTGCTTTTAATATAGTGGAAATTAAGAAAAAAAAAAAAAACCCAAAGCAAAAAACAAACAAGCAAACAAACCAAAACACTACAATTTGGGGATAAATATTTTGAGGCCAATATGTGAGCATTTCTAATAAAATTGCAATTTCACAAAAATTGTGCATCAAGTTCTCATTCAGTAACGAATTAAAGAGTTCTTCATAAGCTTCCTGTTTCCATGTTTTTCCTTAACATTTAGGGACAGAAACTGTTTGGGCGTTTATGAGCACCTTTGGCCAGTCACAGTCAGGGGAAATCCTCACATTTAAGATGAGTGAGTGAGGCTACATTCTTGAGACATGGATGTCCTAGCAAGTGTTTGTCAGCTGCTGATTTTCAGGAACTGCCAGGACAGCTAATTTTCCTTACTCCAGCCTGTGTAAAACCACTGAAAACCAGTGGACCAAATGAAACAGGTCTGTGGACCCCTCAGTGGAGCAAGATGTTTGCTTACTTAATAGCTTGAGAACTAATTTACCCAGATGCATGTAGCGACTGTAGAATAAGACCAGCAACCTCACAGAAATGTAATTTACTGCTCTTCCCCTTCTCACATCATCAGTACAGGTCTCCCCTCTGTGATCTGGTGTGTACACATCTAAGGGTATGAATTGTGAGTATGTTTTGAAAGCAAATATTAAATATATACATTTTTGATACTAAGATGCCAATTTAAAAAAGAAACCATTTTAGAGGAGTGATCATCAAAGATGTGAATTTAGTTCTTGGCTTAATTTCTGAAGTCTACAGAACTCCTCAAGTTTTCTTCCTGTTATTAAATGATAATTCATTTTTGCTGCTATATGACTGTCTCATTCCCCAAAAGATGCTTTTATCTTGCTAAGTCAATCCCTACAAAATCAAACTATTTCCTCAACCCATATTACTGTTTTTTCCAATCAAAACTTTTGGCCAGATAAGCTTTTAAAAAAGAAACAAAAAATAGCTCTGTAGCCTCATACATCCACCAAGCATCTTTTCTACAGGGAATGACAGAAATATTTCCACTCAATATCTTCACAGGTGAAAGGATTTATATATTCTGGTTCATTATTGCTCTCCAAATAAGATAAAGGATGCTTCTTACTTATTAAAAAAAGAAAAACAACAACAACCAAACACAAACCCAAAAAAACCTACAAACCCATCTGCAAAGAATAACAAGAAGAGCTTCTACATGTATGTTAATCAGAAAATGAAGGTCAAGAAGGTGTATCCCCTCCAATAAAAAATGCTGGAAAATTGGTTGCAGTGGATGAGGAGAAAGCTGAGGTGCTCAACTCTTTTGCCTGCGTTTAAAGGCAATCTCCCACACCTCCCAAGTGGATGGACAGCAGGATGGGATTGGGGAGAAAAGTGCTTCCCAATGTAAATGGCTCATGACCACCCAAGGAAACTTAATGTATATAAATCTGTGGGACCCAATAAGATGCAACCCAAAGTCCTGAGGGAATGACTGATGTAGTTGCCAAGACAGTCTCCACAATATTTGAAAAGTTATGGCAGTCAGGTGAAGTCCAAGGTAACTGGACTTTGTACCCATTGTTCCCATCTTTAAAAAGGACAGGAAGGCGGACCCTGGGTACTGCCCACCTGTTAGCATCACCTCTGTGCCTGGGAAAGATCACGGAACAGATACTACTAGATGCTCTGCTAAGGCACATCAGGGACAGGGAGGTGATTTGGGACAGCCAGCAGAGCTTTACCAAGAGCAATTCCTGCCTCATCAGCCTATGGCCTTCTATGATGGAGTGACTGCATCAGTGGGTAAGGGAAGGGTCATTTATCTGGACTTCTGTAGAGCCTTTGACATGGTCCCCCACAACATCCTTCTCTAAATTGGAGAGATTTGATGAATAAGATGGATAAGAAGTTGGCGGGACAGTCTGATCCAGAGGGTCATGGTCAATGGCTCAGAGTCCCAATGGACCTCAGTGACAAGTGGTGTCCCTCAGGGATCTGTACTGGGACCAGTGTTATTTAGTATCTTAGTTAATGACACGGATATAGGGATCGAGGGCACCCTCTCAGATTTGCAGATGGCAGCAAACAGAGTGGTGTGGTGGACACAAATGAAGAAGAGTGTGTCATCCATGGGGACTTGGACAAGCTCGAGCAGTGGGCCCATGGGAATCTCATGTGATTGAAAAAGTGCAAGGTGCTGCACCTGGGTCAGGGCAACCCCCAGCATCAACACTGGAGATGGACATGAACGGATGGAGAGCAGCCCTGCTAAAAGGACTTGGGGATGCTGGTGGATGAGAGGTTGAACACAAGATGGAAAAATGTTCTTGGAGCCCAGAAAGCCAATTCTGTCCTGGGCTGCATCCAAAGAAGTGTGACCAGCAGGGTGAGGGAGTGGATTCCATCCCACTATTCTGCTCTTGTGAGAGTCTGATTTGGTCCCCAGCACAGGAAGGACACAGACCTGATGGAGCAAGCCCAGAGGAGAGACACTAAGGTGATTAGAGAGACAGAACACTTCTCCTACAGGAAAAGGCTGAGAGAACTGGAATTGATCAGGCTGGACAAGGAGAGTCTTCAGGGTGACCAAATTATGGCCTTCCAGCACCTGAAGAGAGCCTACAAGAATGATGGAAAGCGACTATTTGCAGCAACATATAGTGACAGGACAAAGGCGAAGAGCTTCAAACTGAAAGAGAGTAGGTTTTAACTAGATATAAGGAAAAATTCTTTACTGTGAGGATGGTGAAGCACTGGAACAGGCCGGGCACAAAAGTGGTGGATTCTCCATCCCTGGGAGTGTTCAGCATCAGGGTGGATGGGGCTTTAAGTAACATGATCTAGATAAAGGTGTTCCTGACCACGGCAGAGGTGTTGGAACTAGATGATCTTTAAGGTCCCTTCAAACCCAAGCCATTCTGATTCTGTGATATTTTTTATAACTTTTGGATTCCAACAGAATGAACAGTGATCCAAAACATGAAGAGATGCTAGTTCAAGTTTTGCAAGAACTGTGCATCTTCAGCTATATCCATTCTAACTGGAATATTTTGCACTTTCCCATAAACCTGAGCACTTTAGCTCAGCCTCCTCCAAACACACTCCTCACAAAAATACCCACACACCACTGCTTTGTCTCCTGGCTTCCTCAGTAATGCTGCTTTATATTTTGCTTTTTTCTTAATGAATCGAATTCCTAAATCACCATCTAGCCATAACCACACAGCCTACACATCATTCCCCCCAAAGGCTCAGAATAAGGATGTGTCCACCAACTCTAGTGAAGAATGAGATATATGAGAGTTAAACTGTTTCAGTCTAAGCCCCTCCAGTGTGCTACCAGCCTGAAAAGAAAAAAAAAGGAGAGAGGGAGAGACTGTTAAATTTTTCCAGTAATCTGATGAGAAGAGAGAGAGACAGACAGAGGGAGTTCACTTGGTTAATTTTCTAGCCAGCAGCTACAACAGTGCTTCTATTAGGAGATACGAAAAGAGACAAAGAGATATAATAGTTATAGATTGGCTTTGTTGGCCAGAAGAAGTTCTAACTATGCTGGAGGGATGAGGAGGTACAGAGGCGTGCTCTCAAGGGATATGTTTTTACTTTAATATAATCATTTTGGTGCATCTCTAGCTGCACATTCACTTAACACTGACTGAAAAGAAAGGTTTTAACATATCACACTGCCTGACCAGAAAGCTGAAATGAAGGCTGTAAAAATGCATTGACCTTGTGTTACTCTCCTCTGCATTGACTTTGTGAGATTCAGATTCAAATTTTGTTGACCTAATGTTTTGGTCAGAAACCTTCCTTCAACAGATGCAGTTGTTTCATCTTATCTTCAGTCTGTTTTTTATTCTTATTAGAAAATATGGGAAAGTGCCAATTTGCTTTATAGTCTGCCCAGTCCATTGTCATTAGACTATTCTCAAACTTATTTGTCAAATCCCTTGTCCAAACCTTTCTTCTTGTACTACCTCATTCTGAACAAGAAACTGCACATCACTTGTCTCTTTCATTCATTCTTAAGTTGAAGTAGTACTGTCTCCCAAAGCACAAGCATTTGAGAGTTACACATTTTCACATTTCTCATCCATGTTAAATCCAAGATCATGTTGTTCCCCCTTACTGCCTTCCTCTTCTTCTGACTGCTTGCCTGGATAAAAATAAAAATGCCTTGAGCAAATCCTTTCATAACCTTATATATCGAGATGGTTCGACCAGAGCTCCTAACATGCGAGAACACATTTCCAGGAGTGGGTGTGTGCCTGAGAGCAAGAAACTAGACAGGACTGGGAGTCTTGCAAACAGCCCTGTGTTCATGAGCTAACTAACATACATTAAAAAAAACCCAACTAAATTATTTAATTATATTTCCTTGAGTATCTGACCTTTGGAGAGAGAATCTCTTACAAATTTATGTGACATCCAATAACCATTGTCTCAGATATTTTTCCTTCCTGCAGACAAGCACACAGCACAGAAGGTGAGATACTAAAAATGGAAAACAGAGGAAACAAAAAGGAATTTATTTGTAGATATTGTTTTCTGAGATTTTCATGTGATTTTCTGCAAGTCAGAATTTTCCAGTGCCTCGGTTTACCCAGCTATAATTTTAATTACAGTAATCTAAATATTGTAACAAGAGTGAAATTTTGCTAATTAGTTAAGTATGCCTAATATTGTGGTCATCTAAGACTAAGCTGCACAACTCAAGGAACTTCACAGTTATAGCCATTACAAAATTTAAATATTGCTAGATACAGGCTCCAAATGTTGTGCATTTTTAGGGTTAGGTCTACAGAGAGATTTGGGACAAATAAATCCAATTTTTAAGTATTTCAATGATCCTTAACATCTCACTCATCTGCTGCCAAAATCTGAGTCTTTAATCATATATACAGTGTTTAACTTCTTTGCTAGGAGCAATTG
The DNA here is from genome assembly GCF_029207755.1 of Chamaea fasciata. NCBI lineage: Eukaryota > Metazoa > Chordata > Aves > Passeriformes > Sylviidae > Chamaea > Chamaea fasciata. The sequence goes on along the minus strand of NW_027094092.1, from coordinate 49,750,803 downwards.
AACATTTCATCCAGCATGTCAGATAACCAAGAGATTTGGGCAATGTTCTTGGATGAGGAAAAAAAAAAGACCAAAAAAAACCCCAAAGCCAAAAAACTTCAGTCTCTGCTTCAGATCAAAAAATATAAACATTTCAAAACTGCTCCCAGACAAGGACTTAGGTTGAAGGTGTATTTGTTTCAATGCACGATGCCTCTCAAGGAAAGCTTAACTCTGAGCCAGGTGCCCAGCTCCCTTGAGATTAAGCATCTCAAGAGACCCCTAGACCCTGAGAGAAGAAATCACCTTCTACTTGTCTGATATGCACTTTGTGAGATGCCTAGAGCCTCCTGGTTTTAAAGGGTTCATCTCTAGGTTCCATACTCCTTGCATTTCATGTGTTGCCTGTGACACTGGGGACTGTGGATTTCACTAAGCTGTTAGGCACCTAAAAATAGCGTGTTGCATGACCTAGGCCCTTTATGGTCCAGCCCCCAGTTCACTACATATTCCCATGCTAAGACTAAGCTCATCCTCACGTACCTGGGCTCACCGCTAACAGCCTGTGACATACAGCTGAGGTCATTCTAATTCCCTCTAGTAAAAGGTAAGGGATACACATGCAGGAGGTAGTTCATTATGGTATTATAATCATGCCCTGCTTATACCCCAAAGTCATTCACTTCCATTAAAGGCCAGGAGAGCGCCTGTGAACTGAATCCCGAAATGAGTAAGTAGCACTGTTTGGGAAGAAGGTCGATGAGGTCATGGCGGTATTCATGGTGATGGCAGCCCTCATGAATTCAGCTATTATTTTTTATTTCATTGTCTTCCCAGAAATCTTCCTAAGCTTTAAATAATTACAACCTGTGACACTATTTGTTTAGGATTTTGTTTCATTAACCAACATGCATTCCTACTCATTCCTTCTTTTTTCTTAAATTCAAATATTTTGAATTATATTCAGGTTAAGCTGCTGGGCTAAGTGAGATTAGCAAAACAAGTGGTTCCAGGAGAATATCAGTTTTTACCATCAATGCAGTAATGACTGCAAGAATTGTCCAGTAAAATCATTAGCATTTTCTTCTTTAACTCAGGAAAAGACATATACATGCGTCCTGAAGGGTATTGCCTCGAGGTTATGAAAAAAGAAAAGACAATCACCTGCATAAGGAAATATGAGTAGTATTTTGATACTCACCCGGTTTTTATGTGAGTGATTTGCACTGCATGAAACTTTTGCAGGATGTGCAGGGCAGAAGCAATGCTAGTGGTTGTGTGCACCAATGGGTACTCCCAATTGTTCCTAAGTTGGGGACTAACCAGTCCCACCTCAGGTCACCAAGCAAAGAGATCCACCAAAGGAATGGCACAGTAAATCCAAACAGCCCTTACTCATCTGCTTAGGTTCAGTTCAGTCTATTTGACCAGGATATAAATTTGGGTAGATCACAATTCTTTCCCTTGCTTTTCAAGGCCTAAAGAAGAAAAGCAGACTGACCTTAAAATCTGATTTTCTGCTTTTGTTGTGAAAGATAAAGAAAAGAAGAATTTTCTGAAAGGGAATATGTTTGAAAAGACTGTCCAGCTTTCTACTCTCACTTATTCTTTCTTCATGAGACATTCAGTAAAAAAACAAGAGGAATAAAGCAAATTAAGTAATTGAAATTGTTATTAACAGTTATAGCTGATAGTTGAAAATGGGAAAGTAAAAATCAAATGCATCATTCCCCTCCTGTCATAATACACATTTTTGAGTCAAAAACCCATTTCAAATAGTTCTTGATAGTTACAATTCAGTATTTCCCCAAGGAAAGCTAGAAGGCCAATTCCTTGGTATGGAGGCCACAAGAACACTGTACTATTTAGCTTAATTGTCAGATCTGTAGGTAAGAGATGACACCTTTTTTTTATTATTATTTTTTAATAAAACAGTGACATACAGGATCTGGTAAGGGCACTACAGGGAAACTGTGAAATGATGTAATGTGCAAGGTGAAAGGAACCTTATTCAGGGACACTGCAGAAGGAGACCTAGCAGAAAGAGTCTCAAAGATTGATTTGGCCAGTATTGATCAGATTAAATATCCAACAGTCAGAAGACTTTTTTTTTAGATTCTAGATGACACGGCAGTCAAGCCTTGTGTTTAGTATATTTGTTTTATATGGCATTTATTGTTTATGGCTGTAAGTGGTCACCTTAATTTTATGTCTGGTGAAACCTGGTACAACACAATGTCCTAACACTATGCTTGGGCACTTGCATAGTACCATCTGTTAAACAGAAATGCTCCCTGACAGCCTGCCATTTAAGTATCAGACTAGTCCAATAATGCTTAACTCATGAGTGCTGACAGTATCAACTGATATAATTAATTAATATTATTAATATTATTTGCTTTACTATTACTCTACCACCCTCCATTCCCAATCATAAATAGAGCCCCATTGTGCTGTGTACTGTAGAAACATTACATAAAATAACATCCACAACTCCAGGCCATTACAAATGAAATAATCAGAAATTAGATAGGCATTGAAAATATTCTAATTAGTCCCCAAAAAAGTGATGTAGTACTTGTTTGTCACTGAAACACCAGCATTTGCCAATATGAATAAACTTACAGCATTGATCAACATGATGAGTTAAGCATATGATATTATTAGGGTTGCTGTAATTGGAGGAAGCAGGTCCTGTTATACCAGCCCACTAATTCTGTTCTGTTCCCCATGTGTACCCCATTCTTCACTCATTTATCCCAAGAGATATGAATTAATGGGCCAAACACTAGATACAGCAGGAATGGAATTCATTAGGGCAAATTCACAAGTTCCAAGGAACGCAACAAGATCCAGGCCAGTGTGCTCCTCATTTTAAATCGAAACAAACCACAAAATGCTCCGACTTGCCTTCATGAGAAAGTAATTCTGGGTCATACAGTGATTGATGCAAGTCAGAAAGTCCAGACTACCACTAGCCTACTACAGCATAAGTAGTAAGAGCAAGTCATAACCGAAGCAAAAATGGAGCCTTTGTGTATGTTTTGATTCTTTGAGATTTTTTGGTTTTGGTTTAAATCCTTGCTTTGGGACACACAAAAACAGTTTAGCAGTCTGAAATAATTTTTTTTTGCTGAAAATAGAGACAGGAAAAGGGAAACTTACATCTTTAATTACTATCCTATTGTTGGTAGAATTTATAAATTATGATATTGTTACCTGAGGGCTTGCTGACAGACTGCATCGTTTCTCTTCAGTCTGGCTCTAATCCCAGCTTCTATTTTTTCTTTTAAATCCTGGAATGCAGACAAAAAAAGGTTTTCTTTCAATAAACCAACTGTCTGAACCCAGATTACTGTGCTGTGTCACTAAAATAAAGGATCTAGCATTAATCTCCTCAGTTTTCAAACAACAATATAAAACATTTACAGTATTTCCTATTCCCCAGGTAATGGAATTTATGTCATACAATGATCTTTATAAACCAGAGTAGATCTCAGACTGGGCTTGAAACAATTGATTTTCCTGGATATTGTACCCACAATTGGTTAGCTCTTTAAACTCTAGTTAGTAATTATCCAAGGTTTACTTTCCCAGCATTCAGTTAGATGGAAAATTAAAGACCAGGTTTTTATTACTTGAGAAATGCATTGTAATACCTACTTGTCTTAAGTCACTTTCAGTGCCAGTGTTTTGATAAAAGCAAGAAGACCTAAACATGAATTAATGGAAATATTATCAGGAAAATAGCTGGTTTTCAGTGGCAGGTGAATAAGTTAAAAAAAGCCATTGTTGAGGAAATCTCCTTCCAGTTCATTTTTTTGGTGTCTTGTGCAGTCATCCATCTACATCGCGGTGGAATAAATTCCTCTCCAAAATGCAGTTCCACTGCAATGGATAACCTGCAGAAATCACCAGCCAATGAGCTGAAGAAGTGCACAGAGTGTACAACTGTGGCTCCACTGTCAAAGCAGCATGAGACTTTCCAGAGTCTTACAGGTCTCCTACTCTACAAGATATGATTCACTTCAGCATGGATGGTGATTGTGTCCACCTACACACTAAAAGCAGAACTGGTTTTGGTTAGACAAAATGTATAAACCACATGTGCTTAAAGGCTTTCACACCTTTCACTCAGCAAACAACTCATTTCATTTGAACTCACTATAGGGGCAATACAAGGTGAATCAGCAGCTCTGCTGGAGATGTCTTCATTTGGGTGAATCCAAGTCAGTGACTCATAATCACTGAAGATGACATCACTGCAAGCCTAATGTGCTAATTCCTGGATTGAGGCCAAATTCACTGTTGATTATTTCCACTCCTCTTGGGTGAAATGCCTACCTGGCTTTCAACTGTAGACCATAATCTTCATCATCTAGAACTCCTCACTCTCATTCCAGAAAATCTGCGGAAAAGCCTTTGGACAGCTTTTTTTCCAGGACAATGAACAGCATCATCAAACTTAATACAGCAAATTGGTACAGCATAAAAAAATAAGAAAAAATTCTTCCAAATACACGCTGCAGTTCTGCTCTGTATATAGAATGGAAAATATTACAGTTACAGAGGCCTTTCTTTTATTTGAAACAATTCTATGACACTACAAAAAAAAAATGCAGTATTGCCCAAATTTTATGTTCTGATCTTTGCTTTCCTGTATTCAAAATTTTAACTTGGATGAAATCAAACTTCTTTGAAAGTACCAAGCAACCAAATTAGTTAGACAGAAACAGAACCTCACATTTACAGCACCATTTGAAAATCAATGCAGAGGAAATTAACTCTATGACTTCACAATTAAAAAGACCAAACAGACTACTTCAGAAAAAGTTAGTCCCCTGGGGAAAAATGAATGTAACTGTCTCCAGCTATATAGAAGACACCAGACTCGGAAGATACAAAACAGTGAAGGTTTTTTCTTCTTCTTTTTTATGGTCTTTGCTGCTACAAGCAGAGAGATGGGAATTTGAAATTCCCTGGGCCCCCGTGGAACTCAAATGTATCCATATTCCTGTAATGCAGTTTCTCTGTATAAATGTACTAACCTCCCACTAAGAAAATTAGCTCTTTAATCACTTGAATCCAAATAAAGCATTGTTATATCCTAAAGGCACTGAAGTTCTGCACTTTTAAGAGAGTGTCTGAACATTTCCCAAATACACTTAGAGTGGGAGAAGTACTTTTATTTAATTTTCTGTAATTAAAGAACAAGTCAGGTAGAAAACAAAGTTGTATTTGTGAGATTGCTTGCTAAAAGCAGAAGGTCTGCCTTCCACAATCCTTGCATTGTGTAGAAACCAAAAGCATCAAAAAGCATCAAGGAAAGAGAAAAAAATATTAAAAAATCCCCAGTGCTATTCCCCATGAAGGATACAATCTAGATCGAGACAGTAAAAGATACCTCACATTCTTTCTAAGTGCAGTTATTTATGGAACTTCAAGTTACAAGTTTAGCTTTTCAGGTTTGCAGTGAATGCTTGGATTTTTCACAGAATGACCTGAATGAAATCATTCCCTCATTCACAGTTATAATGCACTGATCCCAGCACAGCAGTAAATTAGACATGCAAAAGTGGAATGTAAAAGGAATAGCTTTGGAAGTCCTAAAGACTACTGGGAAGGACTTCTAAGTCCTTCAACACTTACAAGCTTTGGAGATCTTACCATCAAGCCATCTTCCCAACATCTCTCTTAAAATAAGCACGCTGCTCTGATAAGCATACCATAGAGGGTGTCCATTGTCCTGATACATTGATATAACACCAATATTGAAGAAACTGCCTCTTCTGATGGGTCCCTCGCAATTTTGGCCAGTGATGGAATTCTTCACAGTCTACTGCTTTCAGCAGTTTTCTCCACTCTCAAGTTGACTTGATTCCCTTGGACTTCATGCTCAGGAGTTCTCTCCTTGCTCCTAAGAAAGAACACTTAATCTTTTGAATCTGCTACATGAAAAATTTCCCCTTCAAGTCAGTGGACACAAAGTATTCATGGAAGTTAGCCAATTCTGAGGCAGGCTGATGTCTGCTGAATATCTGCACATATACTGCACCGACATCTTACAAGTTGCTTCAGTTCTGAACAGCTTGACAAGTTTGGTATGAATATACTTGGGATCAACACTTCAATACAGTATAGTTAGCCTGTCAGGTGAATAATTCATTGTGCATATTAGACTAACAAGCTGTCCTCATTAAGGCTGTATTTTACTAACTTGAAGCTTAATTTCTTAAGTATATGACTAGTATCCCTGAAATCTTGGGGCTCTTTGTATACATAATTTCAAACACATGCATAGGAGATGTAATAGATGAAATGGCTCTTTTATAGTAGGGTTTTTAAACTATTTATCATCATTACTTAATATTCAATAAAAATTACTTAATATTTATTTGCAGACTTTAAGTTACTTTTTTTTTTTTTTTTTTTTTTTTTTTTTTTTTTTAGGTACACTATACTTAGTGTCCTTGCTCTTCTATTTTCAGCCCTTCATTCATAGTGCACTAGTGCTAGGACTCCTAATCGGGAATCAGGGTCTCTTTCCATGCTAGGCGTACAAACAGAACTCAGTTACAGAGAGTTTTAATCTAAAGGCTACACATGGATATGGCCAGATTGTGAGCACAACGCAAGTATGAGAAAATGCAGAATAGCTGTATTAAGAACAATATCAACTCTCAGTCAGCAGAGCCAATGGTACATGACAGGCTGGTTTGCTACATGAGACTGCAAAGTTATTTTTTTCTTAACTGGCACCTGGGTTGCTGTGTTGAGCAGCATAATTTATAAATATCTCAGGCATCATTTCCAGTGATAAGGATACAAGGGTGGTACTTAACAGACCTCTTCAATTCTTAGTTCAGCCATAGAGCTGATAAATGCCACCGCACCTTAGTGTGATGCCAAAAACTGGAACAGTTTTGACTTATTTGGAAGTTGAGTGGCACATAACAGGAAATGTTTTTTGAGTGAGGCTCTTACAGGCTACAGCAATACAAATATTTAGTGAGGATAAAAATAACAAATGTAGATTGTATGTTCATGTGTCCTCACTGGAGTCTGTTTAATTGCAGTCTACCACAGTAGACATATGCATCCCAACCCATGGGATTTCACCTGACTTCAGAAAGGCTTACACATTATGTGAGAAAGGGGCTGGCTACTCTAGGTGGAGGTTAATTGCCATACCCTACTTCCACACCAAAAAAATATACTAGCTTACACCTATGTGTGGTGGTGTGGCTCTCTTTACTGTAACCTTTTAGATGGTTTGCCCCAGCCTGTTAGTTTATTCCAAGTTTCTCCTCCCTCTTCAAATTGCCTATCACTCCCCAAACTGCCTTTTTCCCCACCTACCTGAATGTCAATCCTCCCTAATCCCTTGTTCTAGAAAGCTCCCTGTCAATCCTTGTTGTCCCAACCCTCTCCCCTGCCACTTAATGTTGTCAATCCTCAGCCGACCCTGCCTTCAAGCTTAGAAATTCCCATGTTCCTCCATGTCCTATTGGTTCTCTCAGATCGTGTCCTCCCCTTGCTTTGCCCCATTGGTTGTAGTTCTGTAAGTCCCTCCTCTGGCTCCTCCCTCATCCAATCCCTATTGGTTGAAGAATTGTACCGTCCCCTTGTTCCTCCCGTTTAAAAGCTGATACACAGTGCTGTTCTTGGTTCTTCATCCCTGCCACTCTGTGAGGAATAAGCTACCTTGAGAATCACACAAAGGATCCCTCCCTCTTCTTTGTCCCAAACCTCCATGGTACACTTTCAAAGGCTGTAGAGAGCAGAAGCAGCCCTACTCTGTTCTGCCATTCAGACCACTTGTGGTTTGGGGGCGGCCACTCTTGGCATGGGCCAGAGCGAGGGGCTAGCTGGGGGTTCTCTGGTCACTCTCTTCATGTCACCTATGTACACAAAACTAGACTTTAGGGTCAAATAAAGCAACCAGGAGGACTGTCTCTGGCTTCATCGGGGTATGAATGGATACCTTGAAGGAGCAGCTAGAAGTCATCAGCATGTATTGCTCTCGAATGTTACAAAGTCACAGAGTTGTTGTATCAAACACACACACACAAAAGTATACATAGATACATGTATCACACTCACAAACACGCATCCTCCGAAGTACCAACTGCAATAAACATCTTCTCTTTCCTTAACTTCTGAAATTGGAGACTAATTTCTTTATCTGGTTTTAGTTAAAATTCCTCTACTGGTTCTGGCACTCATCAAAAATAAGAGTTGAATAGAGGAGGTGGAAATTCTAATTAGTCCCTGTCAGAATTCATGCTGCTGTTGAAAGAACTCACAGTATGCAAAGCAGGTTTGAGCTACCGTGAGTGTCAAGCCCTGCTATGACAAAGAAATCGACAATTCTTGGGTTAAAAGGCAAGAAAAACACACTATCTTCTCCACTTTACAGATAGCATCTTTTTGCTTAGTCAGGCTTAATTTGTCCATTACAATGAGATAAATAGAAAGGTAAAGGCTTATCTTAATAAGTGACAGTAGTAGTAACAATATCATCATACATACCTTTTGCTCTATAACAAAAGTATAGTCTGCTATATTCAGACTTAAAAATAAATAACTAAATCAAACAGAACTGCAATGCAAGTTACTATAAATGCCACAGAAATAAATACAACACAGACTTAATTCCATGATAAATGACTGGGCACTCTAGGCATAGCATCATTTTCTGGTACTGATTGGTTGCTGATATGAATCAAGAGTAGCTCAGGAATCCAAAGAGAACAAAAACCAATGAAAATTAAGATTTTTCTAGTTACTATTTAGCGCTCTCTGTACATCCCAACTACAAATGACTTCCCAAGGAGCAGCTTGGTGCACAAATTATGAAAAGAAGCAATCTTTATTATATTTGCTGATGCATTATCCTTTCACTTAAAGTACTTCATAGAGCACTCTGGTTTTCATGAACTTTTGCTTAACTTTTATTGCTTACAACACTCATTCAAAGGGAGGGGGAAAAAAAGGCCTGACCATTTGCCCAATGCCATTGTAGAGATGGCCATGACACTCAGAGTGCTTCAATAAAATTTCAGAGGGCTTCAAATATCATCACCTTGTTATCTAGAAGTCTTTCATAACTTTTTCTCTGTAGTCTTCAACGGGCAGCTCCACAAAGCTCTGGCTCTTTCTCTCCTTCCTTTCTTTCATTCTCCAGTTCTGGCTCACTCCTTCCTGTTCCTAGCACGGCCACCTAACCCTGTCTGTCCCTCATATGATGTCTGACCCTTTTCTCTCCCTCACACGGCCTCCTGTCCCTTTCTCCTCATGTGGAGAAGGGCAAGGCTGTTCCCACTCTTGGATGATTAACATAGCTGCAATATATTTGGGGACAAGATTTGCCTTCAGCACGGTCTCTATCTATCTCCCCACAGCCCAATTCTACATGGTCTGAGAGTGAGCAGCAAATTGTACTGGTAAATAAAAATTTTCATCTGAGCCCAAGATGTTATATTTTCCTGGCCATTCATAGAATTTATTTAATTTCTGGAGTGAAAACTGCAAGTGACTTGGGAGATGATCCTTAGAAGGAATTTATGTTCACAACTTTGTCACCAGCAGCTGTAGTTACTCCTTACAAGGTTTTCTGGGGTATATGTGTTATAACTGCATCACCACTGAGACTGTATATGATGACATCCTCCATTTTGGAAAGTGAGCATCTGGATTGCTGATTACAGAACAAATTGGTAAGCTGAAAGACACTGCAATCCATTACTCTTGTATTTATACAGGCATTAAATCAACTGCTGAATTTGAGCTTAATAATGGCTTCAGAAGGAAAGTGATAAATCATTGATTTTTTAAAAAGGGACTTTTGGTGTCTTCCTGTTAGCTTGAGTTTTCTCAAATTCAAGAGCCTGTCTTGCCTGTCCCACAAAACTATTTCTTTTGGTTGACTTCGCTATCAGCATCTTATCTCACTTGATCAGATTTATGGGGGAGACATAAAACAGACTGGGACAAATTACAGTGATCTGAGATTATGCTGTGGAAGAAATCCAGACTGACACCCTCCCCACCTCCCCCACAGACTTCTTAATATTATACTGAAAGAAGAGAGCTGAATTCTTTGCATCAGATGCTTCTACAGGTGCCACCCAAAGCACTGACAGCTCCTGGGTTATTTACGGGGCTGCAAATTCTACCACAACTATTTCCACTAACACCTCTCTCTCTGGTGCACTGCTATCCAAGGTAAATTGGACCATCAATACACTAACCAAAAATATCTTCATAGCCATTATTGTACAAAAAGCCAAGTGTTCATAAAAAAATCAGGACAGATGAATTTTCTTAATAAGTGGCTAAAGCATCCTCAGCATTTACAGAGCTATTTTGCTGCTCAAGGGTTTTCAATATGATGCTCTGATGATAGAAGAACCACTCTTATCAAATATGAAGCTACTGTAAATTTACTATAATTGAATAATTTTCCTCTTAGCTTTGGTTCACTAAAACTGTAGCAAGGATCTCATCTCTAAGTGATCGTTCCACAGTCTGTTTCAATATATGTCATGTTAGACAAGGCTCATATATAATATCATTTGAGATTGCTAATTCCAAAGCCAAGGAACCTTGTAAAAGATCTGGATGATTGACCATAAAGTATGTAAGTATTTAGTCAAATTAAATTGCGATTAGGGTTTTCAGCTACATATTTAAACACACACACACACACACACACAAAAAAAAAAAAAAAAAAAAAAAAAAAAAAAAAGTTGGATATATCTTTGCTACTTTAGAGAAGTACTATCTATGAATTGAAATGAGTAAAACAAATTCCACAAAGACTTTTAGGAAAAGGAATTAGAGAAACATTTGTAATATTCTAATATCTGTAATATAGGGAAATATTCGCAATTTTCTGTGGCCACTTCTGTGTAACAAAATATTTTCAAAGGTTTTTGCATCCCTGGAAAAGAGAATGGTGACTGCAGAATAACTCCATGAGATATATTTTTCTCCATGAACCCGGTCTTAATGTTGCAGAGGTTTTTAGTCCTGTTTAGTTTAATGAAAGGGAAGACCTTACACTGTCTGTACCTGTTTGGCAAGACAGAATTGTGCCTAGGTTTTCCACAAATAACTGTCAGTAAAAACTAGAACTGTCCTCACTCTCTATGATGTAGGATTCAAAAGAACCCAAGTATGCAAGGTAATCACCTAAAGACTCTCTGATCTCAGAGAGTTTTCAAGTGTGCTGTTGTTCTGCTTTTATATTCAGATTTTGATGGAACCTCAAAGCCAAACACTAACTAACACTACCCTTCTATCCTTCCCCCCCCCCCCCCCCCCCCGGAGGATTTTCTTGGTTTTGTCTGTTTATTTGTTGGGATTTGTTTGTTTGTTTGTTTGTTTTTTCTTTTGTCCCAATGTCTTTCTGTAAAAGAAATGGTATGTAATGTTTTTGTTGTACTTCTGTCCGCTCAAGTGAAATTCCCATGTCTATAGTAAGTTATTTCTAATTTCAGAGGTAAATGTAAACATTGTATTGATCCTACATTCTAGGATGTCTTCCTTAAAGACATCGGTGAGCAGAAAGGAAAAACTGTATCCGTCACATGGAATCACTAGTTCTTGGAAATAACAAACCTGAGAGAACTACGAATGCAAGATTTAATCCATATCAGAAAAAGAACTCATAGAATGCCATTGAGCAATTAAATTCAATTTAATGTATTTTTTTTAATAACAATCATTGTTTTTGTAATATTTAAGATGTGTCTGCAAAGAGGTGGGCTAACAATTTAGTGTAAACTTCTTCAACCTAAATGAAAGTACTGGAAATAGTTGCCAAAGGTCATTTCTGGTCTTCAGTTTCAAGACCAAAACTATTTGGTGTGTTTTGAGTCACTGTGATATGTGCTCATATTTGGGGTGTAATAGTGAATATTTTGTCCAAAGATTCATTAGCAGTAATGTGTGTGTTTTACCTAACTGCTCTTTAGAGTCTATTTTAACAGGGATAGTAAAAAACCAGTATGGAAACATCTTTTCTCCTTGCTGCCATTCATTATTTGCCATAGTTTGGACAAAAAAGTAAAGAACAGTAGAAACCATTAACAAGTAGCTTTTTTCCAGGTGAATTTCTCAGCACAGGATGGAAAAAAAGGGGTAAAAATGTCAGAAAGCTTGTGTGATATGTACCTACATACTGTATGAGCACTATGTGTTCCCAAGAGGCCATTTTAGAAACTGAGGTATAGGGGCAGGAAAAGATTTCTTTTTTTCTCCCAAACATACCTATACAACACATGCGATTCCTGCAACTGCCCAAAAGGGATCTGCATCTCTAGTATGGTAGAAGGTATTACAGAACAGCTCCTCAAATATTCACTTGGAGTTTTAATGTAATTCATTCCAAAGGTCTGCACATCCACTGGCAGGAGAATTGACCAAAACCAGCAAATTCATGCTGAATATTTGGAACATATTTAGAAAAGTCACTGCTGAATTGGTTAATAAGTGATTTAAAACAAAAAAAAAATTGGAATGCATTTGCATTTTCAGTTAGAAAAAATGACTGTGTTGAATCAAAGATCACAATTTAAATACTGAAATGCAATCCAGCTGTAATCATGATCATTCTTTCCTGTGCCAGATCCATAAACTTTAAATGTTTTCATACTCTTGGGATGCAAAGTACTTTATTGCTATTCTCCATCTCTTTTTATTTATCATAATCAGAATTGCTGTATTTAACTCCTAATCCATCCAGTCCAAGGGTTAAGTGAAGCTTATTCTGTTGCGAACATATCAGGTTGGACAAAGTACAGTGAAGTAGCAGAGAAAGTTCATTTACCAATTATGCCAACTGCCTTTTTATTAGATTGTAATTTTCTGACTGCTGTTCAGTGGTGTTAAGTAGTTATCAGGGCATTTGCTTTGCTTTAGAAAAATATTTTTACATTTATCCATTAAAACTCTGCTTCTCATTTACTGCAGTTTCTTGTAGTTCATTCCTTGCTTCTCTCTCTCTCTCTCTCTTTTTTTTTTTTTTTAAGTGTAAGAGGCTGGTTTTTAAGGAGGTTGTGGCAACCAGTCGTGCTGTTTCCATCAGAATCTTTCAGATCCTACAGCTGTGTTAAGTCAATGAAGCAGTCAGTCTTGTCTTAAGCAATTTTGATCTAATCAAGAACTGTGCTCTAACACCCTTGGCTGCACTTGTACTTCTATCATGGCAACATTACGGGTTTTTTTCTTTCGAAATAGCACATATGCTACTATGCACTGAGAAAAGTCTGAAAAAAAGCAGCCAAAGGCCACAATCTACTGCCAATGATGTTGCTGTAAAGCTGGAATCACAGCCATTCACTTCAGTAACGCATTTCCAGAAATACATTAAGATACCTGAGAGCAGAATATGGTGATACATGGACAACATCATGATAGGATGCGAGGTCCTGCAGACAAGGCCTTTTCTCAGCATTTTTACTGCAAAAGGATGGGAATACAGACTCACTTTGCCAAAAAGGGCAAACGCAGCACATTAGCTCTAGAGTGCTAAGTTCTCTTCTCATGCATATTAGGAAAAAAATCTGAAGCAACCAAAGTGGCTGGAAAACGTTTTCCAATTTCTCTGTAATTGGCAGGCCAAAAGGTTAGAGGCTTCATGCCAGATTTATCATTCCTACCTTGGTAATGGTTGAAAAAGAATCAAAGCTTTCGGATCGTGGCTTTTGGATCTTCCCCTTTACTCCTTCCTTTTGGAATACAGCAGGACAGAGCACGGCCAGGGCAGAGCACACATTGCAGAGCTCCCATGCGGTTTGCATTGTGGACCTTGGAGCTCCTGATTCAGGGCACTTCCTCTATTCTGAGAAATCTTGTGGTCAAGTTCAAAAAAGGAGCATCAAGGACTGACAAAGGACTCAGACAGAATGGAATGACTGGGCTTGTGCTCCAGAAATTTCTCACTGGGCTAGCACAGATGTGCCTCATTTTAGAGACCTTGAGGAATTCAGCAGCATCTTCCATGTATATATCTATTTATATATTTATATATCCCTCCAGATATATCTAGAGATGATTGCAGATACTAAGAGACTATCTCTTATGTGTCTCACCTCCTTCCATCAGTCAAATGCCAACAAGTATTTAATTGTCTAACTTTAAAATTAAACTCTCTTGTTTAACTTTAAACTGTTTAAATCTTGGACTGAGACATTTTGTAATGCATATTTTAGAATTCTCGCTGAATAAGAATATACATTTTAAATTTTCACAAACTCTAACCTACACAAATGACCACTTAAGACAGAAAAAAATACATTTTCATTAAATTGTGGATTTTCTATAACTTACCTAGTTTTCTAAACAGTCCAGAATTGTGAAACCAAGGCGGCAGAGAGATGTCATATGAAACTGTTCTAGCCTTTGCTGCCCACAGGATGAAAGTCCTATGTTATAGCATTTAGAAGCACAAGCATAATTGCCCTTTGTTTTCATTACAAAGTCTTGAGAAAATGGCTTGATTTCTTTTTGTCTGTTTTTAAACTGATACACATGCAAAACCAAAATATTTTCCCATTTTAAAAGTTATACATGTTTTAATTTCTGACTGCTCATCATGTTCTTAAGATCTTTAGAGAAGAGAAAGATTGTTAAAGTATTATGTGTCTCTGTTATCAGATAACAAAATCTGACAGGAACCATGCAAGTAAATGCAAAGAAATTTCCAATATGTCTACAAGGAAATGTCTTATATGTAATTGGATTTACATTCTTGGGAAGACTCTCAGATCAGGCCTAGGATTAGCCCCTCAAACGCAGGGTGAAATAATATCATACTGGAGACTTTTGTTTTACCACCTGCTGTTGCTAACTGATTAAATTTAAACTCTGTTTTTTAAAAAAATTACTCCACTCTGCACATTGAGTATCTGCTTCCATTACAATAATAAAATAGAATCACAGAACGATTTTGATCAGAAGGGACCTACAGAGTTCATACAGAGTTCACCTGACCCACGCTCAAAGCAAGGCTAATAGATGAGCTTTGAGGCCAGTTTTGTATAAGGTCAAAACTATTCCAGGCATAACTGTATATAACTCTTTGATTCAATTTAATTTTTAACCTTTGAAATTTTTGAATACTTCTATTTTCATTCCCAGACAAAAGTCCAAACAAAAAATGTCTTTTGAATCATTTCATATGACCACATGAGTATTATGAGAAGGCAGGAAGGAAAGAAGAATGGATTTTAGGTACACATTATAAGATTTTCAAGACACATAGATTTTGCATTTCCTCAAGTGACCACCATTTTTAGGTAAAGATCAGTATAGAAATAAAATATAAAAATCTTTAAATCATCCTTCTTAGAGATTGCAGATTAAAATTTGATTCTTTCGCCAAGTGAAGTTATAATATTCAATTCCATTTCGATGTGGTGCTAAAGGGCCATTGAGAGAGGATACTATTCAGCAGTCTTGAGTATTTCAATTCTTGCACTGAAAAGGGTTAATTGCCTATTATATAAAGTTTTTGAGAGAATGCCATTCTTCTGTGTCAAATCCTATTTTCATTGCATTCAACCTTATTTTAATGACATAGAACTGGACAAATGGGGAAAAACACCCATGGCACAATTTCTACCAATGAATATTTCAGCAGGTGCCTCTTGGCTAAAAGTCTAGATAAAAGCCTTGCTCCAGGCAAATTAAGAGTGGAAGAAAAGACTTCTAAGTACTGAGAGCTTATGAGAAAAGAACGAGCATAGAACCCCAGACATGATCCTTTCAATCAAAAATCTAGAGATCACAGCAAAAGGCAATTACAGTGGCTCCTCCCTTGTGTTGTAGTCTGTGTTTTGCTACTGTGTACAACAAAAGTTTCCACCTAGGTGAAATGCTTAGTCTCCTCTTTCACTTTAGACATTTAGTTATGGCAGTTAACAACATTTTTGCCCGTTTTTTAGAGGACAAAAATGTCTCTGACAGGACTCTCTGTAAACATTAGGTATAGGCTTTTACCTTTAAACTCCTCTGAGATGGTGTATTCAGGAGACCACGGAAAGGATTGTGTTGCTGTGACACGTTGACATTATAAAATAAATCCTGATAGGAGCTAAAAAGTGGGCTTAAGCTGGCAAATGCATAGCCCTGGGTAGCCTTTCTTCTCTGGGATTTCCTTTGAACTCTGGCTTTGAGAAGCTTCTGAGTGTTACTGAAAAGCACAAAAGTGGGATCAGAACTGGGGTAGTAAAGGAGAGCTGCCACAGAGAAGGGAGAGCTGAAAGGTGCATGAGTTACAGCAGCGGGGTTCTAAAGCAAAACGAAAAGAAAAGGGAGAGAAGTGTGTCCATAAAGCACCATAAAGACAATGGGGTAAAGCATGGTGAATTTGGAGAAGTTGGGGCATACAGTAACAACTTGTGAGTAAAACAAAAAAAATCCAGTCATCAGCCCTAGGATTTCCCCTAGGATTGCAGTGGTTGTGCAATTCTTTTCCTGTACCTTGTCTTGCAATGCAGTCCTCAGTTTTGAAGGGCATGATAAAACCACATGAGACTCAGCTGGGGTGGACATACACTGCACCCCAGGTGTGATTAAGCTCCACAGATAGGATGGCACCTGCGTTCTTCTTGCCGTTTGATATGCAGGCATTAACTCTTCCTATTGGTTTCAAAGATGGCTCCATTAAGATACAAATTGATGCAAACCAATGAACAGATTAGCTGAAACGCTATGAATTTCCTGGCAGACCTAAAATGTCAAAACCAAGTCTTCTACTGTCTTTACCAGGAGTCATAAGAAAGATGTGGGTTTGCCCATATGTTTTTGCACCATTTATTTCTATTTATTTGCTTTTCTTGACTTACTGTTATTTGTTGACACTGATCATTTCCCTGGCCATTAAAATTCTCCCAGACATATTCCATGCCACTTTTTTTTTTTTTTTTTTTTTTTTTTTTTAATATATATTTTCCTTTCCAACTCTGGTCTTTTTAGCACCCTTCCTCTTCCTGTTTTTGTTCTAATACTGTAAAAATTGCTTTGAAGTGAGTAGTTGTTTATTCCCTTAAAAAGGACCCAAGAACTATGCAAAACTCCTTAAAACTTCCAGCCAGGAAAAAAAAAATGCTCAAATTTTCATCTATCAAAATTTTTGCATTTTGTTCTGTTGAAATATATCATCAATGTAAAATGTTCCCCCAGTGACAAACCTTCTCACAAAAATTGTTGTTCTGTCAAAAACACCATTGTCTCAGGAAAAAAACATTTGACCATGACATCTTTGACCAGCTTTACAGAACACTGTTTCCACATATCCATACCTAAGGGTTCTTTCGCTTCCTTTCAACTTCTACAACACCCTTGATATTCTCTGCATTATGCTATATTCTTCCACAATTCCATCATTTCTATATCCACTACTTTTCTGTGCTGTCCTCTCTGCAGTGGAGTTGGATAGGGATGGCTATCAGAAAAGAAGAAGGATCATGTAGTTTTTTTGAGACCAGGGAGTATATTCCTGTTTTTCTCTATACTCTATTAACTGTGTGTTATCAAAATAAAAGTTGTATACAATGCCCACTGAAACCTGCCAGCAGTGTTTTAATTCCTAAAGAAAAAAAGTTGAATTACAGAGGTGTTAAGATAGAGGCAGCTTTGGAGGAAATTTAAACTTTTTTGGAGATAATGAAACCAGCTTCTTTTAGGTGGACATTTGACATTGCATAATTATAAGAGATGAAATACTCATTAATATTTTACTTTTAACTAAAGTCAAGATTATCACATCGTTTTCAACCAAACTTAAGTAGGAGCTAACCCACTGGGAAACTGTAGAATATCTCTTCTTAAATTTTAATTTTTTGAAAATTGTATTCTTGTTATTGTTAGTATTCCACAAAAGAATCACTGAAGCTTCAACTCATCAAACCAAGCTAAGGAGCATCTATTTTGCCTTCCTTAGCAGTGCTCTTCAATTAAGTCTTTATGAGAGTGAACCACAAAGTCTCCAGCAGCGTGGAAAGCAGCTGATGTTTGTATGTTAGCATTATCAATAGCTTCTGTAATTACTTCCATAATAAATGGCCCCTACGTGCAGAGCATGAGAGAAATATAATAGGGAATAAAATAAACATTGCTAAAGTTTTACTGATTGACAAAGACTTATTTTTATAGCATTCTTCAGGTATCCTTTTATTTTTAATAAGGCTATAAATACTTAGTCAAGAGCTTCACCAGAAGAAGAAGGAGTAATCTTGTTGACTTGAAAGTACAGATACTAACAGAAGAATATCGTTAAATGTTTCTGTGTTTGACAGGTATCATTTGACATCTAGCCATTTCACTGACAAACTCTAGGCTGTAGTGCTATAATAAAAACTACAGTCACTCCTCATGACCACTCAGTCTACAGATACACTCTTATGTCATCAGCAATCGTGGATTCTGTTGACTATTATTGTTAATATGTCCAAACAGAAACACACAGGTTATGACTTGAAAATCAAGCCGTGTGATGTACAGTATTCCCCTTAGAGTAGTTTTGGTGCCATGGCCTCAGCCTCTGTATATTCTTTGATCCAAATAAAATTCACTGCCCACTGGCTATGAAGCACTTCTCAGGTCTGCACCATCATCACCAAATACTTCATAGTCCTTTACTGAAGCAAGCCAGAATTCATATATCAAGTTAACAGAGAGCAATCAGCACAGAGACAAAAGTGTGTGCAAGCTTGAGAGGATAAATAAAATGCTGACTGCATGGAGAACAGCTATAATCAGAATTAAGACCTTAGTCCGTGAGACCTTATGCAAGGCAAAAGAAGGAAATGATTTGTGATGGAATTGCATGTATGACATATCCAAGATAGTATTATGGTTCAGTTGTACTGCAGCTGTAATCATGCAGAC
>NW_027094092.1:48759424-49126924 GCF_029207755.1 Chamaea fasciata | reverse complement strand
CATTCTGTATTTCTAGCATCAAGCACGCCAACTGTTTTCAAATACACCTGAAGTGCCTGAATGTCATTATTGCTAATTGGTATCTATACAACACCTTTGATGCAGATGGGTATAAAGCTCTTTACATATTTTTTATGCCAGATTCCACCCACAGGAAAAGTAGATTAAATCAGGAGGAATGCCACCTAAAGAAAGCAGAGTGAAGAGAGAGAGCAGCACATCTTGAAACAGAAAGTGCATCTGGCTGTTAGTGGAGTGATTTTTTGCACACTGCAAATATAACCAGTTCTAGGGAAGGACAAGGCAGCAGTTCAACTGTATCCATGTACAACTAAACAAGTTGTGCATGGTAATAATTCCTTGATTTTACTTATGACAAACAGTAATTAGCTCATGATTATGTAAATATATTCTTCTCCAGGTAACATTTTTCACTGCTTGTATTGCAGACAGGAGCTCTGCAGCTATGAAATGTGCACAATTAGTAGGGAAAAAAAAGTTTATAAATTATGATAAAGAGCTTCTAAGATTTACCATGTCACAAAACCTCACAGTGTTTCTCCCAGTTTCCCACTACCTTTATAGTAAATCAAGCAAAAATTGATCTGTAAAAAGCCACAAGGCATGCTGCAGTGTGATCAGAGTGAGACTTTCTGCTGAGGAAGACTGTTCTGTCCTGGGATAGAGGTTCTTCATCATAACCCAGAATGGTTGTGTCCATTTCCCACACAATTCATCCAGGGAGCAGTTGGCTGTGTGATTGAAGAGGTGCATGGCTCTCACTCTCCAAGAGGCACTTCTTCATACAGGGGAGCATTAATCAGTTGAGGATTTACAGATCAAAGCCTGATCTGATGCCAACCACAGTCTAGAGAAAAGAGTGGCTTTACACAGCCCTGCTACATGTTCCACACTTGCTGTGTTGGAGACCTTGGCCATTGTATTCTGTTGTGCCATAACCCCTGTGTTTAGCTTTGCATACAGTGAGTCAAACTGATCCACTTCAGATTTGATAGACTTGTTTCAGTGGCCATATCCTCATCCATGGTGGAGGAGGTGCAGCCTTTTGGCAATAATCTGGGTATACCTGTATAGCACATGTGCTAGTGCTGCTGCCCTGTGGGCACATGTACCACCACAGTCCTGCACATGAGCCAAGGGAGGACAGCAAAGAATGCAGCATTGTGTATATATATGTACATATATATGTATATGTATATATTTATGTGTGTGTGTGTGTGTGTATATATATATATATGTATGCTAGGAATAGTTCAGAGCTGTAATCACCAGAGTCCATGGAAGCATTTGACCAGACACCCTGCATGGAAGGTCCAGTTAACCCTCCAGAGTTCTTCCACCCCAGCTAGCTGCATAAACAGATTAGCAATACTTTGCAGCCAGCTTGGCAGAAGTTGCAGAGATGGAGCAATGTGGTACAAATGTCTGAGAGCAGAAGACAGAGATCAAGAAGTGACAAACACGCAACAGTCAAGAAAAGCTTGGGACAAGAGCAAAGCAGAGAAGGAGCTGCAAGAGGTGGACTGAAAGTTATATCAAAGCTGATATTTCTAGTGCAATTTCATTTTTGTGAGATATAAATGGAGCCTGACGTTTTAGAATACACTGTGACAGTAATGGCTGTCAGAGTATGCAGCCGACTGTTTTCTATCTATCAGACCCCCGTAGCATCTGTGACTAGTTTAAAAGGCCTATTGTAGTGTGTAAATGTGGGACACTGTGGTGAATATGTGTCACTTATGAAATGGTGGACTAGCCCTGAGAAATTATTTCATAGCAGAGGCTCGTGCCAAAGAATCACTGATGAGTAAAGGATTGTTTTCTTTGTTGAACTGTCACTTGCTCCATCATCCTTCTGGGACACAGAGGCAAGTTTACCTCCTTATGAAATAGCCTTTTTTCCAATACTTCCCAGAACTCATAAAGAGCATTACTTTTAACAAAATGCTCAATGATATTGAAAGTAGGAAGCCTGATTCTCCTTATGCTGGGTTGAGCCTTAGGACTAAAGCAACAACACAAAACAATTTGTCTGGTTTGTAAACTGAGAACATTTTCCATGTGACTGACTGGAACAGGAAGCACATGTTGAGAGCCCCCAAGTACCATTTCCGCAGAAGGATTCTGTTCACTGCAATGAGACCTTTAAAAAATATCCAAGATGTGAAAAGATATTTGAGAAATTTTCATGAAGAATTTTTAGTACCCTCTGCTGTAATAAGCAGAAGGTGTTTAATAAACATGATATGCAGCAGTTGCTAAGCAGAATCTGATTTATGTACAGTAGCAGTTAGAAGCATCTACACATCAGGGTTGTACACTTTATTTGACTGTGAATTCTGATTTTCTGATGGAAGCAATTCCGCTGAACTTTATTTATAATCAGCTTACAACATGGGTAGCAGTATTATAAATGCTTCTCAAATTACATAGCAAATCTTGTTGTCTTCTTGGGCAAATAATCATGAGCTTTAATTGTAATACAGGTCATTGTCAAGGGTATAACACTTTCCAAACCCTTCTGATAGTTGAAATCATACAGCATTTTTAAACAGAATGCATGTCAACTCAGTGTACCTGAGATGGCATGGCATCTGCTCAGTACATATATTTCAAAACAAATTGTTCCTAATTTTTAATTCCCCCTATAAAATTAATTACTAAAATTTAATGGATTCCTGTATGGATCACTTTCATGTTTGTGCAAGTGAAGAAGAGGGAGCCAGGAGCCCTAGTCTCTGCTCCATCAGTGTAAACAGAGCACAGTTTCCACACCAACGTAAACCTGTTAGCTGTGTATCAGGGAAACAGAGATCAGAGCCTGACCCAGAAGGAGAGCAAGGGACAGAAGTACAGGTTCAGTTAGTGGTGTTCAAGAATCAAACATACATTTTGTCTGTAGACAGAACAAAAATGAGATGTAAACTGTGTCTCATATGGTATTATATGATTACAATACTCTATCCTTATCTTACTAGAAGTCAGTAAAGTCAATGGAATAACATTTACTTGCATCAGATGAAAAACTCGACAAAGAGAAAGCAGGCATAGTATAGGGAAGTCTCCAAACTTCTCTTCCACTTCTCTTTCCAATTCCCTTTTCCTTCCTCAATATATTAGAATTTTTTAAATAAAAGGAGACTTAGTAGAACCCCATAATGAATTTTTAGTGCCAGCAAGTGGATAATGACATTAATATCATTCAATCAAACAAAAAAATCCTGCTTTAGAATGATTCCTAAACCCAGTGAAAGCATTTCTGGGCATGAATCTGTCTGCCACACTGAAAGTAAAGAAGCAACAGAACCCTGTCAAGGAATAAGCTTTACTTGTATCTGAATTAAATTGATCTTATCAGATGGCTATCATAATGTTATTATATATAAATATACATATATATGCTTTTGTACCCTTCTAGACAGTCTAATTTTTTTGTTTGTTTCTTTCATTCTTTCTTTCCATTCGTAAGATTACCCATACTTCCCAAGTAGACCACTCTGTAAGCCATTTGATGCACAGACCTCAGCATGCCAAACTCTCCCACTGAGGGACAATTCAAAGAGCAAGGGTTCTGCAGGAGAGCATTTACACACTGCTATTTCTTGGGGTCACAACACCATATGCACAGAAATAAAGGGGTTTCAGTAGACAGAACAAGAGGGAGTGGAAAGGATTCTTGCCTGAAGTGAGGTGGGGTTGGATCTTAGGTCCTTGGCCAAGTATTCTGTTCTCTTTCATAGATGCAGAAACTTAGATGTTCCCTGCATCATGCAGGTTCCACGAAAATCTGTTATAGTGCAGTGGCATGAATAAACACATCCACAGCCATGGGAGAAGAGCACTCCTGTCTAAACCCAGACAGACCTAACTCTGGCACATACAAAGGCATCACACAGCACTCTCTGATGAGGGCCTGAGCTACACCAGTGCTGCAACACTGTACAGGAACCAGAGAAGGATCTTGCCCCATATTTTTCCTGAATTAGAGGATATTTATTTCTAGAGCAAAATTTTTCCCCTGTCAAAATCAGCGGAATGACCATTGATGAGGATACCTCCTTCTTGCACATGCAAGGTGTCCTGCTGTTCCACCTGTGCACACACAGTGCAGTCCTCTCTGTTGATGTCCCACACCAAGACAGATCCTGCACTAGAGTACATAATAACCTTCAAAGTCCACTTTGTTTACAGTGTTAATGTGTTATGTTAAGGTAAGTTCTCACCCTTTTTCCTACCAGCCTGGTCTGTGAGGTTTGTATTTCCCTCTCTCAATCAATAATTGCTTAAGTAGCAAATAGAGTTCCCATCCCCCACCACTAATAGAGTCTCATGCAGTCAGGAAGCATCAACATGAACCCTCAGTTACCATTGTGCACCCTGTTTAATGTATGCATTTTTATAGCCTCTGATGTATATGGTTCCATTACTGTCTATGAATGCAGAGTACTGGAGCTAGTTAATGTATTATTTATTTTATTACCCCTTTGTATAAGCTGGTATTTGCAATTTGGAATTTTATATACTTTGGTTCTGTAATGGTTTCATAATGTGTACACAGCTCAATAATTAAAAAAATATATCTTGCCACCTCACCTCTAGAGCAAAGTGTGTCTGTGCTGCTAACTGCACGTTCCGGCTGGCACCGATCCCTCTGCTCCTGGCCCCAAAAGCTCTGGCCCTCTGCTCCTTGCCTGTCCCACTGCCAGGACAGAGCCCTCACCTCACCCTGAGAAATGCAGCACCATTTTGTTCTCCCTCTTTAGGACCAGAGGGAAGTTTTTTAGAATTTTAGAGTTTTCAGATTTGTAGACCTAATATGTGGTTGTCTGGCACGTCCCCTTCATTTCCTAGATGAAGCCCCATGAGCACAAGGGCTGCCTGTCCACCCTGGGCTCAGCCCCATGCAGGATTTCACCTGAGCAGCAGCACAGCCAGTTTCCCTCACCAACAAAGCAAGTCCCTGCCAGTACAAGCCATCGTGCAGCACACTAGGCAACAGGAGGGGCTGAGAAGAAGAGGCAACTTCTCTCTCCTCACAGGGGAACCAACGTGTCCTACGTCCAGCTCTGGCTGCCCACTCCTAGCCTGGGTGCCCTCCAGCACTGCTTGATTCTCCTGCCAACTCATGATGAGGAGCTTGTCACTCCTCCAAATGGCCTGGGAGTTCTCTTCCAAAAGTTTACAGCCATATCCCTTGAGATATCACGGCCTTGCTACACAACTGTGGTTATGAATTTGATTAAGTACTTTTTGCCTGGTTCAAGTTTTCAAGCTAAACTATGATCTGTCCAAATACATACATATAAGAAAGCATAGAACACTATTATTATCTATCTTCCTCCTCATGGATGCCAGCCAAACCACATGGCACCTGCACAGAAACCCTTTGGTCTCAGTACTGGATCTGCAAAATGCTGCTCTGCTGCCACAAAGGTTCCGTGGCTGGTAGAGGTCCTGCCCTTAAACCAGCTTGTCCACTGGACAGGAAGACAAATGTTGGGGATTGTTTGATTGTGGTTCTCTGCAGCAGCACATGCACATGTTGGTTTTGGCTGAAAGGCACCACTAATTCAACATCTGCAGGGGATTGTGTCTTACTGCTGCTGGGAGTGATTGGAGGCATTGTGAAGGTCTGGGAGAACATATTTAGGAAGGAGGGGAAAAAAGAGCAGTTATTACGCAGAAGTAATTGTGGCCAGAGAAAAGAGGAGTAAATATATGAGAGGAACAGCCCTGCAGGCACTCAGATCAATGAAGAAGAAGTGGGAGGAAGGGCTCCAGGTGCTGGAGTGTGCTTCCCCTGCAGTCCATGCTGTAGACAGTGGTGAGGCAGCTGTGCCCCTGCAGCCCATGAAGGTTCATGGGGATGCCTGCAGCCCCTGGAGGACAGTCCACAGAGATCCACTCCGCCCCAGAGCAGGTCGATGCCCAAAAGAAGGCTGTGACCCCAGGGGGAAGCTGCTCCAGAGCAGCCTGTTCCTGAAGGACTGCACAGAGGGGGAAAGAAAAGAGACCATGCTGTGGCAGTTCATGAATAACTTAGCCTGTGGGAAGGGCTTACATTGGAGAAGTTCGTGGGGGACTCCTTCCTGTGTGAGAAAGCCCACAGTGGAGCAGGGGAAAGACTCCTGAGGAGGAAGCAGCTGCAGAAAACACGTGATGAACTGACCATAACCTCCATTCCCCTGCATAGAAAGGGGAGAAGGTAGAGAATTGGGAATAAAGTTAACTCTGGGAAGGAGGGAGGGGCAAGGGGAAGGTATTTTTAATAACCGTTTTACTTCTCATTATCCTGCTCTGATCTGATTGGTAATAAATTCAATTAAGTCAAGTCTGTTTTGTCCGTGATGGTAATCAGTGAGTGATTTCTCCCTCCTGTCTTTGTCTCAGCTCATGAACCATTCATGAAATTTTCTCCCCCCTCTCCAGCTGAGGAGGGGAGTAGTAGAGCAGCTTTGGTGGGCAGCTGGCCTCCAGCCAGGGTCCAACCTTTACAAATGGTACAATCCTAAAAACACCAAACTGACACAGAAAGGATCAAGGCAGCATCAGGATCAGACAGCCTGACACAGGTCCTTGCACCTAGGCAAGTCACCAGGGGCCACCTTGCCCCAACAAAGACATCTAGCAGCGACTCTGTGCATGCGGACACAGGGAGCAGGGGCTGAGGAGCTCAGAGCACAGTTCAAACCTGAGGAAGAACTGTGGGCAAGTAATTAGACCTGGGAAAGATTGAAATGAAGAAGCCTTAATCGAGTCAGTGTTCAGCACACAGAGGAGTGTGAACACTCACTTTTTTCTCTCCAGTGAATAAAATATCAAAGTTAACAATACTCATACAGAAGGGAAAAAAAAAAAAAAAAACCAACCAAAAAACACTTAATTTTGCAGGTCTTAAAGGAGAAAGGAAAAACAAAGATGGGGTGAAAAGAGTTCCAGGTTGTATGGAACCAAAACAGGGAAAGATATGAACCCCATAACCCAGAAACAAAGACTGGCAACGTGTGGTAGAGAGGGTTGGACACCAGAAAGGATAATACTGACACAAATACTGCCATGACTGTCAGCATTTGTATCCAAAATATTTGTTTCAGAATATTAGGTGGAAAGAGGACTGGATGACTCATGATGAAACTCCTGGGTAGGAGGTATGGGTTCAGTTTCAGTGTCTCCTGTAACCTTCCTGGGTGAGCCTGGCCACGTTCTGTCTCTGCTCACCATCTCCCTGACTCAGACGGTACCACACCACGGAGGTTGCCTTACTGCTTGTCTTTACAGTCCTCCTGGCAGAGCCCCCTCTGCTATCAGGTGGGGCCAGCACAACTCAAAGAACTACTGCCATTTATAAATTGCTTTAAACCAGTTTCTACCCCACAAAAGTGAGTTGATATAAATAACCAGTGCTAGTAACAGGTGATAGAAGCAGCAGAGTGTTTCAGAAAGAAACCAGATTTCCCTGTTTAATTTAACCAAGTACACACACACACATGCAAACGAGACAGTTGTTCAAAAAATGAGGATGCAGATGAGAGACTCAAGGACAGTTCTAACTTGCCCTCTGTCAATTTACAAGAGAATTTATTCCAGACTATTCATACATGAATATTTAGCATGGCAACAATTACATCCAATGACACCCATGAGATACATAGTACTGAAGACCCTCTCTGAGGAACATGCACAATGCTTTAACTGGACTGAACATTTCATTTTTAAGAATTATTTTTCTTTAGACCTTTCAATAATATTTCCTTTAATTATTGTATAGTTTTGTATATATTGCTGCCATATTTTATATATGAGAGGTGTGATTGATTCACATGAGTAGAAATGGATACGTGACAGGAAGTAAAGGGGAAAGACAGTGGCTGCTGAGGCATGTTAAAGTAGCCTGTGGTCAATCTTATTCTTAATGCAAAGACCTTGTTTTTGTTGTGTAAAGGAAAAAGGAGGGGGAAGGGAGTGAGTCAGTTAGGAGCAATCACTCAGAGCTTAAATAGCACAAACCTAAAGACATATAAAAAAGAAAAGTTGCTTCAAGTCCACAAATAAGATTTAACAGCAAAACCACAAAAGAGCAAGCATAAGGTCTATATATGGCTAGGCAAAATGCTTTTCTGTATGGATAATTTATTTCTTTTCAATATGAAACTCTCTGGTTATCATGCCCTATTATAAGCTCTTTCTGTGGAACACATTATTAGTTAGGGAGAGAAAAAAAAAAAAAAAAAAAAGCATTGAATATTCATGCTAACTTTCCAGATACAAACCTCTGACAAATCCAGTAAAATGGAAACCAGGGAGTACTGAGGTCAAAACACATGCAACGAGAGTTGTGATGATTTATCTTGAGAGCTTATTTTATTCAGGGTCTACATTAAACTGGACATCATTCCAAAGAAAATGTTTACCCTGGTTTGAGATGTCCTTTGCTGACCATGGAGCATGCTTCCAAAGCACGTGTCTGTGTCTACCACAGACTACAGTGTCTGTGATCTTCAATTCACATGGATGCTGACTCCACTGCAGAAATAAATGTGACAGGCAAAGCCCCAAACCAACACCTGAAATCAGCTTTCTGGTTAAAGTAGAACCTTTCTCATTTCCAACAGCTTTCGAGGAAGCCCTAAAAGTGCCATCCAGAGCCTGGATGACCACCCGTCTCTTCTGCATTTTGCCAAGGAGAAAATCTTTTGCCATGAACAAAGCAGATTTTAGCAGTTTCACTAAGTGTGCTGACATGCAGTGAAAGAGGCATCTTAGCAGGTTAGTCTGCTGCTGGCCCACATAACTCAGTAAAATAGATTTATGGTAGTCCACTTAATGTTTTCCACAAAACACAGAAAACCATCTAACAATAATCCTTGCTTTATGACAATTAAATTTCATTATACTGTCTAACAAGGTTTTACAGCCTTCTGAAAATGTGTTCTTTAGGGGAATGACAAGTTGCTTTACCTAAAAAAGTGGTCCTGGAATTCTTTCACAAAGCATGGGAGTGTATCTGCATCTGTGGCCTGAGAAATATAATCCTCAGAGAAATCCACTGAAAACTCCACCTGCCAGTTCCATGGTTGGATTTGATAGTATAAACCGCAGACACTATGGGACTGTCTTCTAGGGAAAAGTAATAAGTTGCAGGACATTATTCACTGAGTTAGAGAAGAACAAACATTTAATTATTGCAAATTTAAAAGCAAAATTCTGTAGGACTGGGATAAGGAGATAAATCATTAAGGGATTAGATACTGCTGAACAGAGTAATGCAACGAGGTCAGGAGATGAAACTAAGCCTTTGGCTCATCAGCATTCCCCTAAAAAAACAATGGCACTTCCTCTCTGAAATTAATTTAGCCCTGTCCATGCCACCCCTTAGACATTGTGGGAGAAATCAGGTGTTTTCCTCTGTTCACTCATTTCTAAAAGAGTTTGTTCGGTAAAAAGTTCTGCGTATCTGTCCTGTCCATTTAAGACCTATGAGATTGGTGGCACCATTTACCAAAAATATTCAGTAACATTTTCTTCACACATTCCAAACAGTTTCTTGTTTTCCCACTAATATTCCAGATGGTGAAGGTTTCATCTGTGGTGGACATTTGAATTTGGGACTATGTCTCCTGTAGATTGTTTACCACTTCTATTTTAGCCAAGGCAGCAGAGAAAAACATGAATATTCCAGGATTAGACTTGTCTCCTGTCTCAAGTATAGTGCTCCCCAAAACCAACATTTCCTACAGTATGCTAGCCCTAAAAACTTTAAAAGTAATACAGTAATCATCAGGCCTGGCTGAAGTCTCAGTTCCTATTGGGACACTAACACAAAGTCACACCCCAAAGCAAAGGAGCAGCTGATGCTGATTTGGACTCAGCAGCAGTACCACCACCCTTTCCTAATCAGGCTAATAACAGTGTTGATAAGGTCAGAATATAGAGATAGGAAATTACATAAATTTAAGGAATTCCTGTGTGAATGAGAATTATGCAATTCTGCCCACTCTCTGTAAGCTCCATCTTAAATAGTTATTATTTTCCTGGGTAAGCATTAATCCAAGATTGGAAAAAATACAAAATGCAGTTTATTTTTAATATGTATGGTTTTTTTATCAGTCAAACAAGTTTCCTCTCAGGTGAGACTTTATTAACACTTGCAGCTCTTTTTGAGGTGCTCTGACCAGTTATGTGCATTGTGGCTTTTGATATGCTGAAGGAAAGATTCCAGGGAGGATTAGGCATTTTGTGCCACACTGAAGCTTTTTCAGAGAAGCCTAAATAAGGCTACTCCTGGTTCATTGTGAGTTGTTGAGGGAGGGAAGAAACCCTCCCAAATGTAATTTATCCCTTGAGATCTCAGTCACTCTATAAAAATGTGTGTCTGTTTCCACTTGGTTACTTAGGGTGCCTTTGGCAACTAGACTCTTTCTGTAACTCAAATGTGTAAATTTAGGGACCAACTCAAGGCTTTGTGCCTTAGGGAAGAAGGTTAATGTATGCAAATCAGGTTTACTTGAACTGTTTTGTCACTGTGTTGCCAGAATTTTCATCTGGGCAATCAAAGTATAATAAGGTTTTACTGGGCACTTAAGTTACAATTCCAGGAAGTTTACGACTGCTTGAATATAGAGAAATATTTACGTACTTGTGCTATTATGGCATACAGAAGCTTTCTGATTTTGTTGCATAACCCTGACCCAATGACACCATTTTCAGTTTTTTTCTCTCTGCTCAGCATTTCCTCCTCTCATGGAGTGTCATCACTCTTGATTCATCGCCCTCAGTGACAGTTCACTCTGCTCAGTATAATTCCTGGTCTTGTGCACTTTCTATTGCTTCTTCTTTCTTAATGGAACTTCTCTATTTATTTCTAATCCTGAATAAATTTGAAATAACATCAGCTATTCTGGACAAATAAACAATGAAGTCTTTAAAAACTAAATCAAACCTTCTTAATCTCACCATCTATGAATGCAAGTAAATGCAGATTATTTTACTTTAATTTTTGGAGCTGCAGTCTGAGAAGAAAATAATTTTGTGCTGTGCTGACAATCGTCTTTCTCTATTATATTTGAAATACTGATTTCCTTGACTATAAGCCACAGATTCAGATCCTATTGAATTCACTTAGAGGAGTGGCTGAGGGAACCATTTGGCGCAGTGTCTTTTGTGACTTATGCTGGGTCACCCTCCTTCCAAGTTGTAACCACAATCCTGCAACCACTTAGGTAGGCTCCTTAATCTTCATGAAAGCTCGCTGAAGACCTGTTTTCAAGTGAAGAATTTTCCTGTGCACAGCTGTTTGTAAGATTGGGGCCACTGTGAAGCCCAGAGAGTCCTATTCCCTTTTTGTGCTTCAAAATTTCCTGGATTTATGTTATCAGATAGAGAACAGCTTCTCAAGTGTGGCTCTTGTATGTTGAAATTACACACACATACACAGAGCCATCACTCATACAATGAATTCAGGAAAATTATTATTTTTTTAAAATCCTCTCAAAAAATATTTTGAATACACAATGAAATAACAATACCACTGGTAAAAGAAAGATAAAACAGGGCAGGGATTCAAGACAAGAGTCAAGAAATAAGAAATTATGCAGTTAAATTCTGAGGTTTACTTATGTCCCTGCAAATGCAAAAATTTGCCTCCGAATTTTTTTTTTAAATACAGCATACTGACAAGAATAGCTATTTTAAGGAGCACATCAGCCTTTTCCTCCCCCTTTTCTTAAGAAACCTTGCAATTCTGGAATATTGCACACAAGTTCTTACCCATGAAAATAATCCACTCACACCCAAACAGCTGGTAGGGAATCAGAAAGGTAGGATCATTTTCCTTTGGCTCACCTCTCTCTGAAGGTCCTTGTATTCCCACAAGAGGCCCCTTATTTTCCATCTCAGTTCTCAGCAAATCCACATCCACAGTCACTCTAGTGCAGCACCATCCTGGCTTCATCCCTAGCATGAAGTTCCTGTCCAACTGCTGTAATTGGACATACTCTCCCTCCCTTATCTCAGCATTAAAAAAAGAAAGCCTTCCAAAAGCACACTCTGCTTTCTTTAGGTCAGGTGGACAATTGAAGGTTTACTGATGATATTTCCAGCAATTCCCCTTCTCAAACCTGTGAAAACAATTACAAGTGAACAAGAGGTACCAACCAGCTCACACTGAAACCTGTGATTCATGCAAATAGCATCCTTCCAGAAGTCTGTGGACTTTAAAAGCACACGTGCAGTGATTCAATAGAGCCATGCTGTGAATAGCTGGCATTGTAAATATGGAATTTATGGCCCTTCTAGCTATGATTTTTCTAGCAAGCCTTTAGCAATGTTTACTCATTCTTTCTTTACATCTTTCAGTCGGGATTTATCTCAATGGCAGAAAAAGGCTGGGGAAATTAAAAACTGGGGCAATGCTAGACAGCCTCCTATAAGACCACAGGTTGGAAAGTCAGGTGCAATGGCAGTGGGTGGAAGCATTTGCTGTGTGAGAGGAGAGCTGGATAAAGCAGCTCTGTATGTCAGTGGTGGGGATGTCCCCACCACCATGAGTGGCAATTATCCCAATAATGAAAACTGAGGCAGAGATACAGAGTGCTATTTCTTGTCCTGTCCTTTGCATGAGGCAGGTAGAAAAATTAGTTCTTACAGATATATTTGTGCCAAATCTTTTTCCCTGTAGTGTTTTCTTTCTGGCAGGAGCCCTGGCAGTCATCAGCAAGAGGTATTCCTCTGGCTCAGAGGGGCAGCAAGCAGCAAGCACTGCTCTGAGAGGCCTGGATGTGTCCCCTCTGCCTCCCTACCTGCCTGGAGACCTGCAGGCTGGTGCCTGGGTCAGGAGGGCTCTGCATCCCTGCCTGTCACCCTGACCTCAGCTGAGAGCTTGAAGTCCCCACCAGGAGTTTGGGCACCTTCTTGGCATGTTTTGCCAGAGGTCTTGCTGTGTACAGCATGACAGTATCCAGGCAGCATGTGGCACCTTCAGCTACATGCCAAGCCCCTAGATGTCTGCCCAAATCTCAATGCCCATTAAGTTCTCTGTTTGCCCAGCCCTTTGCTCGCCACCTCTTTTCACCTCCACCAATTTTGCTCCCATTTCTGCCAGATTTGTGTCAGAAACGGAAGGAGACAAGATTTCTGAGCTACTCAAAGATCCCAATGATTGATGCTGCAAAAGTCATATTAAAAATAGAAATGTGTATTGCACATACATTCCAAATATTGTCCAGCACTGGATCAATGTAAGTATATTTTTCCGTATTAAAATTATTGGGAAAAGAACAGCCTTTTATTGGAACTATGATGATTTACACCAACTGATGTTCTGTTGCTTTATGCTCTTCTTATTTTCAGAACAGCAGGGAAAATTTCACTATTATATAAAAACCCCACAGATGCTGTTATTAATTTCCTGTAAGTTTCGGAGGCTAGTAGCTGTGGTTTTTTCTCTTTTGCTCTCACACTCTCTCTCCCCCAAGAACAATCAGAATAATAGAAAAATATACAATATTGTTGTGATTACATCTTTTTTTCATGCCTTGGTCTAATTTTTCCGACACTTTTGTTTATACTCTTCTGGAAGAAGAAATTCTTTGAGCAAAAATCCTTACAAAGAGAAATTATAGTCATCTTACACCTAATGTATCATTGAAGAAGAAAGAGGATTTATTATCCTTCAAGTATCTTTTCATGAAGAATTTATCTCAGCAGGTGGACTCAATCTATGTGGGGTAGGTAAGCATAAAATATGGTCCACAGATTTTAGAACTACTTTAAAATAGCTATTTATGCTGGTACCTTTATTAAGAAGTGTTTCACTTTATACTGAAAGAGATTAAATTGAAGTTCCTCTACTCCTTGATGAAGTATGACAAATAAGTGTTAAAACTATTCTGTGGCTGGAAAGGCTTATTTTCTTACACAAAATTAATAAATCTAAAAATGTCCTTTTTGTGTTTCATTTTCTTCCTCTGTTCCTTCATCTTTCCTTTCTTTCCTCTTAAATTCTCCTCCGCGCTAATTTTCATACACACTCTATTAGCTTCACATTTTCTACATTATCATCTATAAGCAGAAATAGCTTACATGTTTGCAATACTGGTCAAGGATAACATTCATATCCTTGACAAGAGACTCTCTCAGCTGTAATCTACTTCAATTCTAATTGCTGAGTTATTAAAGCCAGAGACCCTCTTGTGCTCTGTCAGTACCTACCTTGCTGCTGAAATACCAGCAGTGATGACAGTGCTGCTGCCAGCTTTGGGTTGCATCACATCTGCCTTGGAATCATTTGGGAAGGGTCAGCAATTTCACATGAGCATGGAGAGACTCCCTTTTTTTGAACCAGTTAGGGGAAAAAATCCATGTCTTCCAAACAGTGTGTCTGCTATGAAGGAACAGGTGTTGCAAAATACTAAGCACTCTTCATCTACAAAAAAAAACAAAACAAAACAAAACAAAAAACAAAACCCACCCTCTTATAAGGAAAATTGAGCTACCTACTTACTTGAGCTATTAAATAGCCTCCTCATTGATTTGAAAGTGCCTGACAATAAACATGACCATCTGAAGATAGACAGTGTCCTTCTCATATCCAAGCAATACTCCAGTGGGCCCAGAATTACAGCGCCGGGGGCATGGCTTAACCTGATTTTCATAACCAGAAGAACCATTTCTCGTTGTGCTCTTGCGTGTGCACTGGAGTAAAGCACAGACTAGAAGGAAGCCAAGGGGCTGAGGTGGGGACATGGTTGCATGTGCCACTCCTGCTTCCTGCTCATAAAGGCCACTGCAAGAGCCCAGACTGTGCAGCATTTCCAGGCTGCTCTATCTTCATATTTTGCAAGTGATCTAAAACAACAGAGACCAGATAGTGTAATTTTTTTGCCTGGTGCTTGACTTTCAGTCCCTTCTGGACCCATTCATAGCTGGAGAAGCAGTGAAAGTTGTGATACCACATTATCTGTAGGCATTGTAGGAAATGCTTTTGTGCCATGGTGTTGTGTGGCAAGAACATTTTCACCACTCTGGTGACCTTTTCAAGTGTAAACCAAAATTACCTTAGTCTTAGCAAAGCCAATGTTGTTATTGCAAAGGCTCTTTTAAGCTTATTGTTTATATGTTTATTTATTTTTGATTTTTTGAAAAAGTGTTTTCTGCTGGCCTTAGCACCAGAAAACACTTTTTTTTTTTCTTTTAATGAAACCTATAATTTGAGTCTAATTTGACCTGACAGAGTCAACTGACCATGCAGTTACTTGGCACCTGCTGAATGCCTCCCCATTAAGCCGAAATTTCATTAATAGACAGCAGTCATCACCATTCACTGTCACTGGCATAAATGAGTTACCTGAGACACCTCCCAATCAACATAAATCTTGATGAGGTACATTCCAGTTAAGAGCCAAATTCTTTATTCTCATCCCTTTCAGATCCCACTGCCCACCAGGCAGGTGGGATGCTCTGGAGGCTCCTCTCCCACGGTGGATCCATGGCAGAGGGAAGGATGGGCCCTGTGCTGCTGCTTGTGCTCACAGCAAACTGGGGTGGCTTTCTGGCAACCTCCTCTCTGCTGCCCTGCATGCTGGAAAGCAGACCTCAGGCCTTTATTTTTCCCATCCCCACCATGTGCAGGGCAAAAGTGGGATCCATTGCAGACCTAGTTGAAGCCTTCCTTTTCCTTTTTCCTGTGTTTTTAACTTGTTCTTATTTTGTATACAAGTATTTTCAGTTCATCTATGTTTCCAAAAGTTCTGAAACGTACCTGCTTAGAAAACTGTGATATTTTATTTCATTTTAAGATCATTTTTGCATTACTTTAGGACATGCCAGAAGTAGAAATGCATAATATGATTTATACAGTTCAATCCTGACATGATACAAATGTTAAAATATTAACATAACTTATTTTATGGTTTATTGGTTTTAGCATACTGTAAGAATAATTATGTCTAACTACTACATAGTATAGGTTGAAATGCTGTCATTTGCAGATGAAGATGTTCCTTATTGGATGGCAATGACATTGCCTGACAATTTGCTTATATTTTGTTTTGGATGTGTTCTGTTTACATTGAAGTCAAATGAAGTCAAATGGTTTGGAGAAAAAGTTAATGTAAAACTTTTATTTCAATACAAAATTTGATGTAGGAAAGAAATATTTATATAAGTATTATATAATTTAAGTTGCCTTAAATTATTTTAAAAATAAGATAGAGCAAAATATAATATAAAGTGGCAGAATGTTTCAGCTATCTTCAAGTTAAGATTGTGTCAGAATTAGTAAGGAACAACTATGACTTAACAAAGTGACAATAAATTTTAGTGGGTTGTTGTTTTGTTGTTTTTGTTTTGTTTTTTTTTTTCCGTAATACTACCTCTTATGAGAGGAAAAAAATTGAAAATATTAGCTTAGGTGCAAAATTTTGTTGAAAGTGACACCACACACTCAGAACACATATATGTTTTCCAAAATACTTTTTCTTCCAATCATAGTTTTACAGGCACCTCCAAAACAATTCCCTTACATCATGATCTGTATAGCTCACATGGAGATAGAAAGAGGTTTTTTACTCTTACTCTTTACTAATATTCTTATGTTTTGACTCAGACAGCCAGTGGTAAAGGCCCACATCTCCCTCCTCCTAGGTGATAGTGTTGGAGTTTGCACGATCTATCCCCTTCAGCAACTCAATGAACTGGTTTGAGTTGAAAACATTCTTTTTTCATGAAACATACAGCTGGGGAGATGGTTCACTGTGGTGGGAGAAAGCAGCTGGAGTCAAACACAGGTAAATTCATCATATGTGTGGGCTGGAGAAGGTTTACTGGGTTATGGAGACAGCAGCAAGCACTAAGCATGTGGTCTCTGTTCCCAGGAGAAATCCTTGTAAAGAGTCATTGAAAGGTTTGGACTGAAAGGAACTTTCAAAGGTCATCTAGTCCCACCCCCGTGATATGGGCTGGGACACCTTTCACTAGATCATGTTGCTAAAAGTCCTATCCAGTCTTATCTTGAACATTTCCAGCTATGGGACATCCACAGACTCTCTGGGCAACTCATTTCAGTGTCTCACCATCCTCATTGTAAAAAATTTCTTCCTTAAATCCAGTCTAAAACTACTCTCATTTTAAAACTATTGTCCCTTGTGCCCTGCAGGCAGTAGTGTAAAATCCCTCTCCATCAATCCTGTAAGCCTTCTTTAAGCCTTGATAGGTCACAATAAGTGCTCCACAGAGTCTTCTCTTCACCAGGTGTTAAAGATCTCAGCTCTCTCAGCCTTTTCTTCACAACCAAGATGTTCCAGCCTTCTGACAAGTCATCATCAAATCTGTATCTCTGCAAGTTAGAGGCAAGAATGTGGAGGAACCATATCAAAGGCCCTGCAGGAGCCCAATTAGATGACATCAGTAGGCCTTCCTTTGTCCAGTGATGCAGCCACTCCATTCCTATGCAAGGCACAGGAAAAACAAATGCCAAATTCTTCATCTTCGTCAATATGGATTTTCAGATATGTGGAAGATTTTATGTTGAGTTTGAGTAATTTTTTCCAGCTATACAAGAATTCCCATGGGCTAGCCAGAGGCATAGGTGTTGTGTGTTCACTAAAATGTGCAACACCTCTCAGAAATACTGAACCTGATGAAGTGGCATGGGGACATTTTGTTCCCAAGAAATATTTGATGTAAATATGGAGGAGGCCTTAGCACATGCATGTTTCTAGTAGCAGTCATCATGTTTTTCCAGGTAACCAAGCAGTTTGAAATGGCACACTAAGCCTCTTCCCCAATGACCCAATTAGCACACAGGACCACAGTAATCCTACAGCTAAACACAGGCACCGCTTGTATACACAATTTTAAATCCTGTCAGTATTAGCAATAGTACCTGGCTCCTAGGACATCAGATCTCTGTATGCTTTACAAAGGAGCAATATCCATCTCACAGCCTTTCAGATGGTGAAACAAAGGTATCACAGGGCAAGATGACTTGTCCCAATTCACCCTCAAGGCCAGCAGCAGAGCTAGGAAGAACAATTCAAGTCTTTCTGATGCTAAAATTCCCACCTTCTCAAATAAATCAAATTACCTCATTGCCATTTGTGACGAATAACCCATTTATTTTATACAATGAATGGAACATTACAGCAACAGAAATCTGTCCTTTTTGTCTGTAGCAGATTCCACTTGGGACATCATAACGTGTAGCTTGAAGATGCCTTTTTTTTCTTACCCAAATGTCTACCCAGGGTTAAAATTCTCTGTATGTAGATGTTTATTTTTAGGTATCCTCTGTATTGCTTGCTAGTGAATGCTTAACTTTCACAAAGGGTCAGAAAAGGTCATCACTACAGTAGAGCTTTGTATAAACTAACAACTCTGTCTTGGTTTCTTATTTAAAGGGAACAATATCTTGCACAAAAAATACTCTGAAAATGTTCTATTGTAAAAAGACATGAAAAAAATATTTCTATTCATGCCTGCAGCATGCCATAAAAATTTGGGTGTTTTGAATATTCTGAATGACATACACCCATAGACATGTCAGATAATTTACACTGTATGTAATGGGAGCAGTAATGGTCTTACATCCTCAGGAAAAAAAAAAAAAGCTTTGTTAAGGCAAAGTTAAGTTCATGCATACATCACAATTATACTAAAGAGCAAACCTGGCTCTGGTTCTAAAAAGAAAACATTGGCATACATGGAAATTCCCTGTTAATGCCCAATTCAAATTTTTAATATTTTAAAGTCAGGGAGTTCATTCTTTAGGTTCTGCAATCAATGAATATTCCTTCCTCCCTGGCACTAAACCAGCCATTTAGCTAACTGTAGACAGAGGCCATACCTTGACTTTGCAAATCCAGATTATCACAATCACACATGAGCTTGGTTCCTAGTAACTGCCTGCTTGCTTCGTGTTACCTGATATTCTTACAATCCCACCAGAAGGATGTCTTGAACTGCTGAGGGCATGGAAAGCATTTTGTTAGCATATCCTCTTCCAACATGTTTGGAGAAGGACTTTGCAACTTTCTTTAGAAAAGAAACGGAAATGCCATTTGTGAGTGTCCTGAGTTGAAGTATATTCTATCACCATCTTCATGAACTGTTGAAACCAGGTGAGGCAGTGCTCCCTGCCTCCTCCACTCTGGCTTATCTTCTGTTAATGGGCCCATCAGCACCTTTGCTACACAGCTCACAGATAACCCCCTCCTGGGCTACCTCCTGTTAATGGGCCCATCAGGCCTTATCACAGGACTCACCATCCCATTGGGAGATGCTCCGCCCAGAGGGAGGAACCAAGCATTCCAGCCTGGATATAAGCTGAGACTCTGAACACCAGAGGGGTGCTTACCCACTGGATTCCCAGAGGACCCGAGCTACCAGACCTTTCTACAGGATCACTGCTTCAGGAAGACCACCTCATCTGGACTGGTTCCATCACTCCGCTCAGGTTGTATTCTGACTCTGTCAGTGGTCTTTTGTATTATTGCATCTATTTTACTTTACTTTCTTTCCTTTTTTCCTATTAAATTGTATCTCTGACTTGGAGCCTCTCATTTGTTTTGCTTTCAAACCACTACAGTGAGCAAGCTTTTTTGGGACCCCCAGGTCCCACAGGTCCTGAGTCTCTTCTTCTAGAAAGGGACCTGGTACTGACCTGAAGCTTTCCATCCTCTTCTCTTCTATATGTGTTGATTGGAATTTCTAGACCATTCTGGATCTTGAGGCCAAAGGCTCCAAGTTTCCAAATTACCTGCTCAGATATCTGTGCACACTATAGCTGCATGCACTGACATTCTGAAGGATAAAAAGTGAATTATTAGTTGCAGCTTAAGTCACGACAGCAACTAAAATATGAACATGCTTTTGTGGTCCTTGTGTGAGATGAAGCAGGAGAGAATGGTTCCGTGATCTGGATGGTGGTTATTTGGAGTAAGTGAAAAAAAACAGGCTGGTTGAGGATTAGGCAATCTCTGGAGTTCAGTCTTTATATTTGCAGGTTTGATACTGTTAGGCTTGTTCAGGGCATTGCTTTTGAAGAGGCTTGAATGATTAACAAGTTCAGTTTAGGTGACATTTGGCTGAGCAGTGCTATGTCAGCTTGGAAGGAGTAGGGACAAAGGTACAGAAAGTCAAACCGAGGAGAATTATTTGGTGTAAGGCATCATTTGCACTAGAGTTACTCAGGTAGAAGGAACTTCTGGAATTACATCCAGTCCTATTCTAGTCCCTCAGATTTCCCCACTCAAAAGTGCTTTATACTGCTGCAGCTGAATGTTTTTTAGTGTAATCAGATAATTTTGGACACAGTTGGACGAAGTCATTTTCTGGTTTATGTTTTTGTGCGAGAGCGCATTAAATGTACATGACCTAGAAGAAAGCATGTTGTTCAGTGTTCCCTTTAAGAAAGGAGGGAAGAAAAATAAACCTTGTCAATGCTGAGGATTTTAAAACACTTAGATTTAACTGACAAAAAGAAGTTATTTTTAAATGTTGCCTTTTGTGAAATCTCTAGGTTTTTCTTCAAGCTGTGTCAAGTGGCATAATAAAGTTGCCTCAGACATGAGAGGCTGTAGCAATTTCCCCCAGCTTTTCTTTTTCTTTCTATAGCAGCCCTGGGCACTGTTAGTTGTGCTCATTTTGTAGCAAAGCTTCTTGCAGTGGGAGGGAAATTGTGGGAGAGCACTTGTGGAACGAGAAAATTAAAATAACAATGGAGTCATGTTGTGAGGTGCAACCTTCTGTCACTGACTCAGCACGTTCTTGTACATGTGGGTGATGGTCTGCATGACCTGTACTGACCTAGTTGACTCAATCAAAGAATTTGAAATAAAATGATACTAACAACTTTGGTATTTCAAGGGTTTTAAAAATGTCTACAAAAATCTTGTGCACATTGGGCTGGAAAAGGAAGGAAATAAATGTAGAAGCAGGATGTAAAAGAGGGGTTCAAGAGAGAATTGTAGAATAATCATGAATACGATTTACTATTTCTAATTTTAAAAATTAGAAATACTGGTTTGAACTAGACAAAAACTGTGTAGAACTCATAATTTTAGTATGGCTCAGTGTGTGAATTTTTTGCCAAGGATTAGGTGCTTTGGTTGCCTTAAACTTTAGCAGAAAGTATGGAACAATGGGTACCTTTTCTCCACACCAATTAACAGCAGAAAAAAATTTGAGGGAACGTTTGGGATGCTGGGACTGTCAAGAAGGGATGTGGTATTAACAAAAGACAACAAGCAAGCACATGCTATAGGGAAAACCCTCAATCAGTTTAAAAACATGGTGAAACAAAGCACCCGGAGACTATTGGTTTTGGAATAGTCTTCTTATCCTGCCTCCTTCGGCATCCTGATTTTGTCTCTGTCTCTCTCAGTCCTTCTTCTATTTCAGTGCTGTGTTGGTCTGACCTTAGCAGGAGGCACAGAGAGGCAAAGAAGGGAGTTTACCCTGTTCTGTGAAACCAGACTTTCATCTGTCCCCAGTAGTCTAGAGAAACCCACAGTCCAGTGCACTGCAACGAACCTAAATTGTATGGGGGAAAAAAAGACGGAAATCAGACTTCCCAGGTGTCCCAAAATGAGTGTGGGTTGGCAAGGTCACACACTGTAGTACTGGCAGAGGGGTGCTCAGCACCATCCCATTCAGGCCTTTGTGAAGTTATGGGAGAGAGGGCAGAAGGCGGGAGGAGGGAGCACAGTAATAGCTGCAAGCCTTCCATCAGCTCTGCTCCTCTGCAGCTGAAGCTGTGGTGAGCAGGAGGGCTGGGCCATAGCTGGAGGCATGCAGAGAGCTGAGCAATCCAGCTCTCCCGAGTGCTGCCACACCTAGACCTGTCCTCCACCTGCCTTTGTTAGCAGCCCATTCCTCCCTTCCGTAAGCAAGACAATGCCAAGTCCTGCTGTGCCTAGGCACACTGGGGGTGAGGACTGAAATTCTGAGGCATTGCACAGGGCAGTGTTAGCCAGAAAAGAGAATTTTCAATTGCACCTCTCTTCTGAAAACTTCCCGGCTTTCCTTGAGGAAATTGTCTATAGAAGCATGCACAGTACATACACACCTGTCTGTCTCCTTGCCCAGAGAGATTGTGCAGGGAAGGATGTAGGATTTGTGGGAAAGGGAAAGGAAAACATCAGTATGACTTTATCATCATGAGTTTAAAGGGAAAAATTTGGATTAAATACAAAAATTATTCAAGTGTGGGAGAAATGTATCTTTCACCAAACTTAGACTATTGTTAGCTGTACTTTGACTCAATTCTTAGTTTGGCTGGGACACGTGAAAAAATAGATAAAGAGGTGTGTCCTGAGTTCTGTTTGTAAGGTTTCATTGCAGCCACCAGGATTAGATTTTTTTGTTGTTGTTGGTTTTTTTGTATGTTTTGTTTTTGTTTTGTTTTATTTTGTTTTTGTTTTGTTTTTCGGTGTTTTTTTTCTTTTTTGGTAAGGAAAAGAGAAACACTGTGAAAATTATTAGGCTTCTAAGGAAGTGCAGCTAGCGGAATACGGTTATCAGCAGATTGCATGCTTTGATTTGGTCTGAATAAGTTAGGTGCATAAAAAAAAGTGATTTACAGATTTCTCTGCAGTTTGCCTCTTTTGTGAGGTTGACTCGTGCAGCAGATTAGATTGGTTTGGAATAATCACTCTGGAAAAACAAGTTGCACCTTTAAATGGTCTCCCTTTGAAGAAACACTGTACTATGCACAAGTTGGAACTGAACTAAGTGTTCATTCTAAGTAAATCATTCTTGATTAGATGTATCCTTTAGTTTTGTGGATTAGTGACCCACAGAAGGCCATTTCTTTTCATACAAATTTTTGTTAAGCTTCCCTTTTTTGCAAATGTATTTCAGTCTTGATTTTGCTTCACTGAGATCATAGGTGTTATGAAGCATTTGATATCTGGAATTCTAAGTTCTAAATTGGGCTGTCAGAGGCTCAGACTAATGTTTTTTATTCTCTGAATGTAAAACAGCACATTTAAAGCTGACCTAATATTCTGTAACATTCATGCCCTTCCCTATTCTGCATCCTTGTATAAAATGGATTATTACTACATACATGTATTTCAGACTTTTATACGTCCTGTGGCCCTTCCAGCCATTCCCTGGCTTCCATCCTCATCTAGAATCTTTCCCTCTGTGTTGAGTAGCCAAACAATTGCATTTATTTTCTAATTTTTTTTGTTGCAATGGCCATTTCTTAGACAGATACACCAGGAACTATAAACAGAGTCCTCCAGGACTAAATGAACTGGTTTAGCATATGGCTGAGAGCTCAGACCTTGCCAATTCCCATCCTCCACAGATTTCAACAGGGCTTTCAATTCACCAGAGGGTTTTATTCTCTCTCATCCCACTTTCAATATCATTATTCTTGGATATATCTTCATTGTCTCTGAAAATACATGTGGTCTGTTTTTATTAACAGGAGCCTTGCACCACAGGTGCCTTACACCACATCTGCCCTTGTGTATTTCTGTAGTGAATTGACCCTGGCTGCATGCCAGATGCCCACCAAAGCAACTCTGTCAGCTGGAAAGCTCCTTCCTCATTTGGATAGGGAAGAGAAAATATAAGGAAATTACGATGGCCGAGATAAGAACAAGGAGAGATCATTCACCACTTACTGTCACAGGCAAAGCAGACTCAGCTCAGGGAAATCAGTCTAATTTATCAACAATCAAACATGGATAAGGTAATGAGAAAACCAAATCTTAAAAACAACTTAATTCCACTCCTCCCTTCTTCCTGTGCGTAACTTTGTTCCCAAATCCACTACTTCCTCTGCTCCAGTGGTTCAGGGGAGCCAGGACTGGGGGCTGTGGTCAGTTCATCACATGCTCCGTGTGCTGCTCCTTCCTCCTAAATGGGATAATCCTGCTCCAGCATGGCGCCCCTCTACAGGAGACAATCCTCCACGAACTGGCACGGGTCTCTTCCACAGCATGCAGTCCTTCAGGCACAGGCTGCTCCAGCACAGGTCCCCCATGGGGTCACAAGTCCAGGCAGAAAACCTGCTCCAGCAAGGGCTCCTCTCTCTAAGGGGCCACAGCTCCTGCAAAGACCCTGCCCAATTGTGGGCTACTCATGGAGTCACAGCCTCCTTTAGACATCCACCTGCTCTGGTGTGGGGTCCTGCAGAGGCTGCAGGTGGATCTCTGTGTCTCATGGA
The DNA here is from genome assembly GCF_029207755.1 of Chamaea fasciata. Classification (NCBI taxonomy): domain Eukaryota; kingdom Metazoa; phylum Chordata; class Aves; order Passeriformes; family Sylviidae; genus Chamaea; species Chamaea fasciata. The sequence goes on along the minus strand of NW_027094092.1, from coordinate 49,102,725 downwards.
CCTCCATGGCTGCAGGGGCTCAGCTGCCTCACCATGAGCTGCACCATGAACTGCAGGGGAGCCTCAGCTCTGGTACCTGCAGCAGCTCCTTCTGATCTGAGTGTGCATGCTTCTCTCACAGATTCTCACTCCTCTCTTCTGCTGCAGTTGTGCAACATTCCCACTCCCCCCCCCTCCCCCGCCCCTTTTTAACTAAATTATTCCAGAGACACTACCAGTGTCACTGAGGGGCTCAGCCTTGACCAATTGCAGGTCCATCTTGCCAGACACACAAGCCAGCCCTGTGGTCCCCCTACTACTAAAACCTCGTCATACAAACCAAATAGAATTTGGCAATCTAATGAGGCATTTGAGTCTGGGGGTGCTGATCAACAGCAGCTGAACATGAGCCAGCTGTGCCCAGGTGGCCAAGAAGGCCAATGGCATCCTGGCCTGGATCAGCAACAGCAGGTGCTGGTGGCCAGCAGGACCAGGGCAGGGATTGTCCCCCTGTACTCAGCACTGGTGAGGCCACTCCTTGAATCTCTGGACACATTCCACTCTCCACCCTGGGCAGTGGAATGTGTCCAGAGAAGGGCAGTGGATACTGGTGAAATGTCTGGAGTTCCTTATGAGGAGCAGCTGAGGGAGCTGGGGGTGCTTCTCCTGGAGAAAAAGAGGCTCAGAGGGGACCATATCACTCTCCTCAACTACCTGAAAGGAGTCTGTAGCCAGGTGGGGATTGGTCTCTTCTCCCAAGTAACAAGCAATAGGACAAGAGGAAAGGGTCTCAGATTGCACCAGGGGAGGTTTAAATTGGATATTAAGAAAAAAATTCTTCACTGAAAGGTTTGTCAAGTATTAGAACAGGCTGCCCAAGGAAATGGTGCAATCACCATCCCTGGAGGTATTTGAAAGATGCCTGGGTCTTAGGGGGGCATGTGTTTAGGGACATGACTTAGTGTTGGACTTGGCAGTGCTGGGTTAATGTTTGCACTTGATGGTCCTAAAAAGTTCTTTTCCAATCTAAAAGATTCTATGGGTCTATTCTATATGTGATTTTATGATATCCTGGTTTTCTCTTAAAGAAAAGGATATTATGAGACATTTTTCTAAGACAAGATTCACCCTTTGTGCCAGAAGGTGAAAGTTGACCTTTGGATGCTGGAAACTTCATCCACAAATAACATTCATATTGTATTTTCCCATGAACAGGTTTTCCCTATTTGGAAAAAAATCTTTTCTATCTCAGTATTTTCTGAATTTATACAGTTCTTTTGTTAATGTAAAAGCTTTACCAGGGGCTCACACACTCTAGTGTAAACACTCAGTGCAAGTGAGGACCAGAGGTGTATGCTTCTATGAAACTGCCCTCTTCAGTTTTCACTTTATCAAATAAATTAAAGGTGCTTCATCTATACTTATAAGTACATCATTACTTCTAAGTGCTATATTATTATTATCGAAGTGTTCTTACACTGTCACAGAAAGACCTTGACATGCTGTAAATAACTTTGCCTCTTGCTTTGATACTACATAGACTCCTGCAATTGTGTTTATTGTCTGCAGGCATTATGGAAACCTAATATGAAAGAAGTGGAGAGCTCACACTCAAAATGAATGGATATACATTCTCTTTCTATTTAAGCTGATTTGCTACCTCAAGGAATGTTTGATACATCATCTTGGGCTTTGGGACTGAAAAGGCAGAAAGGGAAAGGGAAAAAAAGCCCATAAACTGAGACTTTCAGATCTTATTTTTCTTCACCACTGCTTCAGTAAAAGAAGAAGAGGCAAAGTATTATGGAGGTAGCAGTGGCTGAACTTCAAAATCTTCTTAGGTACAGAGTGGATGTTTAATTATCCACTCTTGTGGAGGAAACCCTCTGATCACTAATCTTGTACTAAACTCTCATATGAGTTTTGATAGTTACTGTCTTTAGTTGGGCAAGACAGCCTGCAAAAAGCATTTGAAATATAACAGGAATTTAGTATTTTGGTGTCCAGTACCAGAGCAGAGAGACAAATAAACAGAAGTCACACCACACAAATGACACAATAGTGGATCAAACAGCAGGATACATTAAATATCAAATTCTAATCTGTGAATACAGTGTCTTTAGCTCTAAACAAAAATCTGTAGCAGCAGAAGAAAGAATGCTCATAACCATGAGTGTCTAGCTAGGGAACAGAAAAAAAGAATGGACAAATACATCGCCATCCACAAAGGTCTGTAAACTTTTCTTGGTGCAAGAGCTTCTTCTTTGCACTGAAACTTGCATCTCTTCACACAACTGTGGTCAGAGACTTGATGAAGCCTGTAAGAGCCTTTATTGTACTGCACACTGTTTGCAAATGAGACAGATATATGGGAGAACAATGACATAAAATCCCTAGAAAGAGAGTTCATATTATTTCAAGCAACCATAAAATTTTCACAAGATATTATATAATAACCTGTACATTATAATGGAATCATTTTCCAGCTATTGAGAAATCAGATATTTGTACAGATTGACACAAAAATCCTTGAACCTGTTTCTTTCACCAGCCGTTATAGCTATCTCTTCCTATTAATGGCTGAGTTTCTGTTAAAACATTCCCATATTTTAGCTTCCATATAAACCAGATGTTGAGAGAAAAAGACTGAAAATAACATCAGCATTAGATGTAAGAGAAATACCCATGCTGGCTTTATATATAAAGCCACCCTCCCCACTACATCAAGAAAAGGCTACAACTTTACAACTGGCTGTGATTAAAATACCCAAATGGATATATAGAAAATATGAAAGAAGTTGCTTATAGTGACTTCTAGCTGTCAGTTCTAGAATAACTTTCCAGTATAAGAATCATGTACAAAACCTCCAGGCAATTAGTTTTCTAATGAAGCTTGATACATACAAGAACAGGATTATACAGCTTCACTGCTTGTAACTGGGGGCCTGCTGATGACCTGAAGGGTCCCTTCTGGTGCTGTATCCTAATTTGCAACTAGGTTTGTTTCTGCTCAGATAGCAGAGCCAACCCAGGGCTTGAAAAGTTGGCTGGTTCAGATCTGTTTTCCTTTATCAAACAGCAGTTGCAGAATTTTTGTTGTTACTGAGATGTGAGCCAGAAAGAAGTCCCCTTAGGAAAAAGAAAAAGGCCACTGTGCTTTTACTTCTGTTTTACTTACTGAGTCTGTGGGCAAAAGCTGCTCCTAGAATATTCTTTATTGAAATGTACTGATTTATTAGATTATAAATTGGATTGAAGTTTAAGAAGCATAATTAGCTTAATCCCTGTTCATCCACCTTTAAATGCTGTGCCCATCACAAGGGTGTCTGCACACTTTGGTTACTGAGTTGCAAGCTAGAAATTATCATCAAAAATGCTGACTTTGACTTGTCACTCCAAATGACACCAGCAGTTTATAAGGACGTTTGTCTGAGGAAAACCTGAGTGGCATCTCCTACTGATTAATGTAGAAAACAAAACTTTATTTCTATGTGAATAGAGGATCATTTGCTTTCAAAAGTAAATATGCCTGAGCTGTACTGAAAGTAGCTGGAGTTTGTGGTCACATCAGAAAAAAAATTATGCTGCTCAGAGGTATATTGATCACACTAAACAAATATCTAAAATATTGCCTTTTTCAGAGCCAAAATTTTAATTCCATGCATTAATGAGGTACAAATCTCTGTTCCAAAACACAGTAATGACTTCCTCTGTAATGCCTGCTGGGTGGTGGGTTTTGTCAGGGGATTGAACAAGGTAGAGTGCAAACCTCTGCATGGCCTTCACAGGTCTATGGAAAATAATTTCAAATTTCAATGGCAATGCACATTATATGATCACTACCACCTAGGCAATGACATTAGTTGCCATAGTAACCTCAGGTTGAATCATTAAGAATTTTAAATGTTGACAGTTGGGAAGCATAGCTTGAAACACTGGGAGAAGAGCAGGAAAGAGGCAGGTTTGACACAAGTGTACAAAGCAATCAGGGGCATGAGGGCTTTCTGTTGTGCCAAGCCCGGACAGGGAACAATGGAAGAAACCAATGGCATGGATATATCAAGTGTCTTTTCTGTTTTCTTCCCAGATCATTGAAACACAGGGGGAGAAAGCTGTTTTCCAACTCTCTTGTTCCTCTCTTTTTCTAGGGAAAAAAAAAAAAAAAAAAAAAAAAGAAAAAAAGAGAAAAAAAAAGAAAAAAAATAGCAACATGTCCATTTGAAACTGCTTTCTGATGATCTCATTTTGCATTTTAGACAAGCTGGAAGTACATGTATGTCTGGCTGGGGAACCACATCTGGTTTTTCTGGACATGATGTTTCTTAGAACTTGGCTATTCTGAGTCACAGATCATTTGCACCGGTGTTGCTTTGTTGATGTGATTACTAATGCATTAAACTCTCCTTTCACCAGGGCATTTACACCATTCCCTTTGCCACAGCATAATGGGGGCTAGTAAGTGTCAGGAATATCCAACTGTCACTTACAATGAGTCATCTCTCCATCAAATATCTCTTCAGCCACTAATTCACACAGGCAACTCAGCTTTTAGATGTACATTCCATCTAAACTGTAAGTGACCAGATCCAAAGAACTATTTCTTTTCAGACATATTCCCATTTGATCCCCCATTCCAAAACTCTGCTTTTTCCAGAGGTTTTGTGATGAAAATAGGGGAATGCCAAGATGAGAGGCAGAGGAGCTGAATGAGGAGATGGTGTTGCAGTGTTCAGACCCTTATTATACCCTGTTCCTCCTGGCTTTTTTTTTTTTTTTTTTTTTTTTTTTTCCCCCTGTAGAACTCAATAGCTGTTAGTAACAAATTAACTTTGGAAAAGTATACTGGAACTTGAGTGTTTGTCCAGGAAAGGAGGTCAAGTGTAGCAGGAAAGTTTCATGTTTTCATTCTTATGTTACTTGGCAAACATGAATGTGATTAAATCTGAATGCTGTCATAAACATATGAAGGAATGTCCAAGTTCCAAACAATTTCTGGATGAAGTATGAACAGCTCTACAGCTCTCATAGTTTTCTGGGGCACATCATGCAGAATGTACTTTAATTCTTCTTTTTTTCTTTTTTTTTTTTAAATTTCTGCATCCTTTTTTTCTATCTGTGTTCCAAGTATCTATCTATTTTCGTGAGTAGGAACTTCTCACTTCACCTACCCCTAAAACTTTCCACATGACAAATGACAGCAACATCAACAGGTTAGAAAATCCCAGGCTCCACAACTGTCCTGGCCATAAAAATAACTAGTACTCAAAATCTATCAACAAAATGTCTTCCATGAAGCCTCCTGATATAACATTACCTTCTGTATCAGAGAATGAAGTGCCCTGTTGTCAAGAACAGCTGTTTTAGGTGCAGATGTCAAACTCCCATGCCATGTCCCCAGCTCATGGCAGAGGCAAAGCTCCCTAAGTGCATCAGTGTCTGCATGCCTTGAGGGAGGTTTCAGCATTCTGCCAGCCTTGCTCAGAGCTGACTCTAGCCCATTAATGTAAACTAGTTTTAAGCATACTTTTGTCTTGGCTTGAGCAAAACAGTGCTCACATTCCTTTATCAACTCCCACAAAAACTGCTAAAGATTTACGGTGAAAGACAGACCCTCCCCTGAGATGTCTGCACGAGTGTTTCCTGTAACCACACTAGTCATTTGTAGTCATTCACACAGCTGAAGTCACACTTTATTTTGATGCTTTAGAATTATAAAATATAAATTTCCACCCTTGATTTATCACTAATTTGGGATATAAGAATCCAAATGGGACATTAGACAAGCATATTAGTGCAAAGCCTAGCTCCTATGAAATGGCTGTTAGAGATTACCTCTAAAATATATTTTACAGCAGATACGCTCATCTTGTTGTTGAATAATCAATGGCTGCACCTCTGTGTTAAATTTATTAGCATATCTACAAGGTGCAAGTGAACTTCCATTATAGAAAAATGTACTGGATGGCTATTTTCAAATTAAGAATAATCACATGGTGAGATATATTAAGCAAAATGGAATTGATACTAGCACTGATGTGTCACATGCACTGCTATTGGGTTTTGCATTAGAAAGTATATTTCTTTGCTGTTGGTTGAGGTTTTTTAAAACACACTAAATTGGCTGACAAGCATGTGCAGTTCTGTGAGTCCTAATAAAAGATAAAATCTCCCCTAGTCAAAGTAATTCTTGATTTTGGGTGTTTGCAAATAAACTATACACAACTGAATCAGAAAACCAGGAATTTTGTGCTATTCCTGACAGATAAACATGTATTGTGAGTAAGTCAACATATTCTACCATAGGCACAAGAGTGCAAGTTCACTTTAATAATTGAGGGCTTAATTGAAATTGTTCAGATTAAAGGCTAAAGAATAAAGCAATCCTGTCAATTGTTTGCTGTTAATAATGACTAATGTTTACCATGGAAGTGTAACACACTGAATGAAGATCTGTTTTTCATCAGATTCTGCTTAAAAACTCTACCAGTGTCTTGCAAGAAAGTGCTTATGAAGAATGGCCACATCAGTGTGTCTCTTGTTCCATTCCAGCAACCCCCTGGGCTATGCACAGCATCCTTCTGTGAGCTTTCCAAGCCTCTCATGTCCAGGAATTGGGTAGTGTGACTCATGTGCCAACACTGTCCTAAGCGTGGTTCACAACAGCCAGATCCAAAGGCCAGTGGAAAGTGGTCCTTCAGCTGGCTGTGTTGAGGCCACTGCACAGGCTCATGGCCATACCTCACCCCATGCACCCCTGGCAAGGCAGGCCTCTGGACCTGAGTCCCATGATCCAAGTATTTCACAGCCTGGCCATGGTGTCTAAACTGCCTTGGTGGCCAGACAAGAACATGTCCCTTCTGGTCCTTTCAAGCAGCTGGGAGAGGAAGTATCCTAGAAGAACTCCTAGATACATTTTGACATGAATAGGCAGGAGGTTTCTCGGTGGGCTTAGTAAGCAACAACTTTGTGATGTGTGTCAGACCTGTGTCTGAAGGAATGCAAAGAGCTGTTGATGGTGCACACACCAGATTCCTTGTTTTTCAGTTTTGTTGTGAGGCAGTGGTTCTTCCACACCTTGAGGAAGTGTAGACTAGACTTCAGAGTCCACTCTGACAGTAACCTTGCTGCTTGCAAGTGACAACAGGAAAGCAGCAGCAAAGCAGTGGGTTCTGGGATGGGTCTTTTTGGGGGCTGGGAGGATATAGTATGATATCTATATTACTGCTATTCATGGGGCCTCTGAAACCTGTAAGAACACCCCTTCCAGGACCCCCTGTGCATGTTTCCTACTTGTTCAGATTAAAGGTGTCTTTCTTTGGTGTTTATACAGCATCTAGCACAATGAGATCTCACCTCATGGACCGTGACCCCAGGTCTGTGGGCATGTAACTCAAGGACACATTGATCCTTGAGCTGAGGTTCGTGCACAGTGTTGTCACTTGCACCATTTCCATTACAGGGACCACATCCAGAGAGCCTGAAGGCACTCCATGTAGGACTCTGCTTCTCAGCCTCAGATGACGACTACTGTGACATTTGCTACCATAGTCAGTGATGCCAAGCTGATCTTCGGGGTATCACAAAATGACCTTGAACAGAGAGCATTCAAAAGATGCAGGAAGGGAGTTGAGAATGCTCCTTGTGGGCACTGTGGTTACTGAGATAACGCTGGATACAGGATTCATCAGGAGGCAAGCTCTGCTGGCAATTTGTCTGGCATGTGGATATCAGGGTCATATAGTGGGGGGAGGAGGATGTCAAAATATCTCAAGGAACAGAGAGAGACATTGCAGAGGACAGAAGCCTCATGTACACACATATATCATTCACTGAAAAATCAGCCAAGCCAAATCCTCCAGTATTATTGCTGTCTGTGTCAAATGGGCCACTGGACCAGTAGACTTGATCTTCTTTTATATTTTTTCAGACTTAGAGGGCCTACTGTGTTTTGCAGAGTTCTTCCTTTCTCTGGAGGAATTATCATTTAAGAGCAACCAAGTTTCACATTTGACGCATGAAACCACTATCCTAGTATCATAATTCTAAAGATGCATAACCTCATGATAGACAGCTAGAGCAGTCATTACTAGCAGATTTGGTTACCAGTGAATTTTCTCAATTGTCTGTGTTCATTTCCTAGACATATATGAGACTAATTCCTTTGTCCTCTCTCATGGAACTTTATTTATGAAAACAAAATGTAACTGGCAGGATTATCAAGTCACAGATTTCAATTAAGCCTTCCCTTTTTTTTTCAAGGAAAACAGAAGTGCACGTTCATTCATGACATGTCTCCGTTTTTGCTCATGTACCACACTCTGCTGGTTCATCTCTAAATAAATACACGGCTCTAAGTAAATATCATGGCTGACATGAGTGCCAAAATCATGGAGAGTGACAAAGGAGGGCAAGGAGTGTTCATGGTGACCCATGCTATCAGGCTGAAGACCAGGAAGCTCCTGTAGGGGAGTATCTTGTGAAGCCATGCCCCATTAATGCACAGTGGGTGTAATAGGTGCTGAAATCTGGGATGAAGTCTATGGTAGAATGAATGATGTAGGAGAATGCTGGCTTTCCAGATCTTTTTTTGTACAGGCCAAACTGTGGATGGTCTTGCAAAAGGCCATCATTGGGAGTGATCTAACAGAGAAATATAGAGGCACCAGCAGCAGCTGAGTTCTCTGAAGAGACTTGGTGTTAGTCCCTGACACAAGGATGGAGAGCTGGTTCAGTGCTTTAGTACAAAGGACACTAATATAAGTATAAAAATGCTGTGGTAGGAGAATAAAAGATAAATATTTTCTGAGGTGTATGGCTGACCCTGCTGTGACAGGCACTCCTGAAACCATCTCTCCAGGCAGGAGAACTCTTGTACTTGCCTCTGCCTTGGGAAGATGGTTCAGTTCTCACACTGTTTTTTTTTTTTTTTTAAACTGTTTTTCACTGTTAATGAAAGTGCTTTCCTAGGGTGAAAAGAGTACAAGGCAACAGGGACATAATAACATGTATTAGCAGTCTCTGATATTAATAGTACAGATTGTCACATGATATGACAGTGATTAAAGTGGGCATGGATGGAGGTCTCCCTTTCTTCTGGGAGGCACTGTTCCCCTTTGCAAACAGAAAATAAGCATGGCACTTCCAGAGCATAAATGCCAATAACTGTGAAATTTTGATTAAATAATAGATATGTGTTCAGAAGCACTTTTTATAGTATGTGATTAAGAAAGATAACTAGACATCCTTACAGCTATAATGATAATAATTACTGCAATGTATAAAGTGCAGAATATGACACTGGAAAGGCCACTATTAACCTTTCCAAGGGTTATTTTTGTTGTGGTTTTGACACCAAGGACAGCAGTGTTCAGAGAACTAAATAAAACTATAGCTGTGACAGTTCTTTCCAAGCATTCTCTGGTATGTTGAAAAGGAGGTGTAGAGGGGGGTGAAATACTTTCTATTCAAAACATCTGTTTGTTTAATATCTAACATCTGTGTAGTCTTAGAAAAAACTGTTTTGCTAAGGCTTCTGCAACTCTTGGTAGTTCAGAAAACTGACAGTAGTGTTTCCCTGTTTAAAATAGCTATAAATAACAGCTCCATGTCCCAAACAAAGGCTTTTTCACTCCTAGCAAGCAAATTTGCTGTCTCTAAAGTGCGATGTCACATTGTCCAGCAAATCACATCCATTATCGGGTAATGCTAATCTGTGAATTCCATGTTATGACATCTCTGTGCCTTGCAGCTCTGGTGGAGAATTACAGACCAAACACCACTGTTCATAAAAACTGAACTGCTATTTTAGATCTTACCAGAATTATTTGGTGTGGAAGGGCTGGATAAGTAGGTTGGGAAAGGCAGAAGAGATTGGCTGTGATGGCACCAGGTTTTCCAGTAATAAAAGGGAGAGTGGGTAAATTCCAGGAGTCTAAACATGAGTCAAAGCAGAACATGTGAATAGAATGAATAAGTAGTATTGGTAAAAATCCCCTTAAAATTGCTGTAGCTGGAAAAGGGGAGTTGGCTCTGGAGTTTTGTAATTCACCTATCTGTAATACAGTCTGGTCTCTGCACATCAGTCAAGCTGCAAACATGCCACTGATGTTCAGTTCTGCTTTCTATATGATAAAAAAGTCCCTATTAGTCAGAGTCTCCACAGCTGCAAAAATTATTTTGTATGAAGGCAAGAGGATGCCATTATTTTAAATGATGGCATTGCAATGTAATAGATGGTGTGAAAGAAGGCTGTAAATTCTGGGTCACTGCTCTCTGTAGAGGCCCGCAAATAACATAAGCAATCCAGTAGTCCAAGCTGCTCAGAATACTGTTTTTTAAACACATTAATTAAATCATATTGAAGTAAATTCAGCTAAGCCAAGATTTCTTCAACAATTTATTATTGAAAACACAATTAGCTGGAGGCATTTGGAGGAATTTTGTGAAATCAAAGGCTGCACTGCAACTGAGAGTAAGTTCTCCAACCATCAACTCATTAATAGCAGAAAATGGATGTGCTGCTGCAAGGCACCAAATCAGAAGTAAAAATATGGAACATGTTTCTGTGATTTCAAGAACAAATTCTATATGTTAGAATATTTTCAAGATGCTGTTACCATTTTCCTAACTTTGTTCTTAAAGCTGAAACTCTGACCCCTTATACTCAAAACTGTTGGTCTTTGGGGCGGAGTAAGGAGTTAATGGTACAGCTATTGGGTTCAAATCTTTTTTGGCAACAGAATTGATTTTTCAAAGCTGATTTTTCAGGATCATTTTCCTGACTCTAATTTCTCTCAATTTCACTATGATTTCTCATGTTATTCACATTCTGCTGGATGCATCAAAAATAACTGTTACTGGAATAAGGGCATGTTAGCCAAACTCAGGCCATAAGAAAGAAACCTGCTGCTCTCATCCATGCCACCCTGGCAACCATGTACTCTGGCAGCACGACTTCTCTGTGAAAGGAGCTGAGAGTTCAGTCCACAATAGCTGCTGAAAGGAGCAAATAGCAGAGGCAGCAAAATGTTCTTTAACCAGCAGAGCAGGGCCTGACACTCTCTGCAGGAGAGAGTAGCTGCATAGGCACAAAGGAAAAGCAATTTTCCATTAAATATCTGTGGGTAGTGAGGACTGAAACCGCCATTCCCATGTTAAGGCTGTAAGAGTGCTCCAAATATCCATGGTCCCATGAAACTTTTGTCCTAATAGGAAGAAAATTTTAACTCAACTGACCCTTAGTATCCAAACCTCATTTTTTTTTTCCATTCCTACAGCTGAGAATGTGAAGTAAATCTTGTCTATGTAGACATGGATACTACTTCATTTAAGGTTATGAATTGTCTTCTTTGCTGCTTCCTTTTCTGTATTACATTGAAAGCAGAGGTAACAGGAGTAAGGAATTTTGCCTTCCCACCTTTAGATGCTCTTAAATGAATCAACCCAGAAGAAAAACGTGTTCAGTACTTTACTTTTAAGTCCTACTGACTTTCACTGCTATTTGCTTTCAGAATAGATGTAGAAATGTAAATGTAATTTAAGGAACTTGTAAGACTGCTTCAAATGACTGAGTAGGAAGTACTAGAAATCACAGGCAAGGCCTGATAAGTCAACATTTATTTAATTGATGCACTAAGTTCTGGTATTGAATCCCAGCTTAACATCAGCTTTGGGGTCACAGCATCACAGGATTTATCTTAGTCTGATTTGCCAAGGAAATTAGATTTTAGGTGTTTGTAGGCTCATTCCTCTTTATGGCACGGCAACTTAGTGGTCAGTTTCAGGCAAAATTACTTAAAACATCCTATCAGCTGTACTAACTCTCTGTGAGTTCCATGGAAATAGCTGATCAGAGGGAGGAACAAGACTCATGCATATTCCAATAGGATGTAACAGGACAGTCCTCCCACCAAAGGACAGATACTTTTTACTGCCATGAGTGTGTGGGCTCCCCTTGCTGGTTTGGGTTTTGCTATGGTCCAATGTGGGAATCTCTAACACACTCAATTCTCAGGTTTTGTGGGCCTGTCACATTTAAGCAGCCCCTTGCTACTACCTAAGGCTCTAGGTAGCTCCCTAGAAGTACCTAGAATCAGGAATGAAGCAGGAAAAGACATCAAGATCTGAAATTACAGATCCTGTTACAAAGCAGGGGAAAAGAATGTATTAAGCTTTAAAAGTCCTGCAGAAACATGGAGTCCTATAGAATGCACCACGGATGTGGAAAGTTACAAATTTCATAGTTTAGCAAACATACATACATGTAACTTATTTTTCAGTCACTGATGGTGATGATTACATTAGGCACTTATGAAATGGCCCTCATCAAATCATCCATGCCTCTTTTCAGAGGTGCCTCACAGCCTTCAGACAATACAAGTCACATTTTGGAGCCAGCTGAAGTAAGCTGAACAAACTGGATTTATGGCAAGGATTGGTTACAGAGCTCTTCTGAATTTCACTGCTCACACACACATAAGGTGCCTGACAAAGCATTTTTTGATATTTCACAATGAATATCTCACTTTTCACTGATACAATAAGCACAGGGAAACTGCTCTGATCTCTGAGAGTGAAACATCCAACAAGCATTCTAAGAGAACATCTACAAACTTTAGGCAGCCCCATAAAAAGCAAAGCCTGAGCAATGAAGAGTAAAAATTAGCCTGGAATTATTTTCATGTTCTCACTGGTCTCAGTTTTGATCCCCCGGAAGCTGCTAGAAATATTGTCACTGGCAGTACTGAAGCATGAGAAGACTTCAAGCTGCTCTTGAAATATTACTAGTGATTTCCTGATGTGAACTCCCTAACTTCACAGACAGCAATGGAATTTGGTCATGTGTGTGTAAGCTACATTTAAAATTTCTAATTATGCGGTACGTCTGGAAAACAGTACATCCACATATGTACATAAGGGTATATATCTCAATCAGTGATGGAAAAATTTAGCTTTTGGCAATGTTCAGCATGATAAGACTTTTCTGTCTCCTTTATCAAATGCTAAAATGTCCACAAAAAATAGATCAGTTTATGCCAGCATGTGGCATTTCCAAGACATTATACAGGTCTTTTCCCTGGGCGGAAAACAGGGTGGAACAGTGGCCACGCCTATTCTTTGCCACTCCTCAGGTCAAATTTCAACCCCTGAAAGTGTGCTGGGCTGACAGCATTGTTGTTGGAAAGACAGCTGTAACAGGATTTCCACGTTCAGTGGACAAGTTTTCTGTTGTCTAATTCTGAAAGTTAAAGACCTCGAGATCCAAATAACCAGATGAGCACTATTGTGCATGAAGCATTATGTAAAATAATTTGGGCAACATTTTCTTGCTAGAAAAGTGTAGCGGTTTAACCCCAACTGACCAAAAAAGCATCACCACAGCTGCTTGCTCACCAACCCTCCTGCTGGGAGGAAAAGTGAGAAAACTCAGGGATTGAAATAAGAGCAATTAAAGAACAGAAATAAATAATTATAATAGCAACAATAACAACATTAATCGTAATAATAGAAGTTAATTATACAATATAATAATATAATGAATAATAAAATAATAGTAATGAAAAGGAAAATAACACAGAGAGAAATAAAACCCAAGAAAGTCAAGTGATGTAAATGAAAACAGTTGGTCATCACCAACAGGCTGGTGCCCAGACAGACCATCAGCAGTAGCCCCCTATAGTTTTGTTACTGAGCATGGCATCATTTGGTGTGGGACCTTCTTTTGGCCAGTTTGGGTCAGCCATCCCAGCTGTGTCCCCTCCCAAATCCTTGTGCACCCCCAGCTCACTTGCTGGGAAGATGAGAGGGAGAAAAGTCCTTGGCTCTGTGCAAGCTCTGCTCAGTGAGAACTAAAACATCTCTGTATTATCAACAGTTTCCAGCACAAATCCACAGCACAGCTCCCCATGTAGCTACTGTGAAGAAAGTTAACTCTAGCTCAGCCAAAACCATCACAAAAAGCAGCCTAAATTTCGCAGCTCCCTTTGGTGAACTCCCACAAAATTGTTAAAAAATTATATTGTAGTAAAAAAGGCTGTAATTTTTCATGATTTGTGAGCCTGCCAACTTTAGGTCCCAAAGTCGTTGATAGGACACCTGTTTCCCTGCACAGCAGAAACCACGGCACCCCAAGCTGCACAGCTGCCCTGATATCCAAAACTTCCTTTTTCACCCAACACACCCTTACCATGACACTTTGTAAACGTGCTCAGAGATGATAGATGTTGTGATATTAAACTGGATTTTTCTAATATATGTACAGGATATATTTCCTCATATGTAGAGGAGAGTACTAACACCGTCCCTTATGTTCATGGTTTGCATTTCTAGTAACAGACAGTAAGTACTGCCTGGGTGCATTGATGTAGCTTTTTAACAAAACTAGAACTGAAAACCTTCTGACCTGAACCACAGTTCTGGAGTTAGTTTGGATACAGACAGGTCCCCAGAGCACTTGGGTGTTTGCTTGGAACAGTCCTGGATGCTTGACTGTATGAGATTCCGAAAATATAACATAGCATTAAACTGACTTAATATTTCCATTGGGGACCTGCTGCTGCCTTGTCTAAGATATCCATAACAAAACAACACCATCAACAACAACAAAACCCTACCCAAAAAAAGTCCTGCAGGGATGACTAAGTTGCATTAGTTCTCCCAGAGGTATAACGTATACAAATCAAATCAAAATATAAATCATTCCACCCTGTTGTGGGGTTTATGCACAGTTTCTTTTAATAAAATATGCAAATATTTTGCAGTAAATTGATTTCCCAGTTTCAGTTCTCTTATCTCCATATTTATTATTCATGATTCTTCTACTCCCCTACTTGAGCAGATAAAAAAGAGGAAAAAAAAAAAAAAAAAGAGGGGAAAAAAGCTGTGTAGAGTTCACTTGCTTTTAGGAACTAGCTTTATTATTGTTATTATTAGCACAATTTTATACTCCTAGGAGTGAAAGATAAATGTAGATATTACTTCTAATCTCAACCAAAGCTAAGAGGTAATACAATGACACTCTTTAATGCAAATCACTGCAATAAATGACTACATAGCCCAAGTGTTCTGCTGCATTACAAATTGTAATGAAAGTTTGAATTGCTGAGCAAAATGACTGTTGTTTAACCTGTGACCAAGCGGGATGGTATCAGTTCTGTTGTTAAAGGTGTACACACCACAACTGTACAGGAAATAAACCCAAATATTTCAGATATCTGCAGTTGTCACCAAATAGGCTTTCTGGTTAAAAAAAAAAAAAAAAAAAAAAGTGAATTGCTGGTCAGTTTTCTGCTGCATTAGCTGATGTATGCAACTGCTGTTTTCCATCACCCTGTGGTTAACAAGTTCTGCAGCATAGAATCAAAACTGATCAAATGTGGGTGCACCGTTCTGGTTGCTGGTGCTGGAGGTGTCTGTGGGGATAAAGGACAGGGAGATGAAGGAACCAGCAAAAGTCAGGGCAGCAGAGCAGGCACATCTTGTCACATGCCAAGAGAAAATCAAAGACAAAGTCAAGTAGGGGGAATGAGACTCCAAAACCAAACAAGTGTTGGGTTTCACTCCTGTATGGAGGAGATTCTGTCACAGTACAGGTATAAATTATGACAAGCATATGCTCCAAGTAAACTCCATTTTCCTGCTACTTTCAATTTAATTAGGTATAATGATTTTTTTCCATTAAGATCCTCAGTGGATTACAGGTCTCATTTTTAAAAATGTGTCTGAGATTTAGCAATCCAATTGCTTTTTGAAGGATTTAAAATTTTATTCCTTTATGAATGAAGAATCAGACCTGTAAATATTCCAGCAAGAATTACCATTGAGTAACAAGCCCTAGAGGAAAAGAAAGATTTTTTACAGATATTCTAGGTTTGTTGGACTGGCTGAAGAATTAAACTACATTTTGTTCTGATAGTACATTTCTTTACAGGAGTTTCGGTGACTATAACCATGAATTTTGATCTTCATAGAAACAACATACTCATCTAAAAATTCCTCAGAAGAAAAATTCCCAATAAGACCCTAAGGTGGGCTATTTGTGAGAAGAGGGTTCTGCAAGGTTTGGCCCAAAGCACTGAAGATCAAATTCTCTCTCAAGTCAAAGAAATTGTGTCAGCACAGAATCTGGCCTTAGGTATAAGCAGTGAAAAGAGACTGCATTGCAACTGCATTGGCATTGCAAATCAGATGGGATAAGAAGGAAAATTCACAGAAAGACCTTAGATTTCTTTCTAATTATTCCATTTCTTCTCTGCTAAAAAAAAAAAAAAAAAAAAAAAAAAAAAAAAAAAAAAAAAAAAAAGCCTTGGTTTGTCTCTGAACTTCAGAATCACCTTTCACCTGGCATAAATCCCTGCTTTAAATGGAATAACATCATTAAACTAATGTGATGACATGAAAAGTTGCAATCCTATCTCCAGAAAAGACTTGCAGATCTATTCAACAGTAAAAAAATCCTCTTTGTAGGCTGAAAACAAGTTATTTTCTATAGGCAGGATTTTCAATGTTGACTTTTTTGACAAGCAAATAAGATGGGGTTTTTTTTATTAGAGAACCTGACACATTATTAGAAATTATGATTGACCATCTGCTTGTTCTCTTCAGTCTCACTCATTATGCTCCCAAGGTTTGTCTTCTCTGCTTTGGTACATGCCAGGACCTAAAGCAGAGGTCAGGCATGGCAATGGGTCAGGGTGGAAGGGGGTACAGACTGCTGGATTTCTTACTGCAGTCAACTGTTACTCACTGCTGCTTGGTTACATCCAGTACAGTACTTTTTTATTATTATTTTATTAAGATGTAAATTAAATCTAAAAAACTCTGAGAAAGAAAAGTCTGCTTGAAAAAGTTTGTTCATGTTGCAGAGTATTATCAGTAAGTCCTCCAGCTAGGCTAAAAGCCTATCCCACTGCTCCTTGGGATTTCTAGTGAATTAATAATGTCACTGATGAATATTCAAAAGTAGGCAGCTATTGTGCCTCCAAGCACATAATTAATTATTCATTACACATTTTTATTCACTGAATTAAAAAACACAGGGTGCTCTGGGAAATGAAGTGTAGTTCACTGCAGGGGCATGAAATTCTACACTGCCCCTTTAAGGATTATTACTCTGTATTTATAGTTGCCAGGGCAACATAAATGCTGGGCAATTAGATCATGGGTTGTCCCCGAAGACTGATGGGATAATAAGCAGTAGTCAAGTATTAAGTTGACCCAGTAAATGTCCCACATGAATAAACCTGGGCTAGGACCACAGCTGGCATCTTTCAAATAAAACTTTTACATTAATATAGTTTAAAAGGTGCATTTATCCGGGAATTGAGCATGCATCCACAGTGGGAAGGCTGCAGAGAGGACTAATACCACTTCCCCGTGGTGGTCCACAGGCTTTGTTCCTCGGGCCGGGCTTTGTGCAAAGTTAGGAACATATTCAGCCTCTAAAAAGCTCAGAAGTGGGGAGAGCCCCACATTTACCCCCTAAGAGCCACTGTTCTGTGTTGGTGGAAGGTAGGTTTTTTGTACGTATTCTACAAAACCCACCAGCAGGGGAGAAAACCAGTTTGGTTCTGAGCTTTAAAAAACAGGTATTAAAATTTGAAAAAAAAAATACAAACCCACACCTACAACTATTTAACTGGGCATGATTTTGCCTTAAAAACAGTTTAACAGAAACATAGTATCAAGATAACCCCTGTAAATTCTTACCTGTGAGATATGTTACCAAGGGCATTTTCCAGACAGTAAAGAGTAATCTAAAAATATGAAATTAAAAGGATCAGAGAGATTCTCCTAAACTGCTTTTTTTTTTTCTTTTTTTTTTTCTTTTTTTGCAAATATAAGCTTCAAATTCTTGCTGGCTTCTGGCCATCCCTGTTTTCACTGAATTAATTTTCTCGAATCCTTCTCCACAAGTTCAGAAATGTATCTTTCTCTCAAAACTATTTTCAAGTTAAAAAAAAAAATTAGCCGTGGAGAACCCACACACTTATATTATTCAATTTTTTTCCCATTAATATTTGTTATATTAATATTTTTAAACTTAATTCTTTCCACTATCCCCGCGGGTGAAACGAGGTGATGGTTTTATTGTGCTTTTAGATCACTAATTTTGTAGAGAAAAATGGGAAATCATAGCTTATCTCTGCCTGCAGACACTTGGCCATGCCAAAGCATGAAATAGTTCTCAGTGAGTGATATAGTAAAGCTTTCTATACTTCTGTAATACAGGGTGGGGGGGAAAATCCCAGGAAGTATTATACATCCCCCAGTGTAAGAGAAAAGACACATCTTATCAGTGAGTGTGTGTGTGTGCATAGATTTTTCCTAACATATAATACACATCACACTGCCCCAAACAGCTGAATGCATTTGGTCATTCATTAAAATTATGGTTATATATAATGAAATGGCTAGCTTTGTAGAGAAAATATTTTTTTCTGTAGAGGAAGAAAGTAAATGCTTAGACACAATTTTTCTATGATAGTATTGTTTGTCATAGCTTTCAGCAGGCTACGCTTTTTACACTTAATTATTTGAGGTATAATTCTGGCTGGCAAGGGGAGAAGTGAACCTTTCCCCTAAAGGAGAAAAGGATGGACACCATAAAGAGCTGAGGGGACAAACGTGCACAGATAGCTTGGTCAGACACTGGACAGTGTGGGTTTGAAACTTTAGGACTTACATGCTCAAAGTTAAACATGTGCATAATTATTTTTAGGGCATCAGATCCTAAGAGCTGAACAGCTTATCAGACCTCTCAGCCTGGTCACAGGTGTGGGTCACCTCTGTCATTTGGGATGGGAACATCATTCTCATGCGCTCAGGCACGAATTTGTTCGGGAGATGTAGCAGGATTGCCCCTCAGCATAGCCAAAACCCCTGAGCTGCAGGTTCAGGACACACATCCAAGGACATTCACCCTTGTCAGGGCTCCCCTCCACAGCATAATGAATCTGTGGGGATAGCAAACCCTAGGATATCACCTCTGCTGCTTTTACTACTTAGTGTTGAGTACTGTGTGTATTTCTCAATGACAAGTCAAAAGGTACGTGGGAATATTTCTAGGTACAAAATATATTCATTTTCATACTTATAAATATGGATGTGGTTATATTTTATATATATGTGTACAGACACTAAAATGGAAAATGCCTAGTGCAAATTATTTCATTTGCATTTGTGGATTTGAAATATCAGCAAAATATCATTTCTAGCAATTATTTTTAGCTACAGGTAAATGATAGACGACTGGCTGCTTCAGCAGCTTGTATCTGTTTATTAATTACAAGAATGCAAAAAATTGACAAAAACAATTGAGATTTCTTTCATGGCATTGTGAATCTCAGGACAATATCCTACAGAATTAGTCGGTAATTCTCCACTTGGATGTAGTCCATGAAAAACCTGACAGAAATCATCTGCAATGGATTCTTCTGCAGCATTCTGGTCTGGTCTGCCATTGCAGGAACATACAATACAATAACAAGTTCATGGGGAATCTCTGTCGTACCTAACAGTTAGAAAAATTAGAAACTGTCCTAGTCTGCAAGACCTAGCAAGAAAAAACACCATGATCAATAGAGATGTTGTTTTCGTGGGAGGAACACATTATGCAAGTTCAAAGTAGGCTCATGAGGAGATACCAATCTACTAATAGCAGCACAAAAGAGATGTGATTTACAAGGCTGCAGCTTTGGCCGGAGAAGTTAAAATGAGTGAACTCCCAAAAGTTACATTTTAGCCTCATGACCTGGCATATCTCACCCCAACAAGTTCAGCCTCATTCAAGGTGACATTTTCACCACTATTTCTAGATCTTCTCAAAGAAGGGATAGGTTTTATGGATAACACTTCACTGCTGGTGAAACACATAGATGGGCATTGAGTTCCCTTGGTAACTTTCAGCTCAAGACAAATTCCTTGGCATTCACATTTTCTGCATCAGAAAGAAAATCTTCTTTCAAGGCTGTTATATTCTTTCATATCCATTCTTTGGTCCTCCTCCCACAGCAGTGCACCTGTATTTGTGGCAAAGTAAATGTTTATAATGCAAAAAATATGACAAGCTCATTGAGAAAACAAGGAGACTCCTTTGTTTTACATCCCTGGCTTTCCTGGTGTTTCGTCACTAAGTTTGTCAGCTGTATGACATCTGGAGCAAAAGCTCTTCAAGATAGTCAGGTTGTCTTTGGTCTCTCTAGGAAGTACTGGGCACATGTCAAGATCTCCGTATCAGGGCTAAAGGAGAGGAACACTATCAAACTAACACACTAAACTGAAATTTCTAGTACTCACCTTTCTTTCCTAGAAGAGGAAAATTGCCCATATTAACTGGAAGTGTCTGTGTAGTAAGACATCAGGTCTTAAAATCAACAAAAGTGACTGGCTTCCTAGCCACAGATATCACACAGAAACCAAAGGTACATTTACAGTGACAACACTAACACTGCAGATGTGTCTCCACCAGCTGTGACTCTTTAGCACTCAGTGATCAGAAGATCCACTTCAATGGCACCAGCACCTGAGCTAATTAGCTCTCAGTGGCACAGGGCTAACAGAGCTGGAACCTTTGCAAGGTGCTGCACTTCACAGTGTGGATGCAGGAGCATTCCTGGAGATACCAGCCCCATGTGCCACTGCACACCATTGAGCTGACTCAAAGGATTAATCAAAGGTCATGGGGGAGAAAAGTGACAAAGCCAGGATGGGAAACACCGATTTCATAAATTCTTGTCCTGTGTTTAATTCCTCTGTCCCTTTGAGGAGTTTGAGAATTTAACTGGACAGGTTATTTTGGGGTGATGTGTGGGCAGATTTGCTCCATTGAAGACAATCTTGGAGGAGTTACAATGGAGGAGTTGACACAGAGAAAATCACATTCCACAGTCACTGTGTTATATGGGTTAAAGTAAAAATGGTTCTGGAGATGCACATTTGCCTTTTAGGGCATCCACTGTGCAGCATAAAGGGGGCAGAAGATTGAAAGAACAGGAGGAAAGACTGAACTAAGAGAAGGGTAAATTGTGCTCTACTAAATCAGCATTAGAAAAATTATCAGGAAGGTATATCTTTATTCTGGGCAACATAGAGCAGTCAACTAAGTTCATATAGTTGATCAGGAGCACTTGATGAAATATTCTGCTGAAGTGTCTATTACATGATCTAACAGATCTGGCTACGTACAATCTTATGCCTAAATACATAGAGATATATGTGTGCATGTATCTCTATATGTATATTGAGAAAATAATAAAAGACATTTTTAACCATCTGTTTCAAGCAATGCATCTGTGTTAGATACTAGCAAAATGGAGGGGGAGAGAAGAAAAGAATGGGAAAAGAAATTTTTATCTCCCTCAACTCCCAGTCTTTAATTACAATACACAGGTAAATAAGGAGACAGGCAGACGAGTAGGCAGAAGGGCACAGATAAAAGGCCATGTATGTTCAAAGGAAACATAATTACCTGCTATTCCCTTGCTCTCTGGAAAAAAGTTCAGAGTTTCAATACTGACAGAAGCTAAAAATTGATCCACAGAAAAATGTTCACTTCACTAGAGGCTGCAAAAGAGCTTTAGCAACTGACACAGAGGAAAGTTGTTCTGAATTCCTTCAGGCAGGTTGGAAGGCAGCTCTGACTTGAATAACGCAAGAGGCCTTTGAGGCATACAGATGCCCTCCTTTCTGAAAAGTTTTTCTTGGAAAGCAAACTTCCTCCTCTCAACTCACACTTGGCAAAGAGGATTGCAGTCCAGACTTGCTGTGCACATTATTTCCTTCCAGTATCAGTGGACACAGCTCAACAAAAGTTAATAGCTCTTTCCTGCTTAGAGCTTTTTATATCAAACACAAGTAATCATCCAATCTGCCCCTTCCCTCCTTCCATTCTTCTTAATCTCTATTTCCTGGCCATACTAACTAAATTCTCCTTCTCTACTCTGCCTTCAGACAAACTTAGCCTGAGAAAATTAAATATTTATTCCTTTCCAAGACCCATCCCCTTGTAACATGAAGGATGCAATACATCTGGAGGTGAACAGACTACAAACTTTCATCTCTGCAGCGTAACTTGTGGTATTGATCCTTCTGTCCCCTCCCTCTAAATCTCTCTGTGGGGCAGGGAATAGCTATTTCCCCATGTTTCAACAACACCCAGCAAGATGAAATTCCGACTGAGTCTTTGGGTGTATTGGTGGACCCAGGGCTGGGACAGAGCCTGCAGTCAGCAGGGCTCTGCTAGCCTTGCATGTGCTCCTGCTGCTCCTCCTCTGCTGCAGCTCAGCACCAAGCTTCTCCTACTACTTTTCAATGTTCAGGGACATCTTCTACAAGACAGTATTAGAGGTTCTTCTCCGTCATCATCTTCAGCCATGTCCATATTTTCTTTAGAGCAATAATTAAAACAACATATTCAGCAGCTGGGTTATTTTTTCCCTAGATTTAATCTGTTCAGGCACTGATTTACATATTAAAAGCACTAATTAGCCCCTCAGAGTGTCTGAGCACGGATAGTGCAATAACTGGTCATGTAGTCACTAGAGACCACTCCCTAGTGCTTTTGGTAAGATCTCATGTATACAGCCTCAGTCTCTGGATGGCAGGAATGGCCATGTGTAGAGGGTTGTCTGCTTTGTTTCATAGCATTGAGGGACCGTAGTGCCGGATTGCTTCATTCTTGCATTTTTTCTTCTCTTTGAAGTGTTGTGTTTGATCTGCCTGCTTGTCTGTCAGGTTTTCCCCCTCCCCCATTCCCCATTGCGTCATGTTCGAGAGGACGGACCGCCTTTGGCCAATGCTGGTGCAGAAAATTCCAATCCAATCAAAGGCACAATGGCCTTTTCTCTCAGCTTAGATGCAGCATTCAAATAAACAAGAGCTGTGCATTCAAAAAGAAAAAAAAAATTCAATAACCCTCTGAGCCATTCTTCTGGCTAAGGATATTCGAAGGAATCGTTTAATTTTCTTTGCATGTTTAGCAGTCACCTACAAAATTGCTCAGTGGTCTGGAAGCAATGTTGCATAGCCCCAGGTGAGAGGCCTGAGACTGAATCCTGATTGAGTTTGTTTCCAAAGCTGCCAGAAGCTATGAAGCCTCCAGGGTGGGAAGAAAGGTTCTCCAAGCCCAACAGAGTTTTGATACTCAGCTTCTTCCTGGAAATGTGTAAAGGCAAGATGAGCACCTCATCCCCAGCAATCACTGGGAATACCCCATGTTTTTGGGAGGCGCAGAAGGTCCCATTGCTATGGAAAGGGTACAGGGCTTTTTTCCTTGCATGAGATGCTGCGATGTGAACACGATGCTTTTTGCTTGGGCAGTGGGAGCTGGTGTCACCACACAGCACTGAACTGCATTTCCATGTAGCACCTGGCCCCTTGGACAGATATTTGCACCATGTTTCATCAGTAAATTCCTTCGGGAAACCCAACAGAGCAATTGGGCACCAGGCAGGGGCACTTCCTCCTCTTCTGAAGGAATAGTGCCATGGAGCAAAGTTGTTTTTTGAACCAAGGCTAGGGAGGAAGCAAGAACAAACCACCTAAATCAGTGCCAAGGGGCTCAAGAGACGATTAAATTCTCCCCAATTCTCCACTCATGCTTCTTAAATAATATTACATGAATATCCTAACTTTATCACCAGGCAAACCAGGCAAATGATTTTCAGAGCTAGAAACACAAACATCAGTTTGAGCAAGCCTTATAGAATCATAGAACCATTAAGGTTGTAAAAGATCTCCAAGATCATTGAGTCCAACTAGGAAAGGGATTACTGGACAATATTGTCCTTGCTCTCTTTGCTAGCTAACCAGAGAAAACTAGTGTTACAGCTGTGGTCCCCTAAAGCAGTTAAGTCAACGTGAACGGGATTACTGGGCATAAGAGCCACTTAAAAGTTCAGCACAACAATGTTACAAGCCAGGGAAAGGTTGCATTTAGGTAGATGAAAACAAGCCTGAAGGAAGAGAACAGGAAAAATTAGTATTCCTTGAACTTGTTGTCCTGAATGAAACTTTGGGCTGTGATTCAAGTAATGACTTTTGTGCAATCATGTTTCTTTGCCTAAAAGAACCTAAAGCCTAGGAGGAGTTGCAATACCATAGAGAAGAGATACAGATGGCATCTACATAAGTACCAGAGGGTTTGGCCAAAAACCAAGGGGAAATTGTCTTGGATGTGCCACCATCTTTGCTAACTATTTGCTCCCTAAAAACACTATACTATTCCAAGACTCCCATTTCAGAACAGGTTTTTTAAAAAGCTTGGATTCTACTGTTACCAGGAGCCAAAGCTGCAAGAGAGCCCAGGAGACTGTAAAACTATAGCTTCTAAAACTGTTGACTTCTCTTCAAGTTAAAGAGAGGAAATCACAGAGTGGAATGTAGGTCTGGTGACACAACTGTGTAAACCGCCCCTTGCTTCCAGCGGAGGCAGATTCCTCTGACATATTTAGAAACTTCACGCAAAGAAAACGAGTCAACAAAATCCATTTGATTTAAGCTATAGGCTCCCTGAGGCTATCAGAACAGATCCCCTGTCTGCTGAGGGGAGGGAGCTGCTTGACTAATGCCAGCTCTTGTGAGATGCCTCTCCAACCTTTAAATGGGTTGGGAATGCTCACAGATGCATTGTTCTGATTAGCGGCTTTGAAATTACAACTGACTATGCAAACGCCATCATCCACAGTGTGTGTCTCAGTGATTTCAGTAAGAAATTCCCAGTCACAGCTGGCCACAGCCCACAAACAAGAAGAGAATGACTGTATTTAGGAACTCCTCCTTCAGGACAGAGCAAAGATTGCCTTGAATAGATGAGAGCCGATGAGGGTTTTCCAAGAAAAACCTACAGTTTTGCTGTCAAATCTTTGTAAAGCAGTAGCTCAGAGACCTCTAGAGGAGAAAAGACCTTCAGTCCTCAGAGGACATAATTTCTTACTCAAATTTCCTTTTAAAGATTGTCTCAAGAATTGTTTGTCAGCTCCTCTGATAATCCAAGCAGCTAATTTTTCCCAGACTTCTCAAGAACTGAAGCCATATGTTTTGTTTTGATGCAAGTTCTATGGAATGAAAAGATTTCTCAAGAAACTTAATTACAGCCAATATTTACTGTTAACTAGAAAACAGCTGAAAGTCAGGGCTCTTAGTATGTGCATTCAGTTTGTATTGGTCTGCTATAGTAGTAGGTTGGAGAGTTCTGTGTAGCCAATGCCATTAGCTGGTGCAAAAACTCCAGGAAGCAGAATCACAGAATCATAGAATGGTTTGTGTCGGAAGGAACTTGAAAGATCATCTAGTTCCAATCCCACTGCCATAGGCAAGGACACCTTCCAGTAGACCAGGTGGCTCAGGGCATCATCCAATAATAATTTTCTTTTTTTTAAAAAAAAAAAAAAAGCATCTTTGTGCTTCTCTGATGCATCTGTCTTAGAAGCTCATGGTCTCTTGCTTCCTCCTTTCTCTCCTTTTCTCATGCTTTTATCACCTCCAGTGGTCAAATGAGATATCCCCTCCATTCTCACCCCACTTAAATAACTTCTCCACTTCTTCCCTGCTCTTGAGATATTTCTGCTGTCACTCTACCAATATCTTCTCTTCTTCCCTCTCATTTCCCACACAGAATGTATCTGGACTCCCTCTTGTTTCTGTGTTCCAAGTCTCTGCAATCTCAGTGTTCATTTTCAGTGTCCAGATGCTTTGTGTGACTCAGTATTTTATGCCCAGTCTTTTTTTTTTTTTTTCAGTCTTCATAAAAGCTGGTCTTTGGGAGACAATAAAATAAACAGAAAAGCACATTTTATTTCCCATTGCCAAGGTGTCACAGCAGGGTCTCCTTTTGTGCTGTGCATCAGGTCATCATTCTGTTGTCTGTAAGCACATTATGGGTGTGTAACTTGGAGAGGGGTAGGGGACAGAGGCTCATTAAAAGCTTCTGTGCTTCTTGTGGTGCCCAGTACAGAAGCAGCAATCATCAAGTGTCATTTTATAGCCATCCTTTCAGTCTCCCTAAGCTGCTGCCATCAGAACTACACAAATTCTTGCCTTAAAACGCAATGGTGCAAATTCTCACTTACTCACAAACTGCATCAATGAGACTTACTGCAAAGTGTCCACATCAGCCACCACTGTCTTGGCAGAGCTGGCCTGGTTGTCATGTTTGTGGTCAAGTCAGAGCAGCTGAGCATCCTTGATGTCAACTGTGCCAAGAATATTTCCCTAACAAATCAGCTTTGTGGTCTCACAACCTTCTCTAGATCTCCGGAACTGTTTCTCCATGAAATTTTCTCTTTGCTGTGTTAATGGAAGTCCATGTGCATCCAAAATTGGGATAACTAAGACATTAAATCCCATCACCTGTTTGTAGCCTCATCCTAAAGAATACAAGGCTTTCCTTCAACTGCTTACTGCAGTTACATGCAGCATGTGTGGAATTTACTTAAAATAAAACTTGGGCTTAACCACTACTCCTGCTAATTGCTGGTTAAGACACAGCCTTGTGCTGATGACCAGGGAGAGTATCCTGCTCTCCATGCTGTGCAGGCCTGTTTCAAGGCCTGCAGTCTGGATTGTGCTCATCACTGAGCTCACAGTGTATCTCTTACCAAGCAGGCCAAAGTCCACACTGACACATTTTGGTAACAGAAAGATGTTGCTGAAAATAATTGGGCCTGGCAGCACTTAATTGTTTTCCAAAACCAGTCCATTAGTTCCAAAGCTCACTGAGTGTTTGGTTGCTCTGTAAACCAGCCACATGCCTAGATATTGTGCCCAATTCATCTGGAATGAGTTTGATTTAGCAATGTGTATTTGCAACAAGCTGCTTCTGTTAAAAAAAAAAAAATCCTTTGTTTCATCCCAGTTACACCTTTTTCCCTTTCTCTCAGCTGTGTGGCTGCCAGTGCCCACAGGTATTCCTCAGGGATGTGGCAGGAGACAACAGAACAACTGGCTTCCTGACAAGGGAGAGGTGGCTTGCCAACTGCTACCCATTGACTGGAGTGTGTGCTTGGCTCTGGGAGGCAAACACTGCTGCAATATGCTCTCCCTGGAGAAATCCATCCTCAAAAATCATGACTTTTGCTGAAATATTCAGGGATCTCACTATGCTTTTAAAGCATGGAAGTTGAGCACCAGTAGAAACAGATAAAAAGTGCGCATTTAACTTGTTGGAAACAGCCATACTTGGGTGCTTGCTCCCAACACCATTTCCACAGGTTTTGAGTTGGTTTTCTCTGAATTGAACCCCCCCATCACCAGCAACTGCACAGATAAGCAGATCCAGGGTCGAGGTGAATGCTGTCTCCTTTTGGATTTTAAACATACCCTCCTTGGAGGAATTAAGATTCACCATTTGAACAACTTTGCAGGTAGATGGCAATGCAACCTTTTTACTGTTGCTTTGCTGGACACCTTCTGCCCATAAGTTCAGTCTCCTGTAAATCAATTCTGTTAGCATTACACATCCACACAGACTCAAGATGTGCAAACAGGCACGTCCTCTCTAACTTGGAACATGGAATTAATGGTGTTAGAGATGTCTGATTTGGTATAGTGACTACATTCATTAGGCTGTGGGTAGCACAGACACCCTGGTTTAACTGAAGGCTCACCACTCGACTGGATATAGAGAAATCCAAGCTGGTTACTAACTTGAGTTGTTTCTCTAAAAGGAGCTTATGGTTACAATGATTCCAAATAGCCTCAAGCATTGAAACAGACAGAATCTACCTACATGAAAGAGGTTGAAGAACGCCAGAACACAAACACTGGGTAGCATTCTTGCATCTCAAGTGCACTATGTTTCAGCAGCAGGGGTGCACAGGCTATACTCATCGCCTCTTTGACCTTGAGTACTAAACAGAGGAAACTAGATTTAGTTTCTCACTCAAAAGGACACTAAATTCAGTCTCTATTTTTCCCTAGCCTACTTCACCTTGCACTTTGAGATAGAAGTATTGGTCAGAAAAAGCAAGACTATTGCATTTGTGAGAGCATAAAAGAATTAAATTACTTAATGCGTTATGCCCCATGAGACATCAGCAACTCTTAATCAGTATGTGAGATATTTCTTTGCACTTGCTGACGAGTTTGGGAGGAAGGAAGCCTGATTTAAATACAATTGTCCACGTTCAGCCTGCCCAGACTTAACTTGTGAGCGGTGTCACTAACCCCTCCCAGTCAATGCTCAATGAGTTTTGCTAAATTGGCTGCTTCCAAATCCTACATCCTCCCAACGGCCCCCACTTTCCTTCCAGCAGACAAAGTCTGGAGTGGGGAGTTTGCTTCTATCATTTGGCTTACACTGTAGCCAAAAGAGACAGTACAGAGCACACACCACCTCCAGGCACCAAAAGTCCCCTTCTCAACGCAACATGGGACTGGAGCAGAAAAGGGGTTGGCTTTTGCATGATTTCCAGACCAAAATTTCCTTGTGAGGGAGGGGGATGACAGTGCTGGCACACAGTTATCCTCTTGGAGCATTTAATCCTTTTATAGAGCCCTCCCCAAGCTGTGCATGATCCAGCCCTCCAGGACAGCTCACATTTCTGACCAGATTGTGCACAAGGTTCCGGCAACTGCCTGGAAAGTCACTCCAGCAATTAAGTGTCGGTAGATTTCTTTTTTTAAATACGAAGGATATGGCCCACTGTGCAGGGTATTGCAGCCACCCTCCCTGTCAGGCCGTTTCACAGTAGTATTGTGGCGCCATGGAGAGGAGCTAATTGGATTTGTTGTCACCTCCCAAAGCTGCCAGGAGCTCACGTCTGCTCTGGTTACAGATGAAGACATCACGGTGACAGGCTTAGAGATGGCTCAGCTGGCATCCTAGGGCCACTAATAGAGCCATGTTGATTTAATGTCCGAGTGGAGAGGTGCAGACAAGCTGTTCAAGTTTTCTATTCCAAACAAAGCAGAGATCTGTTATCAGTTGTCTGTGGATCAGTAAATAAACTTCCATGTGGCTCTCACAGCACCTAACCATCGCTACAGAAGAATGACAAAGTATTTTAACATTGAGATGGTACTTTTAAATGAGAGCACTGTCTCTATGGTTTATATTGCCCTCAGGGAAATCAGTTAATTCCTTCATACATAAATTTTACTTAACTATGTAATTATGGATGAATCCTATTAGTCTTTAAATTGCTCACTAGTTAAAAGGTGTGTGTGTGTTTTCTACAGCTCTTTTTTGTGGAATGTACAGATCATCTGCACTTATGAAGATTAAAAGCCTATTTGGAGATTTTTATTTGGCTGGTTGGTTTTTCTGCTTTTAAGTAAAAGTATAAAATTTATTAGAAGACTCAAGCATATTTTTTTTTTCCTTTTCTGTATAGTACTGTCTACTCAGAGCACAAAACTGGGCTCAGGTAGCATTCCCTTTATCCTCAGCACTCAGCATCTCTGTCAGCACTCACCCTGGCCCCTGGCTGCCTTCATGTGGTATCACCCACCTCTCTGCTGTGCTCCATATTAAGTGATCACTCGTGCCAGCGTGATGAGCGTGTGAAAGACAGCTCAGACACAACAGTGTCTTTTGATACCCATTTTCACAGCTCTGAGCCATGGCTGAAATACAGCTCTGAGTCACATTTTCTACTTCTCAGCACCCAATACTATATCAGACTTTCTCCCAGAAGCACTCAGGTCCTATTCATACATTTCAGGCTTAGGTTTCTTGAGAGCACCAGAATTCCTGCTCTTCCCACAGCCACATCTGCAGCTAGAGTTTCAAAGAAGATCAGCATCTCCCATCTTAGTGCCAAAATGAGAATTTTCCCTTGATGACTCGAGGCTAGTGGAACCCTTTGAATAATCCAATCCTGCCTAAATCTGCAGGCATATATGAAACAGGTCTATGCTGTTAACATTTCTGGTACTTCCATTGGTCCTGTTCTTTCATTGCACACCCCAAGGTCACTTGGGGTCTGAACAAGCCAGTCCATGCCAAAGTGATGACTGTCCTTAAGAGCAGGAACCACCATCCTGCAGGCAAGGGTAAGAAGTGGGGGTGCCTAAACACTCTCAAAGATGGTAAAAAGGCAGCTGTTTGTCATGGTTTAACCCCAGACAGCAGCCAAGCCCCAGGCAGCTGCTTGCTCATTCCCTCACCAGTGGCACTGGGCAGAGAACCAGAATCAGAAGGATAAAAGGTAGGAAACCCACGGGTTGAGATAAAAGTGGTTTAATAGGGAAAGCAAAATCCATGCACACAGTCAAAGCAAAACAAGGAATTAGGCAGGTGTTCAGCCTTCTCCCTGAGAGCAGAACCCCATCATATGTAATGGTGAAGGCAAACACCATCACTCCAAATGTCTCTCCCTTTGTCTTTCTTACCACCACTTTATACACTGAGCATGATGTCATATGGAGCATCCCTTTGGTCAGTTTGGGTCACCTGTCCTGGCTGCGTCTCCTCCCAGCCTCCCAGGCACCTCCAGTCTCCTCCCCAGCATTACAGTATGAAAAGCAAAATAAGCCTTGGCTCAGTATAGGCCCTGCTCAGCAATAACAAAAACAAAAATATCTCTTTATTATCAACCCCGTGCTCAGCACAAATCCAACACACAGCCCGGTACAGCCACTGCAAAGAAAATTACTTCAGACAAAACCAGCACAATATGTAATTTAGTACTACTCAGACCACATTCCACAGACCCCAGTGAGATTGTGGAGCCAGTGAGTGGTAGAAGACTGAAGAAGAGCAAAGAAGCAAACAGGAGAGAGAAATGGTCACCAAATGAGGGCAAGCAGCTCTTGGTAGTGAGGATCTGCCTCTTAGAAGAGACAGTTGGGCAATTACTTATCCAACAGACACGTGGAGATAATGGAGGAAGAGGCCCACTGGAAAACCATTCTTAAGATTTACATCTGACCTTAAAACAGAGTTGTCCTCTGCATGTTGTCTTCTGAGGTATGGATGGAGGTTCCTCATAGCACCACGAAAACAAAGGAAAGCCTTTGACAAACTGACTGCAAGTCCATGCCAGAAACCATTTCAAGAATGATTTTAAGGACATGAGCACAAGTAGATTTTGATGGCTTTGAAAACTCAGCTGTGTTCCTTCATTTCTAAGGAATGCAGATTGAGATTTTCTGAGGAAATCTCACTTAAGGAGGGACACTCAAGATTTGGGTCATAAGGACAAGACAAGCTTAGACTGAATCCTTCTCACCCAGCAGGCAACTGCTGTCTAAAAGCCTGGGGAAAGTCATCCCCTCTTACACTGACCTCTTACACTTCCAAACTGCCCTTTTCATGTGGTATTAGAGGCATCCTTTTCAGTCCAGGCAAAAAATTTTCATCTTGAACACATCCTCATTTTTCTGGCACAGCAGAAACTGTACTTAGAGAAGTTGTCCTAAGAAAGGACACCATTTCCTTTTTTTCCTAAAAGGAAACCTCCTGTGTGGTTACCATAGTCAGTAATTTCCACTGACAATGATAGCCTGGACAGATTTTCCTTCTCTTCCCTCTAGGCTCCAGTTCTAGTTCTTTTTTATAATCTCCCCCAAAGCTGTTAGGACAAATGATTCCAGCTTCCTCTACATTGCCTCATATTAAATGAGCTAATTTGTGTATTGTAGAGTCACTGAGTAGATTAAATAAAGCCACCTGGCTGGAGATATGGTGCAGTAGTCCAGATTTTTCAGGCTAAACATTTCTTCTGAAAAAATAATTCAAAAGGATTTGGACTGAGATCTGGACTAACTGAATGAAGATAATTCTGGCTCCCAAGGGTTGTATGGGATGTTTCTTTTTCTTTTCAAGTATAATGAAAAAAGAATGTTGTCTTGGGTTGAAGTATACTCTATCACCATCTTCATGAACTGTTGAAACCAGGTGAGGCAGTGCTCCCTGCCTCCTCCACTCTGGCTTATTTTCTGTTAATGGGCCCATCAGCACCTTTGCCACATGACTCACAGATAACCCCCTCCTGGGCTACCTCCTGTTAATGGGCCCATCAGGCCTTATCACATGACTCACCATCCCATTGGGAGATGCTCCGCCCAGAGGGAGGAACCAAGCATTCCAGCCTGGATATAAGCTGAGACTCTGAACACCAGAGGGGCACTTACCCACTGGATTCCCAGAGGACCCGAGCTACCAGACCTTTCTACAGGATCACTGCTTCAGGAAGACCAGCTCATCTGGACTGCTTCCATCACTCCGCTCATGTTGTATTCTGACTCTGTCAGTGGTCTTTTGTATTATTGCATCTATTTTATTTTACTTTCTTTCCTTTTTTTCCTATTAAATTGTATCTCTGACTTGGAGCCTCTCATTTGTTTTGCTTTCAAACCACTACAAATGTTTAAAAGAAAATGTTATGAAAACTACAATTCTAGATACAGTACACAGGAAGAAGGGCAACTGATAGGGCAGGTAAAATTACTATTTCAGCATCTGCCTACTGGTCTCCACACCAGTAGACTTAGCTGAGAGAACAGTTAGGAGTATAAACCCTGGCTAAGAGAGCAATACCCTCCACAGAGCTTGGTGAGTAGAAGACTTCAAATTCCCACATTTGGAATGGCCAGAAGCAGTGTGAAAAAAACCTCACAAGCAATCTCTGAGCAGCAGGCTTCTCATTACACCTGTGTGCTATCTGCAATCACCTTTTCCAGGGCTGCAGTACTCATCCCAGGTCTATACATCTGTTTGCTGTTGCTTTATTCTTGGAGCTGACCCCATACTCCCAGTGTCACCTGGATAATTCACTTGGCTGTGCCCAACCGGCCTCTGTATTGGCCAAATGATCAGCACAGTCCCTCACTACAGGGCACACCTTGCTCTCCTTTCATTCGTGCCCACTTAGCCCCAAAAATCTTAACAGGGAGCAATTAACACTTAGATAGTAACTGGTTTTATGTGTGTTGGCACAGACTGTCCTGGCTGTGTCTGGAATTTGGTTTAAAGTTGAGTAGCCAGAAGCCAACTTCATCAGTGAGAAGGCAGGACATGAGGAACACTATTTGAATGAACAAAATTATCCAACATCATTCCTCATGCTACAGGATAGCACTTCTACATATTGCTAAAGAAGGTGAACCCAGCTCATTTCCAGCTTCCCACTTTTCATGCTATTAATAAAGCAGTGAAACAAAAGACCATGTGGTCTTCTTTCCTAGCTATGCTGACAATTTCATGTTTTTCTAGATTAATTTGCTTTTATTTTCAGTGATATCTGGTTCCAGAGCTCTGCTGCATAATGCTGCACAATTGTTCTTCCCTCCTCCCGGGGATTTACCACTCAGGGCTTCCCTAAATTTCTCTTTCCTACTATCACAAAGGCCAGGCATGCTTTGCCAAAACTAGGACAAGTCTAAAAAGAGACAGTTTCTTTTCTACACCGGTGGTTCAAACAAGTGGGTTAAGATTCAGTCACAGGAAAAGCCAAGTATATTTCATGCATTTAGTCCTGCAAGTTCACTCTAGAGCCAGAAGCAACAAAAAGCTCCTTCTCTTAAACAAAAAATGAATTTTCACATCCCCAAATGCTTTTTTCTCAGATGTAGCAATTAATCAGGTGTTCACTAGGATAAGGTCCCAGTAGATCCAGCAGCCACTGACTCATTGCTATTCAGTTGCCTCTCCAAGGAAGCCAGACCTGTCTGCAAACAGACATAAATGTAGTAACCAAGAGCTCACTGTAGCAGCCAGTGCTCAATGTGCAAGAAGCAGGCTAGGGCAGCTGATCAAAGCACATCACTAAGCCTAAGTGATCATGTGCTGAAGTCTTGAAAAACAATTACTAATATGAAAATCATAGGGAAAATTATCCAAAAAGGGCTTAAAAGTGGTGGCAGAACAACACAGTGTTGTGTTATGCATCCCATTACATTGTAGATTGGTAGATTTTCTTACAATAACATGTGACATAAAAATTGCCTTCTTTAGCCAAACCATGCTCAGTAAATTGAAGTTCAATTTTAAACACTTGTGTTCATCCTTCACTGAAGTGAAGTCATTAGTGCCAATGAAGATCAATGTCCAAACACGGCAAAGCAACATGATACAGCAACATGCCACAGAACACAAGGAATACTGCATGCAGGTAGGAAAACATTTTATATATGCTCAAGACAGTTACCTGAATCAGTGGCCAGGAGGAGGATGCAGCAAAAGTCCCTGTTCTTCTAAGTAATACCATAAGCTGTCAGTGTCAAAGACCCTGGCTTTGCCTCATACAGACACCAGACACTGAGTCTTTTTCTGCCATGAGGGAGAATTAGAAGCTTCTGAATGGGAAGAGTGCCCTTGTTAAGCACCAAAGCCAGTGTATATTGCCCTGGGAGTCTTCTCTTATCTTGCCACAGGGATTTGATCAGGTCACAACTTGAGCTGTCACAGCACCAGTCAGTTCCAGCTCAGACTTTCTGTGGCACAAATGCTCTAACCCTGCCATGGTTGATTATCATCTTTATATAATGGCAGAAATATGCATATATTTTTCATATTTGGAGACATTAATTCTAATATTAGTCATCAAATTGTTTATGGCCAAAATAAAAATGTAAGAGCTAGTAACACATAAGATGTAAAAGAAACCCCTATTCTACTCTAGCTGTTATTTATCTTTAGAGGTCACTTTTAAGCAAAGTTCATTCATGACATTTCATAGTCAGGACCTCTGTGCAAGCATTCACATGCTCACCTCCAAGCCAAGGAGTCGTTTTGTATCAGACCCAGCACAGACACTGAGTGAAATACCAGAAAAATGCTGCCACTTCACCTTCACAGGCACAGCCTGTGCGCTCACTAAGCCTCTCCCAAAAATCAGAAACGTTGTGTTTTTCTCTGCAGAGAAGAACATCTGACTCCAAGTCCTGCTGCTCTGACAGCACCTCAGTAGCTTGGGGAAGGGGACACAGCAAGACGCTCTGTGGCCAGGAGAGATCTGGGTGCAGCAGCTCCAGCTAAAGCTAAACTTTTGCATTCCTACTGCTAAAGCAGTGGAAGAGAACAATGCTGGGAAAGGGCAACAAGTCTGCCTTTCCCTCCCTGCTGACCAGCTGCCCATATGGAGACTAGTTCTGATGCTCAGCTGGTTCCCCTCCCTGGAAGCCAAGCAGCACCTGGGGCTTTTTGTCTCTCAAGTTTCAAGGTGTCCAGCACAGACCTGCCCTTTGTTCTGGCACTTCCCACCCAGTCTGTGCCCTGCTGGGAGTAACAGGATAGGTTCCTGCATGTCTGTGGCTGCACCAAGGCCACAGATGTGCCTGCACAGACCTCAGCACCCTCCCTTCACCACACCCAGCTTTGGTGAAGCTTGCAGAGACATGAAGGATATCATAATTACACTTTGTTTCTCAGTCAAAAAAGGTGAATTTCAGCTCCATACCTCACAGTCTCTCTTGCTTCACTAAATTGTTCTGCACCTCCAGAATGGGCAACAAACATCCTCTATTAACTTTGAAAGGATGCCCTTAGGAACTGCTCAAATTAGTCCTGGCCAGTTTGAGAGGCTGTACTTGATGTGCAGCCTTTAAGTCAAAATCCTTATACCTGATACTTGACCCATGTCTCCACTTAAATGTAAGTATGACAGTGTTATTTCAGTAATGCCAGTGCCCTGAGCCTTCTGGTGGTTATTTTGATGAAAATACTCTCATACTCTCATAAACGTATAATTGTGTACATATTATCTAATATGTCCACTTTTTCCCAGTGTTAAAAATGGAAACTTTTGGAACTCCGCTCTAACAACATGGCTATGTGAGGTCTAAATGACAGAACCTGAATTCATATGCTGACATTTGTATCTACAACCAGTTAGAAATAACAATACACAGACACACACAATACCATGCTGTTCTTTCATGTCACCAAAGGCTCACAGTAACCTCATTTACCTCAACTTTTATTTTAATACCCCTCTCATTCCCCCTTCATATCCACATGTGATCTGGCATCATGCTGTTCAGTGCCCCCATTTCCCCCCTGCAATGTTTTAGTGTCCAGAGCAAGCACCAGAAACCTTTGAGCTGTTGAGTAAAAAAGGGAAGTCCAATGCAAAAGGTTTTCTTATGTCTTTACTCTTCAGTGGGTTTCCCTTAGCTCCAGAAAGTGAGTTTTCTTTCAGTAGTACAGATATCCCTGGCAAAGCTCTGTTTTCTGTGCTTTGCTGAACTCCTGAACACAGATGTCCCATTTGTGTTTCATTAGTACATCAGCCTCTCTGAGGCTTTCGACCTCTGCACTAGGCAATAATTACCTGGCGCAGACCCATTCCCTCGCCAGCTGGCCTGGGAGCTGCTCTGCTCAGACCAGGGCTCTCTCTGCTGTCAGCCCTTTCCAGTCAACTGGACAGCTCAATCAGCAGAAAATATCAAATATGGTTGTTGTTTAAGCTCAGCCAGCGTTATTTCTACTTGATCTGACAATGCCTCTCCAAAGGAAGATTACGCTTCCCAAGATCTAGCCATGAGACAGCAGAGTTAAGATGTCTGAGAGAGTTTGATGAGTTTAGAAGCTCTTTTGCCAGCAGTTTGGGCTGATCATGTCCTTCCCTTCCTGCAAGCAGTGTTGTAGATGCCTCCCTCTCCCAGGCCCAATGACTATTTAATTATTTGTACAAAGTGGAACAGCTCCAAGGAGAGCAAGAGAGGGCAGAGGAGCCTGACTTTAGTCTGGGGCTGAGGGCACTCGCCTGGGATGTAAATAGGCAGTTTGCCTCCGTTCCAAGTTTTTGTCCCCTCCCACACGTGTATTCAGGGTGATGGGCATCTTTTTGCTTTTTCAAGGGAGTTGCAGACTTGCCTCATCACAGAAATTAAAATCTTGGAGTTGGTCCCAAGCAATCCTTGCCTGCTGCACCAGAAACTACACACCATAGCAAAGGGAAATCCTGAGCCCAAACCAGCACACTGCTGGCCTCCCTGCCGTGCTTATGGCACAGCAGCCCTCATTTTAACGGTTCTGCTACATGTACCCAGGCAACCTGTTGGAGTTAGGATTAAGGATCAGTTTTTATCCAATGGTCATCATATTTTCTGCCACAGGCCAGTGTACATTAAGAGACAGGAACAGATGAAATGATGGAGTAGTTGACACAGTCACAGACAGATCTGCATTCCCAAGACACGTTCCCAGTACATTTTAAAGCGTATGAGACTGAGCAGCACCCAAAACCAGAATGAGAACCATGGCTGAAAGGGGAAAAGATAAACAAGAAAAAAAAGCAGTGGGGCTGACTGGAAACTCTGCTCATAGAGTACAGGCAGACATGTTGTCATGTTGCCTTGTTATGCCTTCGGTTGGAAGGCATAACAAGGCAAGGAACTTCCCGAGTTGCAGGATAGCAGCACTGCAGGAAGAGTTTCTGGATGAGCTGAAATGTTCTGGGTAATTCCTACTTCTTGCTTCACTCAGCAAATCCACTGCCACCCATAGAACCAAAGGAAGGTTTCATGGAATCGAAGATAACTGCTAAAAGAAGGCAAAAAATAGAGTTCATGATGGTGATCCAACAGGAGAGAGGTACTGGAGGCCTGGTAGTCAGGTGACTTCTGCTGAGTGTTCTGCTGTGCTCAGTAGGTAATGCCACAGACTCTAAAGAAGATTTTACTTCAGCTAAAGGATCAGGATCACCTTGCTCAGAGACTGCTGAGTATTCTAAATTTTAATATTAAAAACGATGGAAGCATTCTGAAACACAAAGTGAATCCTTTATTTATAGGAATATATGGTGTTTATGTGTCTATTCTCAAAAGCAGGAAGGTAGAAATAAGCCAGAGAAACAAGAGGGAAGAGTGAGTGATGGAAAAAATGATCTAGTCAAATTAATTGAAAAATGGTAGGGTGAGATTTATAATTGAAATACCGATATTGATGAGTTCAATCTGTACAGGATAAGAACAACAATAATATTTAGCAATGATGCAGCACTTTTCATCTTTAGAGCTCATTAACTAATTAATCTTCACAACACCCCTGAGAGGCAGGTAAGTATTATTATTATTAGACCATAAGAAAAATAAATCCACAACAGAAGCAGAGGAAGGTGGAAATAAGAGCTAGAAGTGACTTTGTAAGAGGGAGGAGGGTGGAAAATAACTCCCTTGTTCAGTCACAGCAAGGGGCAATTCCATTGCCAGAGGAAGGTGGCCCGGCACAGGAAATATTCATATAGGAGATCCATCCTTTATTCCACACCAGAGTAAAAGGCACAAAAGATGAGGAAGAAACTCAATCAGTGAAGTAAAATTCATAAAAGGAAAGTAAGGTGAGTCCAAAGGCAGCAGAATGAGTTAATGCAAGCCAAGAATGGCAAAAGGCAACAAGAAACCTTGAAGCCTAATGCCAAAGTAGACTTATTTCATTCTGGAACTGAGCTATTGGACTGTATTTGAGTAGGAAAAATAAT
The DNA here is from genome assembly GCF_029207755.1 of Chamaea fasciata. Lineage (NCBI taxonomy): Eukaryota > Metazoa > Chordata > Aves > Passeriformes > Sylviidae > Chamaea > Chamaea fasciata. The sequence goes on along the minus strand of NW_027094092.1, from coordinate 49,064,383 downwards.
AACAAGGACTGTGTTTGTAGACGCTGAAGAATTAGCAAAGGCCTTGTTGATAAAGCTAGTGATAAAACACAGGAACTTGGCTATGCTGAATGGCAGGCTGGCAGCAGGCTGCAATCACAGAAATCCCACATATTAAAATGAGATAATTCTTGACATTTAATTCTTATTCTCTCCTCTTCTGTGTGAGAGAAAACAGAAATATTGAAGGAAAAAAAAATAAGAAGCAGGCATAACAGTAATCTCCCAAAGAAGGTAAGAGTTTGTGTGGGCAAGATTGGAAGAGCCCTGGATCAAGATTTGTTTGAGATTTGTCTCGATTTTTGTGTGCTGAGGGCCTTGTATTTTAGAAGTCAGAGCAAGCACAGATACAAGTGGAAGTAACAAAAATGTGCAATGTGTAGAAATTTTCCCTGAGATCTGCCCAATCTGGGCAGTTAAAAAAAAATCACAAAATTGTTTGGCCAATTTTAAGCAATACTTATTATTTCTCTGCACTTTTCTGTCAGTAAAATGGATATAGATCCAAATCTAACTTGAAGTTTAATTTGACGTGTTACTACGGTGTTCCTGCATGCCTACAAATTACCAGTCATATTATTTAAAACACAGACATTCTCAAACTTACAAATGGGTATTTGCTGAGGCCTGGATTTCTGTTGTGAACACACCAAAGAGCCTAAAGACTGACAAAGGACCATAAGGATAAGAGGAAATCTAACAAGATAATAGCAGCTCCCTATAAAGCTTGCCAGTATTCAGTCTGTAGGTCAAAACAAACTGTGTGATTCCTTAAGCTTTTTATCAAAGCAGGAAAAGATTGTGGCTGTGATGAGGAATTCCACAACTACTTATGGAGATAAGTAGAACATCAGCATGAGAACTGGATTTTTCCAGATCCTTTTTTATACATTTTCCATTTTTAACCTAGCTGAAGCCTTTTTTTTTTTTTTGATAATGTGGTTAACGAAAAAGAAAAGAAAAAAAAAATTGCACCTTTTTTCTCCAGAGAAAATCTTATGCATATTTAATTAACATGGAAAACTTCTTGTCACTCTATTTCATGCACACAGTGGTCACCTAAGGATTTTTAAGAAAGCAAACCTTTCCCTGGGACACATCCCAAAGCAAAAGGCCTGGTTTGGACCAAAGGCACGTATAACAGATAGCCTTGCAGCAGCTTGCTGGAAAAGGGAACCCCAGAGATTTTTTCCTTTAGATATTAGAATATAGCTCTTGCACTCCTTCACCTTTTCCTATTTTTTTCAAAGGAAAAAGTGAGAAACTGTTTTGTTCTGAAGTGGCAGGGGAGGAAGTTCCTCCCCTGCCTCCCCGTACACAAGAAGGATCACAGCTGGAGCCAGCCATTAGAGGCCTCCATGAAAGCTGGAGCCTTTTGCACCTTAAAGGTGTGCCACCAAATGCCCACAGTGTTTTTTCCAATCCACGTGTTTTCATGGCTGTGCTAGAGATGTTATAAACTTGACATGGGACTTATGCAGCAATATCACAACTTCACACCAAGTGTGGTCACCCAGGGCAAGAAGCAGCACTCCTGCCCTCGAAATTGTGCTGTTTTAAAGGTTCACAGAACTCTTACTACTGCCTGCTTCTCCTGGGGGGTCATTGTTCTGCCCTTGTTTCTTTGAAAGATAAAAAAAACGCTTAAAAGAACGTTTGTGTTTTTCCTTGCAAGAGCCAGACATTGGAAGTGAATTTGTCATTAGGACCACATTGGCACCCTCACCACAGGGCTGATCCCGGCAGTGTGCACAGTTGTATCCTTGCTGTGCCATGACACCTGCAGAGCAGCTGGAAGAGGTTTCTGCTAGAGCAAGGAGCTGTACAACAACTCGCAGAATATGTAATTTCCACAAACCACCCTTTTAAAGGGGGGAGAAAAAAAGGAAAAATACACTATCTTGTGTTCTTTGGCTCTCTATGGGACACAGTTTGATTATTCCTGAACCAAGGATGGCAAAGGAATCTTTCTGCCTTATTCTAGAATTTTCATGTTTCTTACTCATTATGAGAATGACTTTTTATTTAATAAGCTCTTTTGCCCTGCAACAGAAATCTTTCTCCTAAAGAAGGAGGAGTGGGGGGAGGCATTTTCTGTGCTTTTTATTGAGTAAGCCACATGTAAAAAGATCTAAATAATCTTTGGAGGGGAAAAAAAAGAAAAACAGGACATGAATTTCAGAGCATGTGCTTTTGTGTTATTCAATATGACTGATAGAGAAGGATAAGGTTGAAGTTCAAGGCAAGTATGGAAAGTAATTTCTCTCTGCACAGTCACAAATAAAATGAGTCACAGCTCTATAGGATTAAATTAATTAAAGATGGATCTTGTGCTTGATGCTAGTTTGATAGAACTAGAGTTTGTAGTGGTTGTATCATGAACATAAGTGGATATCTCTAGTGGCTAGCTAGTATTTTCTTTATACTCGTGAGTGTTTACTATGGCACACAAATGCTAACCGGTTTTATCACACAGTCATTATCATATCTTCTTCCCTTTCTCTCTACACTTCAGGTGTTGTTGTTACAAAATGATTTCATATCAATTAGGAATTCCATTTCCTTCAAGGGGCTACTGAAGGAACAGCCACCTGTAATGCATGCTGTTAGATTTCAGGTGCTCTCTTTTCTTACATCAAGACCAGTGTTTTTAAAATCCATGTTCAAAACCGCAAGCACTAGTGTAGTATTTTTCCTATTAAAAAGAAAAAGAAAAAAATTACACTTTCTCTGGCAAATTCAGTTCTTAGGAGACTCAATATGTGTTGCAAGAAAAATCTAAAGTGACTTTAAAAATAAAAAGTTAAAAACATATCAGACTTTTCATTCAGTGTAAAAATGAAACAAAAGCAATGAAGTGCTACGAAGTTTCTGCATTGCTGTTGAAAGCAAAGGCATTTCATTAAGCACAGTGTAAAGATGACAACTGCTTATCAAGGGGACAGTGATAAGAAACCAAACCCAAACAAACAACTCTCAAACTATTTTTAGGGGGAACCTCTAATTTCTGTGTAATTTCATGGAAAAAAAACGGGTTTTTTTCTTCACATACATAAAACAATCCATTTGAGAACAAGCATTGCAAGTGTACCTTAGCACCAGTTCCTAAGTAACATTAAGGGGATCTGGCATTTGGAAGGTTAATTTTCTTATCAAAACTATACAAAATCCTAATTTTGCAGAGTAGCAATTTGGAAAAAAAAAATCAGCAATGGGAAAATGTTGGTTATGCAGCACTAGACATTCAGTACTCAGGGGATCAATTATAAAAACACTCATTCAGCTATTTCTATTCAAATGAACACCTGAAGAGGAGGTCTCAATGGTTTTAAAAGTGTGTGGATATTAGTGGATAAATGTTAGTCCAATAAAAGAGATCATCATCTGCTATTTGTGTGCATTTAAGTTGACACTAAAAAGATCTTTGTGGAATATTGCTGCTTCTTTTTCTTTTTGTGTGTGTGCATCTTTTATCTCATATTCCCTTAACACTTTGTGAACTGAAGAAAATAGACCAAATGAGCTGTTCTTTAAGATTAAAGGGGTAGCATTTAGTTGAACACACCTGAATGTGGAAGGAGTCTATTTTCCTCACACTTATGAATATGTAATGATGTGCTTGGAGGCACAGTCACGAACCCCTAATAAGAATGCACGGGTCTGTGTTTGAAAACAGACATTTGCATTTGCCCTCTGGTCACAGTACATGGGTCATTCTTATTCAAAAATTTATTTGCTTTATTTTTCTATTCCCCCTCCCTTTCCTACCCACCTCAAAATATTTTTTCATTTCTAGGTTTTGTTTAGAGAAAAATTAAAAAAGGAGGGCTAAATCCCTCCAGAATGGTCAGGATTCAATTAGAGTGAGCTTATTCAGTGATATATACATTTATTTGTGCAACTGAAAAACTCCATTGTCTGCTTTGAGGAGGGAGTATTTTTCAGTCTCACAAATACGCTTGCTTTAGCAAAAGATTTTGGCAGGATTCGAGAAGAAACAAAAAAAAAAAATCCCACAAAGGTGTGTAACAGAACATTTTAAAAAGTGAAAATGGGGAATAAGGTAATAGAAATAAAGTGATCTAGACAAGGGATATACTTCATAAATTGCATAAATACTTTAGGAAAGCTACCACCAAGAAAGAAACAACAAAGCATCATAAATGTTAATACAGGGAGCAATCAATGTCATGCACCAGACTACCAGCGTTGAAGGCGCAGTATCCAGGTGGGGAAGAACAGGCTGTGGAGATTGGTACTTAATGAGAATATTGCATTTCTCTTAAAATTTCGTTTAAAAAACTATTGAGGAGGTATTCCAAAAGACACTCAGAATTGTTGTGGGTTTTTTGCTGCTTTCTAAACAATACAGTAGCTTCAAATTAAGCACCAAAGGAGAGTTTGCTAAGAGTTTATAACTCCCTTTATTCAGTTCTTTCTCATTCCTTCTTTTTTTCTTCAAAGAAGAGCAAAGGGGGGGAAAAAAAAAGGAAAAGTCATTTAAAAAAGAGAGAGTAAACTTGCAGCACTTTATTCATTATCTGAATAAAAATGCTAGAAGAATCAGGCCTGTTCACTCAGAAACAAAAAAAGAAAAATAAAAAAACGGACAAAAAAATCACAAAGTCCAAGTAAATTCATTTGCAGAGAATGGAATTACTGAGCTGCTGCAAATCACAGCAAACAATTTCAGCTGCTGGCTATATTAAAGATTTCATCATCACTTTGCCAAGGGTCAGAGAAGTCAAACATTCATCCTAAAGCACGGAAGGAATTCAAACCATTCGGAACAAAAGTTGCGAGTCCAATTTGCAGAGGTATATGAGCTCGTTGGTGCTGAGATGTCTCCCGGTGGGGTGTCCGGGGGCAGAGATGCCCTCTCCCTGTCGGTGTGCAGGTGCCCCTCGGCGCGTACGGCAGCACACGTGCACACACCGACACTCACACACACAGCCGGAGCCGACCACACTTCACTACACATTTTCTAGATTTTACATTACTATCACAAGTGTGGCTTTGGTAAGAAAAAAAAAAAAGAGCCTATTGTGACAGCAGCCGCAGCCGCCGAGCAGCCCATTATTTGAGATCTAACAGTGACACCTGCAGTTGAGGCCCACACACTGACACAAACATCTCCCTCTGAGAGACAGAGCCCTGGTTTTGAACCGTACGCATCTCCTGCTTAATTATCCTCGTGCACCTCAAATTTGCCTCTCCCACTGGCAGCACAATCAGCTTCCGCACCAGCGTGAGTCAGCTTTTCCACTGCGAAGGCAAGCAGCCTGCCATAAAGTCTATAAATAGCCCAAAAAATCTTCCTTGAGCTGCTTGGTGGGAGTAGAGCTGCCCGTGCATATACACGCACACAGACCTCTCCTCCACAAACAGGCGTTTCAGAAGAAACACCTGCATGTCTGAAAAGCTCACCTCCATGTGTCAAAGATTTAATCTGTTAATTGCAATATAAAAACTTTACGTCTGATACGAATAAAGACCAGATAACTGGCGATTTGGATGAATCCTCTTTGATGTCACTGCTCCCTCCTTCATTTTGGTTACCAGCTGGTGAGCATCTGTAAAATGGTCATTCTATCTCCTTTCACTTCCAGATAATCCATGAGTTTTCACAGCTTCACCATTATTTAAAACACTTTGTTTGGTTCTATTTGTTCTTTGGTTTAAGAGAAGCAGTGTTGTACTTTAACTGCTGCTCTGGAGGCTACATGGAGAGGCCTGACTCTCCATTTAAAACAAGTAATATGTAAAGGTCTATACTTCATTTTTTCCTTTTCACTGTTCTCACAATTTACTGCTTCTTCAGCTTCCTTCAATATACTAGAAAACAAGCTCCTCTTTCTCTCTTAAAAGCAGAAACTACAACCATAAGGTCTTTTCTGTAAGACGATTTTTTGTATCACCACATCTTTTGACCCACTACAACAGTTTCTAACCAAGATCAGTACTGGTATTTCGTACAAGCACAGTATGAATTTGGTTTTAATTTACAACTCTTGGAGATACTTCTTTTGTCATGTTTGCTTTTAGATCTCAGATATAAACATGTGTTCACTTGAAAGAAAAAGATTTCTTTATAACTTTTGTCAATATTCTGCTGATTGCTAGTTCAGTACCAGATGTGCTATGCTTAATGGTGCATATACAAGAAGCATTCCCTAATCCCTAAATGAACTTCTTATCTCTAAATATATACAGGATAAGCTATCTAAACTCAATTTAGCAACTATGCTATTAAATCTACCAGAACCAAAGAGTGAAAGAATATTGTTAAATCCAAGTGCCTGTTAGCAAAAAAAACCCAAAGAATCCTGCTGAAACAAAACATGGCTAACCATAGATCAAAATCAATCAGACATAGATTAATTTCTCCTATCAGGGCATCTTGAACCCCCACATCTTCATTTCACAAATGCATACACCCAGTTTTAAAATGCCTCTCGTTTCGTTAGCATCACACTCTGTCAGTCACAATTTGCTGCAGAGAAATGAGTTGTCATCAGATCAGACTTTTTAAACTGCATATGAATGCAGATGGATCCATTATGGAATTTAAGAGAAGTTCTCCAAACAAATAAACAAAAAACAAAAGCAGTAACAACAACAAAATGTCTTCTGCTGGTTGGCTTATAGCACCTGGAAGCATTGCATCACCAATTCCCTCTGTGACCCTGGAACAGGTTGATACAGCACCTGGATACCTTCACTGATGAAACTACAGCATTTTCACCTTCATTCACAGCCAGACACCCCAGCCTGGCCCATCAATTCCTCAGCAATAACCCTTCCTGCCCCTGGACTGTGCAAAGGAGAAGGCAGGGGATGCTTGGGACAAAAGGGAAGAACACCCATTTATACTTCTGATGTCCCTGACACCCCTAATTTAATAATTTCCTGATCCCAAAAAGACTGAACAAATCTATTTTATTCCACACAAGGTTTCTTAAAATAGTTCATGATCTGTGAAGGCAACAAAAGCAAGAAGGGACAAATTTCACTCAGGCCCACAAAAGAGATGACTCCTGATGTTTTCTGTCTACTGGATGTTACACGCTGTGGTGGATAACTCCATGACAGTCCACACGGTTCTCTTCTACTTTCCCTGTACTCCCTTAACCCCTCTTATTTCTCCTTCCCTCAGCATGCAGGGTGCCCAGCACCAGTTGCATACAAGGGACCTTAAAAATCCACTTTTTCAACCTTTGAGACTGAAAAGGAGCACAAGAACTTTTAGGTTTGCAGAGTTTGGTCTAAAGTACAACAAAATGCTAAGCAAAATGGCTGTCTTCTCAGAAAAAGTCGCACCTGGAAGAACAGAATCCCACGTCAGTACAAGAGGAGAGTTCTGGTTTGGAACCAGAGAAATGGATGGAAACTTGTCACAGAGGTACACGTTCAAGATGCATTTTGTGACATCTGCCTATGTTTTTCTCCATTTTTGTTCATGTTATTGTCTTATTACCTTGGGAGAAGTGTTACAAAATCACTACAAAAAAAAAAGGAAAGAAAAAGAAAGAAAAAGAAAGAAAGAAAGAAAGAAAGAAAGAAAGAAAGAGAGAGAGAGAGAGAGAGAGAGAGAGAGAGAGAGAGAGAGAAAGAAAGAAAGAAAGAAAGAAAGAAAGAAAGAAAGAAAGAAAGAAAGAAAGAAAAGAGGGGTGAAAAAAACAGGGAAAAAAGAAAGAAAAATATAATTTTAAAAGAAAAGGCTATGCATATGCAAAGTTGATTCAAATGCTTTCAGATTGCGCCATAGAAAAGCTGTGGCCTAGTTTTGGAAATACATATTTCACTTTATTTTGCACACAGCTGGGTTTATGTTGGCACTCACACTAATATGCAAAATGCAGTATCTTATATTCATGAATGACTCTTTATAAAATGCCAGGAGGGCACCTGCTTTCTTTTCTTTAAGTCTATATCATGACAAAGAAGCAGCCTGTATTAATGGCCAGCTTCCAGCTCTGACCACAGCCTGGAGGGATTTATGCCAGCTGTACACAGGTTTGGAAGTAAACAACATGCCCCGGTCAAAAGGAGTTTCTTACACTCCACGGAAAGAGACTGCTAATGAGATGCAACGGACTGAAGGAGGGAGCACACGGCAGCACTGATGGCAGGGAGCTCTCACAAACAAGCCTATGAGCTCTCAGATGTGCTGCATCCTGGTCCTCTCCACGGTGCAAGCCCAGTATCTCACATGCATCATCCAATCCTTGTGGCATTTTTGCAGACACGGTAGCCAAACACCTTCCCATTCTTAAGGCTCAGGCTCAGTAAGTGCCAGAGGATACAGCAAACTAATAAAACATACCCAGGCCAGTAGTAGGTGTTGGCATTTCTTTCTTTTAAAATAGATGCATAATGTCTCAGTGGTTTAGAAGAAAGCCTGTTGAAACTGCTCCTCATCTTAACAAGTTGCTTTGTCTGCCATCGAAATCTGACAGGATCTGTGTGCTTTGAACTTCAGATTATGATGAAAAATTCATCTCTCAGGATTTTGCCCCCCAAATCAGAATAACATACATGAGACAGCTTGATGAAGATTTTTCTTTAATGTACAGTTGATTAAACATGCACTTAAGAAAAAAAAATGCCTCTAAATGAGATGTGGACAACAAACATTAGATAATTCCAGAGATATTTGTGCAGATAAGAAGAACTTCACAATTTTTAAAATTAAACTGATGTATTCTCATTATATGGTCATGTTTAAAAGAAAAGTCAGATATTCAATTCAGCTACTGGAGTTGGTTGAAAATATATTAAAATCTATATTCTTTTTACTATACTCCACAAGATTATGCCTACCATGTGTTTTCTGGGTCTGATGAGGATTAATTCTTTTTCCTGACTAAACAAGGCCACCACAATAATTTTCGTGTGCACTTTTGAGTTAAGCAAGGTACTGTAAGTCAAATCAGCCTGAGTTTGCACAGGATGTTACTGACCTAACAGCTTTCCATCATTACTGCACTGCACTTGATATACTGTTTGATTGCCAGACCAGAAATAGCTGCATTTCACTGTGTATCAACTGATGTATTTTGCCGAGTGTTAGAAGAACCTGAAAAGCAACAACAGACACAATGCAGTTATAACAAAACAAGCATGTGTATATTACATCAAATTCCCTAAGCAAGCCTCCAAGAAAATTATATGAAGACAGAACTGTATCTGTTCTGTCAAGAAGTTCTTCAAGAAGTAATAGTCTTTCCTCCATTTCCCAACTCCAGACTTAAGCTATTCCTGCACCAGGAACAGGCAGAACCAAAAAACAAGGCAATCACTGACTGGAGAACAAAACTTGTTAAATTGAGCTGTGTTCACACATTTACCTTTGTCTCCCAAGGCCCTACAAAGTGCAAAGCAGCATACAAAATGCTTGTCACCAAATGCCTTGCCATTTTCAGCAAGTAACAGAACAATTGGAGGTGTTTATTCCTGGACCAGTACACTGCATACAAAGTATGAATCTTCCTGCAGAAGCTAATTTGTAACTGCTTGGAGATCTCCCTCTGCAGTCTGCACTGCAAGGTGCGAGTTTAGCAGCATAGCATCTACAACAATCTCTTCTGAAACACAGCAGCAGATTAGGACACTGCTCACTAGTTCTTACTGATGCAGAAAGCAAAAATTTATTGGTTAATTAAGCTATCACTGAATTAACTAGTAACATTAATTATTCTTCTAGTAGCAAGAAGAATCAAACCAGAGGCTACAAGTCTGACACGTCCCAAAAGGACGTTTCATGCCCTAAAAGAACTATGAGAAAGAAAGTCACCCTGCCCAAGGCAAGAGCAGTGTCCTGTGTGAAGGTAATGCTGTCACGTGCTGCACCATTTTGTACATACAGTGTCTGCACATTCTGTAAATTGCAAATCAGATTTCTGCATTTTTCAAACTAGCAGCAAAAGTAGGTACATGCTTTCTGTATTCAGGTGACAAGGTAGTTCCAATAAAGTTCTGATGAGAAACAAACTCATTGCAAGTACTAAGCTTAAGGTCCTCTGAGATCTATCTCCATTTTTGTTTATTTCCTCATCCCTCTTTCATATTCCTGCTAGTCCCATTCTTGATATGTAATGTTTTTAAAAGATTGGATAGCCTCTTCTTGGATGCAGATGAGTACGTCATGAAGAGGCATGTTTTACAAGCCTTAAGAGATACTAGGTAAAAACAGGAAATATTAAACAGAGAACTACAGTTTTGAGTCATGACTTTTTTTTTTATCACTAATTATTCTTTCACTGAGCTAATTGCACAAGGCAGATGATTGTTTTTACAAAGACTAGGAACAATCCAGTATTGTAGAAAAGCTCTAGTCATTGTCAGAATACAAATTGCAACCAGAGTGCTGTATGTCTTTCCCCGTGTGAAAGTCTGGTTGCTGTTTGCATGTATCTGGGAGAAACTGATTTTACCCTAGCAATTGCAAAGGGGAGTCAGGCAGACAGTTTCCCACCCCTCAGCTCCACTGCTGAATTAGCAGGCGACCTTGCACAAAACAACTAGTCTGTATATCTTCAGTTACCCATCTAAACCACACCTATTGTATTTATTTAGCCCACAGGGGCTTCAACAGGCTTAATTAATGTTTGCAAAAAGCTTTGAGATCATCAGATGAAAGGTCCAAAATATTTTAAAGTCAATGAGAAAAAAATGGATAAGTGCCAAGAGAGTCAATTGGACAAACGGCTTCTCCTATCAGTATTGTCCATATTTCAGTTACTAGTTTATCAGTGGAATATACACGGCTGTTTAAATAAAGTCTCACGCATGTTCCACTGTGTACAGAACCAGCCACCAGTTTGTAGATCCAGAAAGTTAGAAAGCTGTAAAAGAACACTTGGGAAGACATATATTTCAACTCCCAACACAAAAGCAGCCCTTTCTCCAGGTTGTATCTGTACTCTGTAGAAAAATTCCCAGTGGCAGGTAGCTGCACATACATGGAAGTTTGATTTAATATTTTTATATACTGTAATTTTTTGATCAATGGACACTGAGAAGCATCTTCCCTTGACTGTTTTATGAAGAAAAGCTTGAATTTAATATCTGCAGGCATATAACCAATGCTTAAATAAATAAGAAACTCCTCTTTCCCCAAGGATCCTAATGCTATATCATCTAGGTCACTGCTATTAACCTCTTCCCTAAGGATTTAGAAATAAATCCAAGATCCCAAGTAAACTCTCTTCCTCAGCTGACTACATCCCCATCAGACAACACTGTTTTCAGAATTTTCCTCCTAACCTGGTGATAAGCAGTTTTAGCTTAGAATTGCTCACAGAAGAGATCTAAGATACTGCAACATTGTCCTAGTCCAGGCAGGACCAGGCCGGCTCAAGATAGACTTGCTCAATTCATGTCATATCCCTTCCTACCCACTCCAAAGCCAAGCCCATCTTTTAATTGCAACCTGTCTCCCAGAAACAAAGCTTTTAAATACGCTCATGTGGGAAGGGCAAGTGCTGTTAACCTCTCCCACAGAAATACACCTGAAGAGGCCAAGCTTTGGATATTTTGTGGTGCCTCTTACTGAGACAAGCTAGGATAATCAGAGAAAAGATGTGGATAGCAAGCAAAGCATTATTGGCAATTGTTCAGCACAGCACACTCCCACTCGGTTTAGGTTTTGCAGTCTCAGTTTAGTCCCCCCGGTAGAATAAAGTAGGAGGAGTTATTTCGGAATACCAGGACTACTTAGAAGAGTGCCAAAAGCAAACAACAAAAAAATTGGAAGGTGTTTAGAAGATCTGAGGGAAAATGGGATTAACTGTAAGGCACATCCTATTTGCTAGTATAGGAGCACTGACACTTGTTTCTGGATTAAGTCAGCCAGCCTACACCTAGTTGTCAAAATGACAGAGGAACCCCTGTGTTACCTCGAGATTTTCTTCCGTGGTGTTGCACAGGCTAACCCTCAAAAGGTGGTGGATTTGAACTTCCAATCTTTGCTTAGGCTAACGTCTGTATAAACCAAGGTAGTGCTGCTGCACAGTGGTGGAGCCAAGCACTGCCTTCTGCTGCTCTGACATACATTAGAAAACACGTGGGTTTGGGTTTTCTTTTTCTTCTTTTTAATCAGTAGAAAAATGGTTGTTGGTTTGTTTTTTTTTTTTTTATTTCCTATGTAAACTGCATTTCAAAATTAAGAGGGCCTTAAAAAAAACCCCAACCGTTTATATTACCACTGTGGAGTACCTAAATGCAAACAGTGAACAGACTCATACAATAATGCCTCTCCAGTTTTCTGACATATGCTTCCATATGAAAAAACTAGAGCTTGGACAACTAGAAAAATTCTTTGTTTGAACATGAGAAGCCAGTCTTCCAAAGACACCTTCAACAACTTCACTGGTTCGTTTTATAAGGTGAAATAGATCAGATCTGCATCTCTAAGGAAAGGGTTAATAATATTTGCAGTATGTGCCTTTAACACTCACTCTGTGGTGAAAGTTGTTGCAGAAAACATTGACCTTTGTGGGGAAACTTGTTGCAGAAACAAAGGAAGTTTCAGTTCTGGCCTTAATACTTCTTTCAGCAACCTTCCACTGCGGTGTATCATGAGACAAGGGCAAACTGTGCCAGCAGGGTCACAAACAGGACACTCGACTCCAGAGGTATGTGCCTTGTATGACCCCAGGGCAGACCCGTGATGACCACCAAACCAAGACCAGAACATGTGACACGATGAGACCCCACCCTGCCTTCACCTCAGGCTAATGAGGGAGCGTAGAAAAATGACTTGGGGAGTGAACCAGGCTGGACCCACCACCACAAAGGGGACCAGGGTAGTGAAGGACCATGGGGACACTGCTGGATCCATGGAGGTGACAATTTTCTGCTTGCGCTTGCTCTCTCTCACTCTCTTTCCCCTACACACTTACCGTTACAAATAAAGTACTTCTTATACAGTAAAAATTGTTTCCCCTTTAAAACAATATGCACATGTTCTTCCCTTTTAATTTTGAAGGAAATAAACCACTAGAAATATTTCATAAGACAAAGCATCAAAATGAGGTGTTACAGCTGAAGAACAAACATGTTGATGACACGAGAAGTTGATGAAATGTGCAAGAATCGACAATTCATTCCCACAGTTCTTTGAAAGTTTTTGATGTTGTCAGGTAAGGCATGTTTCATTCAGTTTGACGCATAACAGTGGGTGTTGAAAATAAAAGTTAGCGATACTGGAACACTAAATAATAATAAAAGCTAAAGACATGTCTATTTTAAACAAACCTAGAAGCCTATTTCCCTAATTAATGCTCAGATTACCCTTGAAAATCTAACAGGCCAGAAAAGAAAAGTCAACACACTACAGTGATTGCAACAACTGTGCCTTCCATGCATTTTTAAAAATACAGCTTATAGTAAATTAAACATAAAAGCATTCTTTAAGCTTTAAAAAAAAAAAAAAACACTCTAATGATGCGAGGTCAAACTCGTATTTTGACTTCATCTGCAAAGACACAACATCTGGTGTGTTTCTGGCTGGACAGCCCCTATTCAGAGCAACCACTGGTAAGGCTATCAACCAAGTCCTACACCTTCAAACAAACATAAATGCAAGTATGTTAGCTTAGATCCCTACATAAAAACAAACAACAACAAAATCCTCTTAGGTCAATTATTTACAGATGTGAGATTCTCCAATGTTAAGCCTGCATTTACATGGAACAAAATTTGCCCTTTTTAAGTAGCCTAAGTCAAGACGAAAAATTTAATAAGTGTGAAAAAATGCCTACACCAACTACTAGAAAAATGCTATTAAATTAATCAAATACTTTTTATTCACAGCAATTACTATAAATATGGTTTCATCCCTATTGAAGTCAAAGGCTCATTGAACAGAAGCAGCCCTTTTCTTTGTGTTCTGTTGTTTGAGAAAGAATACATACAGAAGGAATTTACGGATTCATTAGTAAACTACTAAAAAAAAAAAAAAAAAAAAGGAATTATGTTCTGTGGGAAATTGTTCTGTGGGAAATATCCAGGAAAAACTTTATACTAGTATTTGTACAATTTGTCCACAGAAAATGATCTACCACTTCTTAAACTGCAATCAGAGCAGAAAATGTTGATCTTCTTCCCATAAATACACTGAAAAGCAAAACATAGAAACTGCTTTTTAAGGCACTTTTCTTGACTCAGGTTGTAAGAATCTTTTTATCTCACTACCTACAGGGATTAGATGCTACAAGAAAAAAATATACTCCCAGTTGAGATACTGCATTTAGTAATCACTAGTGAACAGAAAATCCACGCACAGTTCTGGGTGATGGTAAGAAACAGTAGGAACAATCACTAATAACTCTAATATACTATGTGAGCAGATGGCCAAAACTATCAATCGTTTTATCAGTCTCACTGCTTTTTACATTGTAAGGGATAAAACTTACAGATGATAAACTGTGGCTGAAACAGTGAATGCTTCCATCCATCACCCTGGGCTTCTCTTATTCCAACCACATGACTGAGTTGAATCAGGTTTATGATATCCTGGCAGGAGATTTCTACAGAAGCTAATATCTAGACTGACTACATGTATAATTCATTTATTCCCCATAAAAGCAAAAAATTTTAATTTTAAGAATCTCTCTTTCACTTAATTGAATCAGATAACAATGAAATATTTTTAAAGTCGTAGGAGATCATTCTCAAAAATTTCAGCCCTTATATGGCTGCTAACACTTTGTTTATTCTCAAGAGGGCATCAAGGTTTTTTTAAAATTGCTTGCTGATCCTAAATAAGAGAAATCTCACTTTAAGAGCACAAGCTCTCAAAATCTAATTGAAATCCTTGGTACAAGCTGCAGCTCCTCTCCCCATGCGCTGAGCAGGCTTGGCACAGCGTCCAGGCATGGCCGGCTCTCTGCTGGGGGCAGCGTTCTCGGCTGTGAAGGCAGAGCGTGCCCTCTGTCACTCATGGCGAGCAGTCCTGTCCAACTGTCTCTTTTCAACAACTTCATCATCAATCTCTTTATTAACAGCTCCGCTGCAGACTGAGAACGCAAACAAGGACAGCGCGCATGCCAGATTTCTGGGAGCACACGGCACAAGACACTGGTCAGGGAACGTGGCAGGGAATGCTGGAGCAGAAGACGTAGCACAACTCTTCCACGTTCTTCCAAGAAGTATTTATTGTGTTTACTTAGAATCAAATTTCTATTTGGGGACAGATGGGGAGGCAGCGAAGTTATTTCTCAAACATCGAGGATTGCCCACCTCGCCTCCAGTTTTATCTTTATGCCATTTGAAGTGCCTGATCAATAAAGGGTACTTGACTCAACATTCCACTAAACTTTAATAATTCTATCTGCTTTAGGTCAGTGTTTTACCCTAACTGAAGCAAGTGCCACTGAAATAACCCCAGATGAACTGAAAAGTTTCATATGTGTAGACTTTAGGCATGCAAAATTTTACTGAAGTAACCTTATTCAGGTAACTGACTTCTACAAATACAAACAGAAAATAAGAATGCTAGATCATAGATAGGAGAGCAAAAAGGGCATTTGCACTGAAAAGTTGTCCAGTATCTGTGTGGGCCACAGTCATCATGGGGCAGTTTAAATGCATTGGCTAGTTCCTTAAATAAATTAATGCAGCTTTTCTTGCCTAATAAGCTTGGGCTTTTACCACCTTACATCAACAATAATTTTCCTCTTTATCCTTTCCTATTACTTTCATGGATTCTAGCTCTTATTTAAAGACAGTAACTTAATACAAAACCAAAGCTTAATAATATCTATATATACCATAAAATTTTTTTCCCAACCATTACTATATACCCTTAAATTTGACTTTAATACAGTGTGTAGAACATTTGTCATTCTCAGTTTATTTTAAACATTGCACTAGAACAGAGATCATAAAAATGCTGAGGTAATTAAGATATCCACACGCTGACAGGACCTGTGATCTGGTTAATTCATTAATACAATTCATAATTAAGTGTGGAAAGCAGAAAAAAAAGTTGCCTAAAGACAGCATTCCAGAATTTATTTAGAAAAAATAAAATATAACTAAACTTTATAAAAAGAAACCCCTTAATTTAAACATCCAAAACAAAGGTCCAGCAGTGGTTCACCATATTATCTTTCTCATAGAACACGTCCACTGAAGTTTCATATTAAAGTTTGCATTCTTTTGGTGACAGTATTACCTGATGTTTGTAAGTATGTCAAATTATTAGTTTGAACTTTGTAGACATATCAAACTGCATCTGCCTCTACCAAAAAAACCAAGACAGCTTGTTTCTACTGAAAACGCTTATTATTACTATAATAAACTAAATTCAGTTTACTGAATTTATCAGTACATACATACCCATTTGTATGCATTACTGACATTTTTCCATTATGAACACTGGATCTGTAAAAAAACCGCTAATTGAATCCACTAAGTGTTCAGATAATATATGTGCATTCAGAGATTTCTGACTGTACCATCAAGGTCTGCATAGTAAATGATGAGATTTGTTAAGTATTGTTCAGCCACAATGATGGCACTAGTACATGACACTAGTGTGTTCAAAAACTTACATAAATAATGCCAGCATCACTACAACATGCAAAATACCTTTTGCAGAAATGCACACAACTTCAAAATAATATCTCTTATGAGGATAAACATCTTCTGCTTCCTCAGTAACCATCAGAGTAGGTTTTCGTGCATAGAAGTTAGGTTCTGGCACAGAATCAATATCCAGTGCTCTTGCTATGCTGAATCACTACTACTGGTTACTCTACATGCTGAAGAAGTTTCATCTTTTACTGTTGATAAAATTCATTCTCCCATTAAGGTACATTTACTAACAACTGATATTCATTACTACTTGGTTACCATATACTTGTAACTACAAGTTTAAAAAACTAGCAGTTTATGAAAAACCCAAAACAAAGAAAACCTCCCAAAACTAAGAAATGCACTGAGAAGTGCATTTAATATGAAGTGCCATGCACACATACTACCTACAAGGAAGCACAACTTTAGCTAGAACTCATCAACTCAAATGTCTGATTCCAATCAGTATGTCTAAAGCCATCTGTTAAACCATGGCTTATTAATGTTAATTATTTTGGCTACAACAGTAATTTTCAGCTTCTTGTTTGCAGATCCTTATGAGCCAGTGAACTTAATTCAGGAGGTTGATGATGGGCAACTCAGACAAACAAGCTACTGAAGCCTATTGCCAGTAGCCTGAAAAACATTGTACAGAAATTTGTGTATCTACTAGCAGATTTTTATTGGTCAGAGAAAATAAAGATGAATTAAAGCCACAAATAACATCATCAGCTGTGATGAAAGAGATGTGGTGGGCAGGATAGAAAAATGATGAATCTGTTTTAAACAAGACAAGCAATTGCATGCTGTGAAAAATATATACAACAGAAAGGTTTATTGTTTTCGGCAGGGCAATTATAATATGAAGACCATAATCATCAGTGGTTTTAGCAGTTAAAGACATTTTAGTCAAAAGGAAACTACTATTAAAGTTACTCACATCAAGCATTTGGAGGATTGGGCTCATGCTGATACAAAGATCAATCAAGTGATACACAGCTACTTGCAATTTTTACTTTTATTTCAGGACACGCTTTAACTACTTAACAAGAAGAGAAATAGTGCCATCTGCTGACATAAGGAACAGGCACTTGCAAGAAAAGCCTGAGATGCCAAAGCTCTTACAGACAATGTTTTTAAAAAAATGAAGTTCAAACTTTTGCAGAAAATAGTGTACCCCCCAAATTGTTTAGGCACATGTTTCTTCTGGTTTTGTCCACTTTTAAGAATTTTGGATGGAGAGATGGAATGGATACCCTTTAAATGTTTCCGTGTTTTTGGCAACTCTGCCTCTGCCAAAACACAATTCACAAACTTTCCCTTTAGTAGCTAGAACCCAACATCCTTCTGAGTGTTACTTCCACTTCCTACAGCAAACACAAATGAATGCTCTCTAAAGAAGCATTATTTACTATATTTCCTTCAGGCCATACTGTATTTTGCCTTTGCAGAAAATTTAAGAGCTAAGTAAGAATTAAGAAAGTAAAACCAATATAGTACATTCAGAAAAATCAGACAACCATGGGATTGTGCTGTTTTTTATTGTGTTTTCAATGGAGAAATACATCATCTGTTTACAAAATAGCTCTTGAAAAATACAAGGAGTACAGATACTATAAAACAAAGCAAACTCCAGTCATGAGACACTACGTACATCATGCGAAAGCAACAGTCTGATCTCCAGGTTATGAAAACTAGAATTAAAAAGTCACTATACAGAAAGGTTCCAAGTTTCCAGCTTGGCAAAACTTGGGTGCAGTTACATGAAACGTTTAATAAAATGAAAAAGATTTTCTGATGTGTAAACAAAATGACAAGACTAAATTTGTGCCTGGCAATTTCGATCTAAACTCCATAGCTACACAAAATACACAGACAGCTTGTACACTTCAACTGTTAAGATATAACCTTCTTTGGGGGTGGACGACAGCAGGCTGCACAGGGCAAGGAAAAGAGAAATATTGTATACTAGACATTTCAGACAAATGGCAAAAAAAAAAAACCCTTCAGTTACTGCACAGCCTAAGTAAAAGATAAGCTACACTCTGACTTTGGAGAATTAATTTAGAAGGATAAGGGGAAGAGTGTAAGTAATTTAACTTGTAACATGAAAGATGCATGTGTAATAGGATGGAGGAGCACAATGGGAGAAGGGAGTTCATAAAACATGCTAATCAAAGTATGGGAAGTATGATTTGACATCCCACATATTTCAGACTTAAGTAATAGTAACATGAAGTTTGTTATCTACATCTGGTATCACTGTTGGTATCCCTCATGTTCCTCAAATACTGCTGTTCTTTGCCATGAGAGCTTCAGTTCTTTCAAAACAAAAAGTTGTTATTTTTCTGACAGGACTACAAGAACAAAAAAATAGGAGTAAGAGAGCTCACTAGATGTCAAGTGCTTACTAGAAATATGATTTTTTAAAATTTGGTGTTGTCCAGTATGTAAAACTACTTGTGACGAACTATCTAAAAATAAAAAGGTTAAAATTCTTAGGGAAAAATCTTTGTCTTTATTTAAAATTTTAAGCTTTTTTAATGCATACAGGACCTTTATGGAGTGTACAAAAATCATATTTAGCGATTTCAAAGGCCATCAAGACAGGTGGTGTATTTCACAGGCACACAATATTTACCTAAACACTTTAGTCATGGGACAAATTTTGAATTTGTGCCTAGAGGCCACAAAGTATTAGAACTAGGTAAGGGGCAGGGGGGAAACCCAAATGAGTACATGGCTTATTTTTATTTTGTATAAATAACTATTGTTCTATATGGTGCATACAAGCTGAAAAAATAAAAATTAAAAAAAAAAAACAACCCACTAAATGCAAAAGCTTTTCCCAAGAAGTAAATGGATAAAAAAGGGAATAAGGAGTTCAGTTGGCTCAAAAGAAAGTTTATCAACTGTTTGATTGCTGATTTGTATGCACCCTAAAACAATCCTATAAATAAAAGTAGACCACATCTCAATCATGTCCCACCAATACCAAAACTTCCCAATTACTTCCTCAACTCACATCTTATGACCCCAAGATTTGACATTACATTTTAAAGACTTACTGCTGCTTGATGGCAGTTGAACTAAATATACTATACACTTTGTTTTCAATGTATAGTATATCACAGAATGTCATCCAATTTGTAAATTACTACTATTGAAGAGACTCTTCAATAAAATGAAATTTTATCAGCTAAAGATCTAAAATTAGTCATACTCCAATAAAAAAGTACATAAAAGTGCATTTAAGGGATTCTTATGCCAGTTTTATCTCAATTTTGAAACAATGCATCAAACAAATTCAATCAGAATGTCAAATATGGCTACAAATAGTGTTCATGTTTTTAAAGGCAGTAATCCTTCAAAATATTTAATGTAACTGTTGCTAACACATTAATTGTACTCCTGGCTTCACATACTAACCTGGACTTCCAATCAAGCGGCGACTTTAGTCCAGAAAGGGAAGTGCACAACATATACCTAAATCCATTTGCGATTATGTTCTAGTCTTGCACCCTCCGTTCTCCTTTTTTTTCTATTAGAAGACAACAGGTTGAGTTGGCAGATACTGTTTATGGACCCCTGAGGTGTTTTTTACCGGTTCAATCTCAATTTTATTGAATTCTTGATAACAGGAATAGGATTTGCAGGAAGAGCAGGGATATCTGAAAGGTCTGTACTGGGTGTTTTCTGAAAATAAAAGAAGTTTGGTTGTATTTTAATTTTGTAAATATAAAAATATTGTAGTAATTGGCATTTACTTTCAAAACAAAGATCTTTAGAAGACTTTTTAGGCATATATGAAGATAATTACAGATTATAAAGAGAGGAGGTATTTCCTTTGCCCACACAGTCTTTACTAAGGAAACCTTCTACAAGAACCTTTGTATGCTTTTCCTTTTTTGACAACTGCAAGAAATTAGCAAGTGCTGCAGATAAACCTGGGCCTACTAATAACATTTATTATAGTAAAACATCCACATAATAAGGGTGCTTGATTAGTCACATCTAATATCTGATGTACATGTTTAGTATTTAAAAACCATTCTTAACAATTCCGTTCTTAAGCTGCTTCATCACACAGGTGAGTGATGAAAAACAATTCCCAATCCAAAGTGTCTCCATACATTCACATTCCAGACTGTTGAAAAACTCTACAGTCAAATTTCCAATTTTTCATACTGGTTCAGATTTACATGAAAAAAAAAGCATAACAAACTCTAAAAAGCTACTGTAGTAATGTGTTAAGAATTCTACCTTGACAATAATCTGAACACTTTTTTCTCACTTAAAATACCATTCAGCAAAATTACATCTAAAACAAACAAAAGCAAGACACAGAAAAGAAACACTCCCAAGACTCAGTGAGACTCATCAATTTCTCACTTGCCATACTTGCCTCTAAGGTTGGGGTGGGTTGTTTTTTTAAGTATTTTCACTTCCACTGTGGCCCACTATTTGCCATCCCAATAACCCAGTTATTATGCAATACTTCACATCATTTATCATAAAGTGTTTTCTTACATTATAAATGTTCAAAATTCATATAAGGTACATTTGATACATGGGGAAAACTGCATTTAAATGACTGCTATTAATTGCTGCCTTCCTAAAAATAAATCAAGTTAACACTGACTGATGCAGTAGCAAAGCACAAAGTAGCAAGGACCCAAGTCAAAATACTGTGAACCTCACACCCCTGCCCCCAGTAACCCCCTGGTTGGTGCTGATCTGCAGTTTGACACGTTTATATTTTCTGCAACATGGGCAGTGTTTTAAACAAAGACAACAAGAACACTGAAAAATGACAGAGGAGGCTCACCATCCTTTGTAGTTTCCAGATTACTTTTTCTAAAGTAACAATCACACACTCTGTAAAAAAGCTACAAACCTTAATATAATCCCCCACAACAACAGACAAAATAAAATTGATGTACTTACTAAATGATCTAAAAACTTCCCCGAAGCAGTTTAGCAAGTCCATGTAGCATCGACAGTTTTTGCCAAACAACTTTACTATCTTTATTCAGTACTGCTCATATAGTTCAAAATTTCCAGTAAGAAATACCATTATTACTACTGCAACAATCTCAATTTTCAACCAACACATTCACTACACATACTTTAATGTTTCAAGTGTGCATAAAGTGCTTGACAGTGATACTTTAATCAGCAGAGCACTAACTTTAAAAATTCTACTAAGAAACAGATGTGCTCTCTAGAAGTTGTTACAATACCAGAAACAAAGATTTAAGTGAATGGTACAGAATTCTTACTGTTTTCCAAAGGACCTTACACTGCTGACACCAGATGGCTAAGGAGTGACAAGCTTTCAACTTGTATCTTGTACCAAATATTAAAATCTGAAGTAACATTTCAGACATCCTCAACCTCTACCTGGATATCTTTGAGCAGCAGCTATTTAAAGCATTTATTTCCTTGTTAGAAAGGATTATTCTGTGATGTGCAAAGCACAAAGGAATAAACTGAGGCCCTTACTTTGAAGGCTCAATTCGGAAGAGCGAATCCAGCTTCGGTCACTTTGTATGGCAAGCCATACATGTTTAGCTACAATGCACATTCAATAAGATCAATGACCATCTAAAACACAAAAATTGTGACAGTAACAACAAGTAGCTTTCCATACAATGGATTTATATTTAAAATTATACATTTATTTTTAACAACTGGACTCATTTCAGTTTCAATTCTTTCACCACAGATTACAACACAAACACACTGCATAGCAATATTGCTTTTAAAAACAGTACCTGAGGAGCTTGCAGAGAAGTTGTCTGAAGTGTTTCTGTTTGAGAATTAACATTCACTTCTGTCTCAATTTGCTCCTGAAAAAAAATCCAAAAGCATCACCACAGTTACATCACTTCCAACAAGCTATTTATACAGAGCACCTAGAACTCCAGAATGCTTTTACACTGTGCATATACAGCAAAAGAAAATGCAAGCATCGGTACTTGCTGCATTGACAGCCTTCCTTTTATGATGCAGGAATCTCCACACTGGAGAATGTTTCACTTATAAGGGATTTGACATCAACACAAGCTATATCACTTATCAGTTGTCACTTGTTTAACCAATTAACACCTTTTATGCAAAATCCTATAGCAAAACATTACATGTCATTCAACTCACCAAAGACAAAAAGTGTATTATCAAGGAAGATCATGTGAAAAGCTACAGAAATTGTTCAAAAATTCCACAGCTTCTGCCATTCTGCCAGGAAAGTTTTCCTGCTGCTTTTATAGGTTGAATCAACTTTCTGAATGAATAGGTGAGTATCAGAGACTAATTTTCAGGTACAAAAGTGGGACTATAGGACGGAAGCAGGACAATGGCACGTTTTCTTTTTAATAAAAACAGTCTGCTAGTTCAAAGTATACCATTTAGTAAACACACCCAAAAAAAAGCAATGCATTTCAATAGATGAAAACCTGTGTTTATTTTAAGAAATTTAATTCCACCATTTCCTTCCATAAATATTAAGGACAAAGACTTAGAGGAGACTGCCAATAAAAACTAACAGGATTACCTATGTCTTTTATAACTACCTGTATCCAGTGGATCTATTTTTGAAGTGAGGATTAAGTGCTTATATGTATTTCTGCCCTCACCTAGTTCAGAGACACTGCAAGGTGACTGCCTAACAAGACACAATTCCTTGCTTAAGGGCGTTGAAGATATAAACCAAGGAACTTACATTTAACTTTAAGCATAAGCATAATTTCCAGAATATTCCAGAGACAACAGAATGTGCCCCATAAAAACTGCAAAATCCCAACTGGAGAGCTGCTATCATAAGACTAAAAAGAGTCTGTCACCCTTTCTGTTCACCAGTAAGCAGAAAAATCATCTGCTAATTACAAGATACTGGAGGGGCACACTGAATCTCCAAAGTCCCCAAACAGTATGCTGTAACTTCACACAGTAATTTCACTGCCAGGGAAGTTTTACTTACTATCACTTGAAATTTCTTTAAAAAGTGAACAAGGTGGCTGGCTTTAGGATTCTCAGCCCAACATACAAACTCCAAAGAGAACACATAGGACAACTGTTCTTTCACTAATTAACCTGCATCAGGTTTGGGATGCAGGAAAAACATGGTATAGTGACACATCCTTGATATAATTTAACGAACTGAAATCTAAATATCATGATTAGTTTTTTCACCATGCACAATACCATGGAAATGACCAGTAAAGAAATAACAGTCCTACGTGACTATGAATTTGGGTTCAACTTAGCATGGCAGCAGGCAATGGACTCCAATTCATCAATACGGACATAAACATTAAAAAAATAAGATTTCCTTTTGATATTTTTACTGGAGAGTCTATATCTAGACACACTCTTTGTCATTCCTAGACAGAAACACAATCAGTCATGTTCCTTATTAATATATACAAAATTATATAGTCTAGGCATAGATACCTTAGTTTCCATTTTTTCATGTTCATTCAAATCTATACAGCTAGTATCTTCACTTATTTCATCCTGCTGAAAAGCAAACACAGAAACTATCACAAATCATGAAATCATACTTTTTAAAAAATCAACAAGAAAATAAGGTCAAAGTGTTTAAAAGGACAGAATTAGTTGTAAGACACAGCATATTACAGGCTTACCAAAATAATTACTTTTAAGATAAGAATTTAGATTCTAAGCATTTGTTTTAATGCAGTACACGAGTCACATGATAAGTACCAACAAAACAAAAATACTAGCACCTTGGCAAGCTGGAAACATCAGGCAGCAATTCAATCAGAATAGGAAATATCTGAAACTTCGAATGTGAGAATCAGCACTCTGGGTGAAATGAATATTCAAAGTGTTGAACATTGCTATAGTATGATCTCAAAATCTCAAATACCTCTTCAATTTTAATTTTCTTAGGAGACTCTTCTTTATGGGGAGAAGATGTCCTTTTCACTGCTGCGACAGGGCTAGGCATTTTTGTTGCAACATTTCCTGAACTTCTTGGTGATGGATTTAATAGATACGCTGAGGGAACATTTCTAGAGATGGTAGGCTTTGGTGGTGGAGAAATGGCTGGTTGTGTGGCAGTTTGAGGAATGCTTTCATTTGAAGTACCTATGGACAAATAATTTAAAGATCTTCAACAAGGAGTCGACACAATCATTTCAGTTCAATCACTGGTATTCTTGGTCTCTAATCAAAACCCCTGACATCACGCAGGCCATCAAGGAAGTGGCACAATTAATGGTGTAAGCATCATGTTTGGAACAGCAAGTGTGCATTCACTGCACAGTTTAGTTTCAAGCTCATTCTTGAGCTGGAGTGCACCCTCAGCAAGTTCACTGATGACACCAGGCTGTGTGGTGCAGCTGACACACTGGAGGGACGGGATGCCATCCAGAAGGACCTGGACAGGCAGGTCAATGCAAACCCCTTGAAGTCCAATAGAGGGAGTGCAAGGTCCTGTGGCTGGGCTGTGGCAATCCCAAGCACACCCACAGGCTGGGCAGAGAAGTGACTGAGAGCAGCCCTGAGGAGAACTTGGGGGTGGTGGCTGATGAAAAACTCAACATGAGCTGGCAAATGTGCTCACAGCGCCGACAGCCAAACGTGTTCCTGGGCTGCAGCCAAAGGAGTGTGGGCAGCAGGTCAAGGGAGGGGATTTTTCCCCTTTATGCTGCCCTTGTGAGACCCCACCTGGAGTGCTGTGTACAGTTCTGGTGTCCCCAATATAAGAAGGACATGGAACTGTTGGAGCAAGTCCAGAGGAGGCCATGAAGTTGAGAAGAGAACTGGAGCACCTCCCCTACAAAGACAAACTGAGAAAATCAGGGCTGGTCAGTCTGGAGAAGAGAAGGTTGCATAGAGAACTCCCAGCAACCTTCCAGTACCTTCCCCCTTCCCACAAGGGGCCTACAGGGAAGCTAAGGAGGGGTTCTTTGTCAGGAACTGTAGTGATAGAAGGAAGAGCAGTGGGTACAAACTGAAAAAGGGGAAATATGGGTTAGGTATTAGGAAGAAGTTCTTTAGTGTGAGGTAGTAAGACACTGAACAGGTTGTCCAGGGAGGTTTTGGACACCCTGACCCTGGCAGTGTTCAAAGCCAGGTCAGTTAAAGCCTTGAACAAACTGGTCTAGTGGGAAGTGTCCCTGCCTAAGCAGGAGGGGTTGGGGTTAGATGATCTTTTAGGTCCATTCCAAGCCCTTAACACGTGATTCTGAGAAAGAATTCCTGTACTAGACACAGGGTAGCCATGGCAATGACACTCTGCTTAGCCTAATTAACCCTGCTTAAGGCAGGCTCTATGAGCCCAGACAGAGCTCTGTATAATACAGCTGTAGTACTTGCGGTACCTGAAGAAATTCTACTGCTTCTGTACTCAGCCACATATATGCATTGCCAAGACTACATTAAATCAAATCCAAAAGCAATCTAATACTCCCTTTTTCACTCAAAAATGAAGTTTATCGCTTCTCAGGCTTAGATTACCCAGTGACAAATATGAAGTCGTCACAGAGCATCAACTAAAGAAATGATATTATATACATCCTTTTGAAAAATGCTCCATATGACAAAGCTCTATCTCATCAATTGCCTACCTCAAACCAATAAGCGCACATAGGGAGATGCTCCAGGATGAGAAAAAATACATTGAGGAAATTTTTCATTAACAACTATCAGGTGATTAACATTTTGATTAACCAAAATACAAGAATGAACAACTTCTGATATGCTTCCAAATCCAAAAACCAGTCACGCCATTTAAGCTCCATTTAGTGCTCATGGACAAACTTACTCACATTGATGCACCTGTGACACGATAAAAATCAGAGAGAAGTAAGACTAAACCATGCCACACATCAAGAGTGAAATGAGAGATTTCATTTTGAAAGGCTAACCAGTCGCTCCCCTTTTCCATCTCTGACTTGCTCCTTGTACACAGCTAAAGCTCCATCAAAAAACAGAGTAACTGATTCTAAGAGAATATTTTCGCCAGATGCTTTTATTCTTTAACTAAAGAGTCAAATTTTAAAATTATTTTGAAGTAAAGTGTGCTTTTTTCTTGCAGAAAATGGAGGATAAAGTCACACATACAGTGAGACATATCTGAACAGACATCATTGAGGAACGTGTTTCTGCTCACATCTGAGTCTTGTATTCCTAGAATCAATTTCATGAAGCACAAGGAGCAGGAACATGGGAGCACAGAGTACAGACAGACAGTACAGAACCACCTTGAGTTTAACTACAAAATGAATTAAAAATAAAATATAAAAATTGTTCTTCCAGCTTTAGATACTTTTTTCCTCGTTAAGCTAGCCAAACTACAGACTTACATGAGGTCATTGGAACACCATTGCTGTTGTGAATGGCAAACATAAGTCTCTAAGAATAAAAGAAGTAAACATCACAGCAAATTCCTCTGTGATTTCCTGAATCCTTAAGAAATTTATTGAACTATGTGTATGAAGGAGAACACATTACAGCATGTGTTAAGTAAAGACTAGAAGACTCAAGCTGGAAGAAAAATTGCCTAATAAACATTACCAAAAATTCAATAGAAACAACATTCTATGCCATTTTCCTTACCCCCTGAGCTTTCACTGGAATTTATTTGTGGCACAGTGACTTCAGAAGCCTGTGTGTTGGTCACAGATGCTGCTGTTACAGCTGGCGCAGGACTGCTTCTGCTAAAAAGAGTAAAAGTATGAAATGCTCAAGACATTAGTAAAGCTATGGTGTTACATGATCTGCCTTTCATCACGTCATATGTGTGACCACTAACCACAGCTGGCATTCTACCTACATTACAGAGGAGAACTTACGTAAGTAAAAAGGTAAAAGTGAGCACTGGCAACCTACTATCAAACTCAAGCAATGGAAGCTATTTCAAATATTTAATTTATATCGCTCAATGACAGTTTTTGAGACCAGAAAAGGCCTGTATTTAAAAGACAGGCAAAAAATTAAGGCTGGGTCCACCCAAATGACATACATGGGATAACATAGCAACTATAGGCTGAAGGATGAAACAAAACCAGTGTAGAAGGACTAGAACAGAAAGCTTGTTTTTAATTTACACAGACTGTTACAACGATGATTTCAGTCTAAAATCATCCTGAACAAAAGCCTGGGGCTTCAAGTGACCAGCCACAAAAATGATCTTTTTTCCATCTTCAAGAAATTGAGAAGCAGTGTGTGTCTAAAATCAGCCAAGGACAATTTCCACTTCTACTGTGACATCCTAGGTAACACAGACTTATTTCAATAGCACAGGTAGTGGTATCAACTACTGTTAACCATTTAGCAAGGAAGACTAACTAAAAGAACATTTGTTGAAAGGACTAAGTCAAGTATTTCATCCTAGACAACATCCTATAATATATTTGTAATACTGCTGAACTGTGGGAGATTGATGGTAACTTCTATGTGTATCAAAGAGATGAACACAAGACTCTTGAAAGAAGAGAGTACACTAATTTATTGGGGCAAACTGGAGTTAAGGTAGGCTGACTTAATACAGAAAGTTAGTATTAAGAAAACTTTAATATGTACACTTCAAAACTACAGTGGGAAATTATGTTCCTAAGCTTAATTTGCAGAGGTATCATCAGTAACAGCAGTACATTACTGATTTCCCAGACAGAAAATCTACTGTCTCCCACTTTGATTCAAAACTTACAGAATACCTCCTCATCCTCACAACTATCTGCTCACTATTTCTCATAGCCTCCTACTGCAGGGCCCAAGTTTTTCTATCATTATGTTCTTCTAAGCATTTTTACCCAACTTCATAATTTCTCACCCCAAGTCCAGCGCCATGGACTTGAGTGCCATATCCCCCAAATTTCGCTCTAGTGCTCAAACGAAATAAGAGTGTTTACAATCTCCACGCACTTTGGAATAACCCCACCTTGGTAACAGTAGTATTTTGTCTAGAATAGTGCAGTATTTGCCATATGTTTAATACAAGTAATTCAGGAAGAGAGAGCAGCAACAAGACTGAAAGTCTTCCATACCCCTGAGAACTTCCAGAACTGTTCAACGGACTTGTCTTCATAGCACTGGTAGGCGAAGGCACAGACGTGCTGTTATCACTGTCCATAGACAAGTCTAGGCTGCTGTCATTCAGAGCTGTCAACCTGATCCCTTCTGTCGAATGCTGCAAGCCACACAGCAAAGGAAAATTCTGTTAGTCTAATAAAAGGTTTAAAAATCAACAGAAATTCAAGTTATTTCAAAATACAAACTTAAATGGACAATTTTCAAATCCTTTTACATGTAAATCTGCTATCTTCTCACTACAAAAGTTTATATTTTCATGTTCACAATTCTGGTACAGATTTGTCTGAACCAGTCATGTTCAAAAACAAACTGATCCTGTATTTAATGATTATATTTTCAGCTTTATTTCAAATTTCTTTGGTTTTGTGGACTTAGAAATACTTTCTTTAACTTTGAAGTAACTGATGTACATCAAACAAACTGATGTACACAAAAAGAATTTAAAGAGGATTTGAACCTACTCCGTAGAGAAGAAAAACCCTTTTCTGACATAGTACTACTACATAAAGAGATGTATTACTTGATATTTACATTGTTCTCTGAAACAAATCTACACTTGGTGTCAATAAAGACTTCCTATCCTTAAAACAGCATTTGATAGAAAACAGGTACAGAAATAACGCATGTTATTTAGCTATACCTAAAACAAAATATGTACCAGTGGTCTAGGTATTAAAAAATCCAAGCAAGCCTGTATTGTTCTCAGATTAAGCAAATACAAAGCAGCAGGGATTTTGAATCAGACTGAGTTGTTCCAGCCAAAGTTCCACCCCTTCTTCCTGACTCCACTAAAATTAAACAACAATCCCATGCAACATCTTAATTAAAAACTAATGGTACCATTCTCATATATGGCCACAGGTAAACTATCCAGCCAAACAAGAAGATACTATCCACATTGTCGATGTTCCGAGAAATGCAGTATTATATTTAGTGCACCTAATAATATACACTCAAATGAAATCCCTTGCAGGTAAAATTAAGACCTCAACATGTGATTTTACTTCTTTGATTATTAAACCTAAAAATCTAAGTAAACCTAAATTAGTAGACCAAAACATCAAAAGTTTGAGAGCATTTTCATTGCTAATATTAGTGAAGTTTACCTTTTTCTTTTTCTGAAGCACATGATTAGGTAGCAGTTGGTGAAGTTGCTTACGTTTCACATGCCTTGCAGCAATCTTCATATCCACCTCAAACATCTTGCTGTTTATTGCTTGCCTATAAACTACACAATTAGAATAACATTAAGACATACTGAAGCATTTTGCAAAGTCCACTTACTTGCCCAGGCTGAAACAATTTGCATTTCACAGCCCTTATTATCCTCAAGAACAAGAATAATGTTTACTTGTTCTGGAGGAAGAAAGGGAACTGCCTGCCATGCCAGTACTGATAGTACAAACACTCGTTTGCAAACAGGTGACCTGTTTTTCAAGAAAAATGTCTTGCAAGCACATGGTTCTCTGTATTTTTAACAAGTTTTTAACTGCAAGAGCTCTTGATTTCATCTCAAAGGGACTAAAGATAGAAATAAAATTTCCTCATAAGAATTACAGCATCTATATCAAATTATTTTCTTTGCAGGTGATTATATTTATGCAGCTCCTGCAAAAAACGGGTTTTAATTCAAGAGTTAAGTGTTCATGTGCCACCTAATGTATTAAAATTACTCTGGCAGCTCACACACCACTACATTTTTTATACAAAAGTAATTTATGCTTGGATTTTTTTCTGTTTTGTTGGGCTTTTTTGTTGCTTTGCTTTTTGCTTTGGGTTTTTTTTAAATATTGTACAGTCATTTTGGTGGTTTTGTTCGCTTTTGTTTCTTTTAATTTTGTCTAGTTTAACAAGTTATTTCTCTTCACTTCAGAACATCTGCTTCTGGTAAATAACCATAGTAAGAACTAGTACAAGAATTGCACTGGAACCCAGGATTCTGGGTTCAAGTAAAGCCAGGTAAAAAGTGAAAAGCTTGTTCTTTCACACTGACTGCCTCCACAACATTGAACAAAAGCCGGGGCAGATGTATGAATAAAATATGGTTCTGTACCTCTTAAATACAAAAACTCAAGAGGTATCTCCCTTATTCACTCTCTACTCTATAAACATTAAGGAATCTCACTGAATAGGCTGTGAATGGGTAATTAAAAAGGTGTTAAGAGAGGCACACAAAGAGTTCAATGAATACTGAGTATTAAAGCCAGTACTGCACTACTTCTTGGTTTGAAGAAGCTCACAAAGCCTCTCTGTGAAAAGCCATACAGTTTACAGCTAAGGTAGAAGCATGCTCAATGAAACCAGACATGGTTAAAGCATTCCATATTCCTGACATTAGGTCTTATCGAAGTTTCCACACAAGGAAAACCTAAACCACTCATGATGTCTCCCTTAGCCTCCACTAAAAAGCAAGCTATTCTTTAATTTCATCCTGGAAAATAGTTACTTTTGATAAAATCTTAGGATCTATTCCAAAGGACAGGACAAAGTCTTTAGGATGGATTAAAAACAATGAAGAAAAACCCACACTAACTTCAGATTACCAAAAACCCACAACACACAGAAATTGTTTACTAGATTGTTACTTCTAGAAGTGTATTCACAAATCAAAAACTCTACATCACAGTTTCTAAGGATCCTGATGAAATGTTACTACACTTGCAAGTCCATATATTTCGACAAATTCAGGAACATAGTGCAAATAAACCACATCAAAAATCGTAAGTGCAATTTTTAGTCTTTTCATACCAAAAAATTCTGACAAGTGTACAGCTGAAATATCTGTTTATAAACAATGAAAGACCTGAGAAACTGTAACTTCTGAATTCCTTCACTCCTTCAAAGATGCTGCCAAGGTATTGTCTTCTCTAAATTCTCAAAAATTAGAATAAAGTTCCTATAGGTGCTATAGTTTCTCCTTCATCACTAGTAATTACAAGAAATATTTCAACTCTCCAGAAAGAGATGCCCCTCTGCAGCTATGCAGGACAATAAACAACTTTGAAACCTTGGCACAATTTATAAATATGCCTATATGTTTATCGGATTCAGAGGTGTGAGGTGGAAAGGGGGGGTCAAGTTGTTCAATTGCCTTGCTTCCTCAGACTGAGTCTTAGAAATTAGAGATCACGGCTGCATTAGATAACAACTGAACCTATTTCTTCAACTCTGTAAAAACACAAAATACTTGAGCCTCAACTGTTGCCTGTTAAAAAAAAAAAAAAAAAAAAACGAAAACAAAACAAAAACAAAAACAAAACAAAAACAAAACACAAAACCAAACACACACCCTGTAAATTTATTAGATAAATCTGTCAAAGCTACTGTTCCTGACACTCTGGTGTCACACTCCCCAGCTGTTACCAATTCTTTGGTCACAAAATTTCCTGTGTGCACTATTTCTGTGAATCAAAAAGTAAACATCAGAAAGTCAAAAAGTTCTCTTCCACTGAGTGTCGGACACGAAAGTAAAGGTTACTGAATCAATTATCTAGTATGAAACATCATGGAATAAGAGACGTTTTGTTAATCCACTGATAAATTTAGTCTCAACAAGTAACAAAAATATTTAAACAATACTCAAATTTTTCAGGTTAAGCTTGCTACCTTGCGTATAACTAATTCATCTGTTTGATAAAGATTACAAAATAATGTACCACACTTTTAGTGAGATCTGCAAGGTGTATAATTTTTATCACTTGTAATGAGAACAAACTGAAAGTGATTAGTCTGAAGTGTTTAGGAGCATTAAAACTCATTGGAAATGTGTTTTATTAAATAAAACCCTTAACTCCTTAGGTGAAACCCTCTCTGTAGATAGAATTCTACTATTAAGAGCATTATGAATAAAGACTACATTTTGAGCAAAGTCAGTAACTACAAGTTTATTAGTACCAGAACACCTAGAAAGCAAAACTCACCTGTGTCTGTAAAAGACTGAATGTCGTAGGTAAGATCAACACTTAAATTTTCAGAGTTTTCAGTTTTCTTAAACACCAACCCAATCACCCACATTGTACGGTATTCTTCCCTGGAAAATTTAATATAAAACAGTCATGTAATACTGACAATTAAATAGCTTAAGTTATTTGCTGCAGTAGACAACAGTTGTACTTTTTAGCTCCAGTAGCACTAGGAAACTGGACACAGAAAGGCCAAAACCAAAGCTGACTAATATTCCTTTTTCTTTCACAATATAAAAGTCACTAAACACTACACATCTACTTCCTGGAAATAAACTAAGATCATCAGTAGATTACTCCATTCAACTATGCTCCTGTACAGATTCTCTCATGTAGCAAGCATGAGAGTAACCAGCTCTCAACTAGCCATAGGCAACTATAAAGGCACTGAAAGTAATCAGAATCTATTACCCAAATAAGTACCTTCCATTTTGCAACCTAAATGTGTCTTCAATGCTCAAATTTCTTAGCTGTAACTGACCACAAACTGCAGGTTTCAGTTAAAACCCTCCCTCTGACAGCTCCCCTTCCTGTGGGATGGTGAAAGAATGTCCTTTGTACACACTGGGAAGACAACCTTTGCTGAAGTGTTGCCTGCATCAAGTCTTCTGAAATAAGAGCTAATTGGAGCCTCTGTTTACACAGGCAGTTGTAGCTACATCCACCCACTAAAATGGCGCTAAAGATGTACTGCCTGCTCTATGCAATTTTACTTGGAACAGCATGTAACAATTATATAACCTCTAAGAAAAAAAAAGTAGCCCCATACCGTACTTGAAGCAGTTAATGTGTGGAAAAGGCCCTGTGCAAGGCTAACAAGACTTTTCACATATCCAGTAAAGACAAATTTCTTCACCATTCTCATACTTCACATAAAAATATTATTCCTTACAAATTAATTACAATGCTATCTTGAAATAAAGTCTTAGAAGACACACCTGCAATTGCTGTTTTGAGAGGGGGAAGAAGGAGTCAAAAACCATTTAAAATCCTCAACAATCTGAAGCACTTGATATTCCCTCCACTGTTTCCACAACCTGACAAATTCTAACCACAATCATTATGATTTCAATGATAACTCATCCCAATTGCTAAATTCTGTAATATTAAATGAACTTAGGTACTCAAGAGCTCTGTTCTACAGTGCCTGATGTTCTCCCAGACCCTCAGTGCTTCCTCACAACTAAAACAGCATCAACTAAGCAGCAGTAACTTATACAGGTTAGCAGGAAATTATGTAAATAATACAGTTATTAACAAAAAACACATTTTCCCTTGTTTTCTGATTTAGAGACATTCATATAAAGAATTGAAGTGTACCTAATTTCACAAATGGTAAGTGAGAAGATCTGAGCATCGTTTGTTTGCTTTTAGTTGCTGTCATTAAAAATTAATCCTTTAAGGATTTTATAAAAATTCTGTTTATTTGTTAATGAAATTGCATTTTAGTTAATTTAGCTTCGCCCTACTAAATAAGAAAATGGGTTTCCTTACTTGTCAGGATTCTCCTTGGGTGCTGGGAATGACTGTGGATTCACATGAGCCAGTGTAATGAATTCATTCTTCTCCAGGTTTCCAACTAGAATACGGATTTTTGATTCCACCAAGCCCACCCTGTATAAATGTCATTTATTAGCAAGATCTCATTAACAGGAAATAATAGAAGTATCTAACATCACTTATCAGGATAAAATCCTCAACATTCTCCTTATACTAATACTTGAGACTACTAATGAATTAGTGCACGTCAGATTAATTCAGATCAATAATTTCAGTTAAGGCATTACAAAAGCTGACAAGGGAAGCTTAAGAATGCCCTGCAGCGCTCTCTGCAGCCTGATTTCACAAATGGAATTAAATACAAGACATTACACATCAAGTAAAAGGTGGTCAGAAAGAACCACCACATATTTATCCAATATTCTTTTGGCTCCAGATGATGAATTTTAGATGTGAAGAAATTCCCAATACCTGCCAATCTTAAAATTTCACAAATAGAAGAGAGCAGAAACATGGGAATGGGGAAATTTTGTTTTGAGAAACAGCACTTCAAGTGACTGAAAATATACCTCTTCACACTGCTCATTAAAAAAAAGCGCACAAGACATTTGTAAGGTAAACCTGAGACTACTGTTAAGGAAAAACTAAAGCAACAGCCTTCACTCCCGTTTTTAGTTTTTACTTTTTTTTCCAGAACTCTACAGTCTTCATCCATTCAATTTTGAAACACTGTAGCTCCACTTTCATTCCTTAAGAAGACATCTGATACACTAGATACTCCCTTGTGTCCAAGGTTGACGGCGTGAGGGAAGGGAGGTGCTATTTTTGCTTTTTGGTGGAGGGGGTTGTTCTGCTTTTTTTTAAATCTCAAGGATTACTCACCATTCTAGTCGCTGTTTTTCTGTCGGTGCGCTTGCTAGAAGTACAATATAATGCCTTTGGAGATAAAGACAATATGCTATTCTATATGTATTTCTAAAACTAGACATTCAAACCTTAATATTAAAACTTTGCAGTATACTCTACATTGTAAAATACAGATTAGTTTAAGTACACCTTACATTAAATTAAGCTTTGTTAAGTAGAAAAAGGGGCTATGTCCCAAGTGTATGACAAACAGACTCCAAAACATTCTGGAGTTTAGGGCCATTTGTAATTCCACTGTAATACCAGCAACCTTAATAAAAGTTTAGGAATGCAGCAACAACACTGGTTGAAATATTTCAATACCCGATGAGATCAGGAATTCAACTGACTACAAATCAAGAGAAAAGTTGTCCACAACTACCTTCACATGTCAGCTGTCTTAGTTGCAACAAATTTCTGAATAGTGAGAATAGTGGTTAGCACATACGCATTTGTTCAAAATCCAACATAACACTATTAAATGTGGTTTAAAAAATTTCTATCTGCATTTTGGAATTCTCTGAAGACACTTATCTGAAATTTCATAAGGAATGTTTCCTCTGATGATAATTCTTAAACTCTCAATTATTTTCCAGGATATTCAGTGTATACCCACTGTAAGTAGATTTCAAAGAGACAGTATATGAAACAAGAATGGTACTTTAAAAAAGCCCAAGGAAAGCAGAAAGCGAAAAGATTACTCATAATTTGAGTTCCTAATGAGGGTGTTAAAGCAATCTCACATGCTAATGGGCAGGTTTTTCAGAAGCTTAGTTGGGAAGTCCTTAACATCCTAAGTCATACAATGCCGCACTACTCTGTACAGATATGGCACGTTCAGGAAGTTTCTCAGCAGGATTTAAAGAACAGTAGTAACACAAGAGACTAGTCCCTAGCATATAGCTCATGGAGAGGAAAGCAAGGTTAATGACACAGAAAAACTACAGCACAGAGTACTCCACTGCCAGAGGCCTTCGAATCACAACAGCAAATCCAGATCAACTGATCAAGTTAGCAGCTACATGTTTCTCCACTTATCTTCAGGTGGCAAGAGCCAAAATCCTGCTACATGCTACAATCCTCTGATTCCAGTCAGAGAATGTCACCAAAACAAGCAAACTGCAAGGGAGAAATCTGGAGAAACTTAATTCCCTGTTCTGAACAATATAGAGATAAAATAACTTATTCATTTCGCATTTTGGCAGTATTAACTCCTTCACAAGAAAATGTTATGGAAAAAGAGAGTCCTTTAATTCTGTATGAGAAGTTACTAATTATTAATATTGGCTTATTCTAAGGAGCACTACACTTTCAGTAAGATTTCTACATCACACACATTGCACACTTGCAGAATGCTTAATTCAGTAGGCATGACAATGCTTAAGCTTTTGGATATTTTTAACCATGTCTGAATCAAAAAAGACTAATCTCAAACCCACAAATGTTTGAAGAAACTGATTTTCCAGTTACTTCTTAAAAGCATCCCTGTGAAACAAACTTCTGAAGGACTTTTTTTTAAAAAAAAGTAATTTGGTTATGTTTAAAAGCCTCAACTAGCTAGTAAGCCACAAGAAAAAAGCCCTAAGCCTTATTTCTGAAAAAAAATAGTTATTTTGACAATTAACTATTTTTGCTCAGGTAGTAGTTGCTGAGAAAAGGATCGATCCAATTTCTCCTAACTCACCTACCAGCTGTTAATGCTGAGAGGGAATTATTCTCTAGCAATTTCCTACTACCATTTTCAACAAAATTAAATACTTTAGGTCAAAAATTAAGATACCTTTAGTTTTAAGAGTCCAAGGTCTCACTGCTAAATTTTGCTAAGACAAGGTTTTTTTACCAGTGCCTCATTCATAATTTTATCACAAAGCACACATGTAATTCAGAAGTATCTATCACTTCATTAAAAAAAAAAAAATAGTCTTAGGTTAAACTTCTGCCTCTCAATGGTGACTTTTAGACTCTGGGTATTACTCTGAAGTATATCAGTTTGGGGTTTTGTTTGTTTGGGGGCTTGGATGTTTTCTCCCTATCTTCCTTTCAGCATTCTTTAAAAAAATTAATATAGATAGTATGGAATTGTAATACATCATTAACACAAGTATTTCTAAAAATTAAATATAAATTTTTTGGGGAAAGAACAAGAAAAAAAACAAACAAAACAAAACAAAAAAAAAAAAAAAAAACACCACAAAACCATACCACCAACTGAAAATACCTGAACATGTTAACTCTAATTTTTCTTTATTACCTATCTGGGAATTAATACTTTTATATTCAGTCCTTTAAAGTCCTATCAAGCCAAGAATTCAAACCACCTTTTTAAAAGGTATATTTATACTCTACTTATTCAGCAGAATTATCTCTTTTAATAACATAGAAAGAATATGCTAGAGCTCATTAAAAGACAGCTATTTCTCTCAAAACACTGCTCTCTTGGTCTGGAACTGTAACAATTTCATTTCTCAAGCACCACTTCCAAACTCATATCCATTTGAAATTCTTGTCACTTCCCTGTAAAACACTGTATCCACACGTTTTTTGTTGTTGCTTTCCCCTTCTAAAAATTTAAATCGACACAAAGGGCAGATAATACATGTTGCAACTCTCTAACTCCAAGTAATTGCTGACATTTAAAAAGAAAGAAAAAATAAGCAGACTAAAAGCAGATTTCCTAATTTTCCTAATTTCTAATCTGTTCCTACAACGCAGGTATGCAAGTAGCCCCTAGATTTCCTTAAACACACGTCATCAAGGTTTATTTTAAACAGACAGCAAGTCAGAAGTGCTTATAACCAACAGATATTCAGCAACTAATTGCCACTGAGAGTGACAGATTACTGAAGCTATGCTTTCAGAGATTAAAAGAAATGTTTGTCTCAGAGCAAGGACCAGATGTTCTCTTATCTGGCAGAGCATTACACACTGCTATGAATTTCAGCAGAACATGCCAAGGCATCTACAATTTAAACAGGAGAAGAGTGTGAAGAGGGGAAAAGAATTTCAAAATATCCGTCTTTTAGATGGAGATCTGACCGACCAAGAGAGCCACATTTACTGCATACAGACGTCTGCATATAATTATTTACTTTGTAAAGGCTACTTTACAGAAACTGTAAAATTAACCTACTAAGGGAAAACAGAAAAAATCCTGGGTAATTTAACTTAAAACAGTCTCCATAACACCATTCCACACTTAAAAAATAAAATTAGTGCAAAGACATCTTGCACAGAACAGAAAACCTGGATATATAATGTTGAGCAAGAGAAGCTTTTATTGCTACACCTTGTAAAATTGCTTAAGCCGGTACACAAAAAAACCTGCACTAAAATGGAGATTATTTCAAATGACATTAAATGCTTCCTATTTTCTTCTACTTTTGAAAGAAACAAAGAAAATGTACTAGGGAACTTATTAGTAACCTCTTGAGCAGAAACTGATTTGTCTGCAGCCCATTTTTTACTTCAAAAATAATATAATTTAATTGTGCTCTTCTAAATGTTTTCAATCTTAAGCTCCAAGGAACAACATAAAAGCCATCCAAATGTTTTAAAGCTTTTATCATGCAAAAGGTATAGAAACAAAACACAGACACATTATGAAGGTCATCAGTCTCTTTTAATGGGGGAACTGTATATTTCAATCTTGTTTAGATTAGTACAAAACCAACCAACCACCCAACACAAACAAGTGTAAAATGTATTTGATCTTGATTCAAGAAAAATGGGTCTCAAATTTCATCTGAGGGCAAAGAAGATGTAGTCCATATTTTAATAATCCATATTTATTATAAAAATACAACTTTCAGCATGTCTGTATACATTTAACAAGCTTCTGCCCCACAAGCATATTACTAGAAACCCTAAATGTGTGAAGTGTGAATTTCTCTCAGAGACATTACAAAATTAGAAAAGCTAGGTGTGAGTTAATAAAGATCCAAGAGCCTCAAGCTTTAATGAAAAAAGATCTAGTAATAACTAGTACAACTGGTAGTTAGTCAACACAATTGCAAAAATACCTTTTATTATCAGAGTAAACTGTTGACTATATGGACAGAAGAAAACACACAGTTTCAAGTACTTATTCATTTTAAGTACTGACCTTCAGAATAAGTTCTTTTAACATCTTTTTTCTTAGGAAGACCCATTTTTAGAATGCTTACTGACAGGACTAAAGAACATTTCTATTAGCCAAACCAGATGAAACTTCTTCAGTGTTACTGGTAGCATACTAATTCTAGAGTTAACTGGTGACATTCTAAATATCTGGTCAGGGACTAACTCGTTTCTGAAATACACGTTTAAGACACAAATAAAGTACCTGAGGAGATCACTGACTTTCCAATAGAAAGGACAGTGTATTCTCTCTCCCACACTATAGAAAAGTTCTAACAAACACTTTTTGGACACCTAATATATGTATATTTTTGATCCTGTGCTACAGAGCATTATGAGGTAGTTCAACTGATAAACTTAAAATATTCTGCCATGCCATAAAATACATACTTGTACTTCTGAAAGAAGTTTGGAGCTTCAAAAAGTTTGGACCACTCTGCCTTACTCAGCAAAATTTCATCTGTGATTGCAAGACCTAAATTATAAAACAAAAAAAAAAAATTTAAACTTTTTTTTTAATACAGTTCAGTATCCAGAATAAAGACAGTGTATTAAACTTAGCAAAAACTACT
Source organism: Chamaea fasciata (assembly GCF_029207755.1). Classification (NCBI taxonomy): domain Eukaryota; kingdom Metazoa; phylum Chordata; class Aves; order Passeriformes; family Sylviidae; genus Chamaea; species Chamaea fasciata. Next base: position 49,024,659 of record NW_027094092.1, on the reverse strand, counting down.
ACGAATTATTTCCTCCCTTCAAATTCACAGCAATTTATCAACAAGATTTATAATTCAGTCATACTTTCATTGGTCATTAATTAAACAAACCATATTATTAAAAAACCCCCATTATCTGTGTAGAAATGTATGTTAATTGATCAGACTGATTATTTCACATATTTTTGCCGTGCAGTGTAACCCAGCTCCATGTAGTTTTTTGCATATGCCACCCTAACTATTCAGTTCAAATACAACAGATCTTTTTCCTTATCGTATTTGAACCACCTCTTGTGCAAAGCATTTTACAAGGCAAAAACACAGTGAGAAAATAAGGTACTGCTCTGTCTGAAAAAGCTACTTGTAGTTATTCCCTGCATCAAATCTACTTCTTGCTTTGATAACACCTTCTCTTATCTGCTATAATTATTCACGTACATTATTTGGATAAATCCAGAAGACTCATCTTTAACAGCGTATATTGCATTATATTAGGCCTAGAAACAGGAATCAAGTGGAACTACTATTTCCTAATCCTTCATGTAACTTGACACAATCTAAGCCACTAAAATAAAAGTCATTATACCATTAGTTCTAAATTTCAGAGCACAAGGCATTCTCCTTCATTACCTTCAGTTTCTAAGAGTGAAAGACAGACCTGTAAAAGGATCTACCGAGTTTGCAGTGTTAAGCAACATTAAGCGTAAAAGGCCCAGTTCTACCTCCCTCAAAACTGTCTTGTGTCAATAAGCTTTTTAACATCCACCCGCTTCCCCCTTTCAATGCATACCCGCAATGAAACTACTTTAATCTGCCTGAAAAAAATCTATATAGAGAGTGTAAGATAATACTTACCTTGTTTAAATTCCTCAACCATGACCATCCGTGTGGAAACGGACACATTGTACGTAGAGTTCTGCTGTGGGTATGCTGGTGTAATTATAGGCATAAGATGGTACCTATCACTGGGGTTTACCTACATATAACAACAGCCAATCAGTTTTCTTCAAGCATACACATCAGTTAACAAATTTGGACTTCTCCCTTTACTACAACCAAGTCTTAAGTTCTAAGAGACTTTAGTTTGCAGACCAAGAGTACAGAGAAAGTTTAAAAAACAAGAATAACCCTTTCACAAAGGACATCTTTCTGAACGACAGTGATGTGGGAGGGCTGTAACCTGTCAGCACATCAAGATCAAGCTGCAGGCATTTCTAAGTCCAGAAATGCCAACCAAAAAGAACAATTTTCGTCTTTAACAGAAATTTGTTTGTGATCACATGAAACCAAGGGCACCTCATCATCATATGAGCACCTTCTGCAGAGTGACTGTCTTCGGACCTTGCGAAAGGAATTTTAGTCTTTATTTCTGTAACACTACTGAAAACTAAGAGCCACATTGAGAAAAGAGGCTCTATGCAACCTGACAGAAGCATCACTTGCATTAACGTACTTTTATTTAACAGCAGACAGGGTAACAAAAAAGAAAGGACACAACATACACACGCAAAATACATTAAAGTATTATTAGGGTAAGAATCTTGTAGAAGATAAATAAAAGATAAACCCCTGCCATTATCTTAGGCCACTTTGATTAGCTACTACAACAGTTCCCGTCTCACACTGACCTCAAACCTATCTCAGGAATGACAGACTCAAGAATGTGTTTTCAGGGGTTTCACATATTTAGATGTGAACTTTTGTCAATCAGAAAAAACAAATTTGAAGTACAAAAGGGAATACAACTCAACCTCTGATGCTTATACACTATTCATCAAAATAAAGATTAGTTGAATATCATCTGTTCTATGATTGACAAAACAGCACAGAGCACACTCATATTATGTCCTATTGAAAGCTCACAATGGAAGCCATGCATCTGCTGCAAGCTGTTTCACTAACTGCCTGAAGGACAATCATGGCCAACGCCCTTAATGTAAGTGCTACAAAACTGGAGATCAAGTATTATAAACAATACACAAGAAACTAAAAGACTTCAAGTTATGATCTTCTTTAGTGCAAGAATGAAAAGACACTTTACTACAACTACATGGAAACAAGCCTATCCAGCTGTAACTTGCACTGAAGTTAACTCAAATACATGAATAAAGTAACAGGCTTTAAATAATAAGCAAACTATTTTAAGATTAGCAATTTTCCAAAAATGCATCACATTAATACATATAACTGTGCTGAATTTCTATTAGATCACTTACTTCAAAAATTGGGAGAAAAAGTACATTGTTTAGCAAGTGTGCTTCAAGCGGTCAATTCAGAAAATTAGGGTAACTTTGTTCTATACTCAGGAGAATTAGAGGTTATTATGAAGATATAATACCACAACATTAAGTTCAATAAACCCAAAATGAAGTTCACCTAGGATCTTTTAAGCAACTGAATTTATTGTACAGAGTGACTTAGAGGGGAAAAAATAACACACTAACCCTTGGGTCCCATACAGGCAAATTAAGATTGCATTCTTCTGGCTGTTTCAATAGCACTGGATTTGGCCATTCCCTGTTCAAAAAGATTGTAGCACTGAATAAGACTATTGGATACAACCATGTATGTTAACACAAACAATACTTTTGAATGTGATCCTTCCTAAATCTGCTCTCAAAATAAAGCACCATTTCCTTACAACTAGGCTGGTATAACTGGGGTTGTTTAAATAAGCTGTATTGCTGAACTACAATTAGCTTCTCCAGAGTATCAGAACAAGGAATTTTCTGTAGTCTTGAAGGTTTATAACCACTGGTTTAGATAACTAATTTAAACTCCTCTAAATTCTTCCTGAAATATACCAATCAAAAAGAAATTCCTTTATGAAGATTGACACTGGGTCCATCTTCAAGCTAGCTGTTTCATGGACAAACTACAGAACAAACAGCCAGCACAATTACAGCATAGAGCATCATTACAAACCATATGTGTTAAAAGAAAATTGTAATCAAGAGAGGAAGACACCTTGTTGAATAAAACACTAAAAAGTAACACTTGTTCTTCAAGTCATTTAACCCCCTGAATAAAAGTTACCTTCCTATAAAGAGCAGAAGTCAATTAATCTCTTGGAGTTTGTACATTATGTTCCTATGCCATGCATGTACAAACTGGAGAAAAGTCCAAGAAACACATAAAAGAAATATTGCAATCAATTCCCCTCTATTATCTTACTGTGGCAAAACATTACTAAACACTACATACCTCAAGGAGGCTGTAAGTCCTAAGAATGCAAGACAGTGAAAGTGTGCAAATTATCTTCACATTAAGAAGAAAAGACACTATGCTTGGAGTAAAGCAACACCTTGGTAAATGATTCTCAAAGTTTGTCAGTGTCTCATGAAGAATATAAGTATCCAAACATGGACTTTCAAGAAAAACAGTATTCATTTGTAATCTGCAAGGCTCACTTTTAGACCATTTGTTCTAAATTCACTTAGAATGTTCCCATCAGAGTTATTCCAACCATTTTTCTGAGCTAACTAGCTCAAGAGTATGAAATGGCATGTAATTCTCTAACACCTAGCACTCCACACTGGTATGATTAAAACCCACATTTTTGCCTCTGGCTCCTAAACTGTATTTAAGCTATGTGCCTAAACCAGATACTGGCACACCTACTTTATCCATTATCCCAGAAGCTGAATGTTAAAAGACTTTAAATTTGGGGGCATATGCTATTATTTTGTACTACATAAGGATTTTATCTGAAGAGTTTTGTTGTATTACAAAAAATACTCAAGAAAATTATAATTAAGAACAGTGTGATTTTGGTTTGGATACTTTAAAAACAAGGCATGTTGGATGACCTACTGAAAAACTAAGCTGACAATTTCTGGTGGCAAGAACAATGTTTCTAATTTATCTTAATCTGGTAACAGCTGAAAATGGTACCATAAAAACAGGACTAAAATTTAGTGTCTACAAACAAATTTTATTTTAGTTTAATCTAAATTAAAAACAAACCAAAAAAACCAAACAAAAAAAAAAAACCAAAACCAAAAAAAAATCAAACAAAAAAACATACCATTTAGAAAATACCAAGAAAAATTTATGTACAAGAGTTGATGCTATTGCATTTGGATAAAGCTGGCAAGTTCTTGCTACTAGCATAGCCCAGGAAACACCGCCAAGGAAACCTAGTATATTGGAATAGATGTTGTGGCCTGTGGATCGAGAAGGAAAGAAACAAAAGGAGAGAGATGTCAGTAACGAGAAGAGGTAGCGAAAAACTTCACAAATTTTGGAATAAAACTGCTTACGTTTTGCCCACAATTTGATAGCTCTCAGTGTTAACCTGAAGTTGTCAATGTTTGGTACTAGATGCAGAATTTCATCGGTTACCCGGCAACCTGCAAAAGAAATAATTAATTACAGTTGCAGCTTCTGAAGTTTTTTGCTTGCTGATCCTCCCCCACCCTCAAGACCACCTAACTTTTTAGATAAGCATGCTGGAAATTCATTTCATACTCTGATCACTTTTGTTTGGGATTAGAAAGCTTAACATATTTTCACGTGCATTTTTTCATTTTTAGTGTTTTATGGCAACGCTCAGGTAGCTAATTCATGAGTGTATGACTACAGTTTTGGACTGCTACTTGATTTTTTTTGCTATTAATGAACTATAGAAGCTGTTGAAGAAACAAACAAGTTCTGCTGTTATATGAATACATGCAGTGTATCATGGAATGTGGCAAACTAAAAAAAGTTTAAGTCTTCGTGAACCTACAGAAAACCTGTCAGCCATAGGTCAAACCTTTGAATTTTAAAGAGCAGGCTAAAAGGAATAATTTTTAAACATACTAGCTGTACTGCTACTTTGATGACATTTTCAGACTAACTTTAGAGACGGCAATATTAACTGCTTGATTTTAGGGGGTTTATAATAAAGAGTAAGTAGCACTTCATCATTACTAAGTAGTTGCAGAGAGCTGTTTGCAAGAAAATAGTTTTATCTAAGACTACTTTTAAGAGGCAACTATAAATTCTAGAGTTGGCACAAATGGGAATTTCACAAAACAGTTCAAGTGGCTGTGATGATCTAAAATTATCAAGTTTTTAGCTTGTAACAACAATGAGCACTCCTCATGCAAACGCATTTCTCTTCCCCATCAAGCTGCAGCCAGGCTGAAGCCCTTACCATCCTGCATAAATAACCATTTTTAAGCAAAGGTATTATAGAGAAGTTACGGGTTACACAAGCTAGTAAGCTGCTAAAGAGCTGACCTCAAACTGACACCATTTTGATATCTCCAGTATATCACTGAAGCAATTTCATGTATGTTTATACAACATGAACAACATATATTTCATGTATGTTTATAAAGCAACACACATTTTATTTACAGAAATAGGTAATGCTCCACATAAACGTCTTTTAAATCCCATTAATTTCTAGAACCATATACCAACCAAAGAAGAGAAAAAATCACAGTCTGGCCAACAACAAGCAACAACCCTTCTCTCCAAAAAGATAAACAAAACTGGCAAAAATTTTATTTTCAGATATGGAGTTGTTGTATTTTCAGTCAAATCCAGAATTACTGTATCAAAGAACCTTTATTTAAAGATTAGACAAGTTGATATACAAAGCAAGGATATACATACCATTAAGACTTCGTATGCATCTAATGTCTAAATTTTTAAGTAGGCTGTCATCTCGTAGATCTAAGTCCTCAGGAATAGTTTGCAGTGCTAATCTTGCAAACAAAATATCAATCTTAAGAACAAAAAAAGAGGTAAGACATTAGAAAACCGCTCTTTCTGCTGTAGGATTCTGTAAGTCATTTTCATCAAGTTTACTAATAGTAGTCTTGCTAGTAACGAAGAATCCCTTTAAAAAATACATGCTAACATCCTTCCCAAACACTTAAAGAAACTTTCAGATGCTTCATCTATCTTAGGGCTCCTTTTCCAAGAGGATAAAATATACATTTAGATTAATATACAACCACACACACAAAAACTCTGCTGACTCCTAATGTAAATAAAATACTATGGGAACAAGCATCACTTCTAGAATACTAAATCCTATCAACATCAGAACATACCTTGAAAACATAAATCCTGGTTTTGACCTAAAATATTCTCAAATATTCTAGAGAAAACTGAAGGGAGTCCTCACTGCATCCCCTCATGAGGATGTTAAAGATGACAAAGGGGCAGGCAGGGATCACTTCACTCACAACCAGTGACAGGACTCAAGGAAACAGCATAAAGCTGAGCCAGGGGAGGCTTAGACTACATATCAGGGAAAGCTTTTTCACCCAGAGGGTGTTTGGCCACTGGAACAGGCTCCCCAGGTCAGTGATCACAGCCCCAAGCCTCACAGAGTCCAAGAAGCATTTGGAAAACCCTCTCAGGCTCATGGTGCAACTCTTAGAATGTCCTACACAGGGCCAGGAGTTGGACTCTGATGATCCTGATGGGCCCCTTCCAACCCAGCACATTCTACGATCCCATGACAACTACCATGGAATTACAGAAAGAGTAGGACACTTTCCCAATCTCCTGCAATGCACACACGTAACTAGTTGACTCTGTCTAAGATCAGTATCTATGAAGAATCTACATACCTGATTACAGAAAACATTCTGAAAATTCAGCAAGCTGCTGAGCAAGAGTATGCATTTTGAAACTACATCCAACTTCTTTGCTATTACTTCTGCAATACTTAAACATAACAGTTTTTCTAGGCCAAGAACATCTAAAATACTATTGAGCACTGAATTTTACATTGCCCTGCACAGAAAGGCACTGCAGAGTGCAGAAGTCAGTTTGCCTTTCTATCAGTGAGTTGATGAGAACCTGAAGTGCATATCAGCAGACTGTCGGCAAGGCAACAAAGGCACTTCACCAAATGAGGCTTTTAACCAAAGTGGTTATCACTTGACCTACAAGACGACAAAATACCGAGTACTGCCACACCAAGAACAAAACTGGTTTAGCTACATTAAAATTTCAGATAAAGTGAAGCTGAAGACACCTTAAAGACTTTTTGCAGGTACTTAAAACCTTGCATCCATCCATTTTAAACTATGAAGGCCTTCTCCACAGAAAAACATTTCCAAAGTATTCAGTGCATTCTGTATTTCAAAGTCCTCAATAGTTGATCTTATCAACAGTCTGTATCAGACACTGAAGTTCTTACTTGAGTCAAAAGTACTACTTCTCAGTGTAAAACAAGTTCAAAATTAATTTCAGCTTGAAATTCTGCTCTGATCTCAAGGAGGTCTAGCACCTCTAAAGATTCAAAGCTCATTGACATTTATTTTCAAATAAAGAAATTAACAGCCTGTCTTATGTAACTGGGGGAGAGGTAACTGGCAATCAAATACGAAGTACGCTACAGGAAGAACAAAAAAATGAAGAAGGTTGTTTGTTTTAAACAAGAACAAAATGGGCATGTAAAAACTTATCGTCAGAATTTTTTCAAGTTTTAATAACAGAATCACCACAAAACTAAAGTCCTTTTCCTCAGTTCTACCTTCTGGCATGTTTTGCCTGGGTTAGCAAAAGGAAAATTAAATTATTTTGATACTGACACAGCTGGGTACAAAAACAAGCTATCAGAAACAATAACACTGGTATATACAAAGAGTGTGCTTATAATATACAAAAAAGAATTCTCATGGACTGTTAGCAACATGAGTTAAGTCTCAGTAATAAACCTAAGCCTATCATAAATTAGTATACTGGAATAAGATGTTACTTCTTCTAGAAAAAACGGACCTTTTTTCCCCTCTATTTGGTCTTGTACTTCAAATTTCATTATTTAAAAAGGAGAGAACTCCAGCTTGAATGACTAGAGGGAAAAAAAAAAAAAAAAAAAAAAAAAAAAAAAAAACAAAAAAAACACAAACCCAAAAAAACAACACCACAACCATACAAAAACCAAACTGACCAGAGGAGAGCTATGACAAGTTTCAACATCTAGAATGAATACCTAAGCTATGTGAACAGCAAACAGGTTCTCTAGAAATATCTTCCATAATATCCAACTCATATGGACAGTATAAAATGGCTAACAGATACAAATTTACAGACTGGGAGATAAGAAATTGCCCATCTTGTGTACAATACTACACCAATCTTCACTTGCCAGAAGATTAGCATGGGAATTCCTTCCTCTCTGTAAACTAACCTTCATGTACCCACCAGTTACTGGTTGACAATCCAACTGTAAGTCTCATTAAGTGTGTGTATAAGCAGTTCATATCTTTTTGTCTTGTCACCAAAAGATGACAGTTTGACTATGTAACAGTCTGAGAAGGATAAACAGAGTATCTCCTGAAATCCCCATTCCTGTTTCCTTCGCAAAAATCAAATTAAGCAAGTTCAGCTCCAAGACAGCTGATCCATCAGGCTACACCCACCAAAAACATTGTTTTGGTCACGCGTTTACAGATATGTTAAGAGATCAGGACAAAAGGAATACTCAGCTTGCCTTCAGCAGCACACTTTTGAGAACTAGTTAAAGACCACAACTTTCTATATTGTAGGATAATGAAGCAAATCTTTCATGTCTGGACAGTTAATCATTAGCAGACCAAAAAAATTTTGAAGCTGCATTATTTACAAATACAATTTCTATTAAATGTTAAGCCTTAATAATGCCTATACTGGTACTCTACAGGTCAGTAAACTAATCAGTACAAGTGGGTAGAAGAGCCAAAAAAAAAAAGAACAAGGAGATATTCTTCAGACAGCTTTAAGTCCATCAAGAAACTCTTTGTTTCAGTCTTAAATCACACAACTGAGGACTGTTGACAAAATCTTAGGCATGAACTTCAGAGTCAATTTAATAGCATTTCTATTAATGAATAATGACTTATTAAGATCTTAAAAACTTTGTTTTAACCACATTTTACCAAAACAAATTAAAATAGGATCTTTACCTCTATTCCATCAAAACAAAGTTTAATAACTGGGACAAAAGCTTCTTCAACAGCCTGGGGGGAAAAAAGTTGCATTTTATTTTCAGTATAGAGAACATTTATAAACAATAGCTACCAGGTCTAGACAATCATAATGAAATGCTATTTATATCAATGCTCTTCTGTTTTCAGGTTGATTTTTGTCAGCAATGTCTTTCTCCACCATTGAGAATTTATGCAGTAAGCACTGACCTACTATGTGCTGCACCTGTCTAGATGTTATGATGCAAACTTGTACCAACCAGCTCTGATGGCATTACCTCAAGGTCCAACCCTCTTTCTCCCTACACATAAGACATGATCAAGCATCTTTTACTCCTACAAATATCTCTAAGCAGTCCAAGTCCAAGCTATGGGGATTCTTGCTCTAAAAGGCCCATTATTTCTGCTACTACAGTTGGTATAAGAAATGAGAAGCCTGTGTAACTATGCAGCCTGACATCACCTAAAGCAGTTGCAAGTCTCCAGAGGTCAAACGTGTTTTTAAAAATGTGGTCAATAATACTGTGCTTTGATGAACAGCATCACTATGAAACTGTGGAATTTCACATCTACTCTGGAATCACCTATGAACATCATTTTCCTGAACTGAGCATCCTAACTAATTGCAGTCTGCAGCACATTGTTTTAACAAAAGCAAGGAACACTGCCCACCTCCAAATAAGAAATACTCTGAGCTGTTGGGAGGATAAACTGAGTGTTTCAGTTCTTACCAAGAGGAGGAGAAAACATTATTGTCAGTGCTCAAACCTTACTTAAGGTTACCTTAACATTATTGGCTGGCAGGATGGATCAATTTTAAGCAAAAATCAAATTCACAAGTGTCTCATACTCACTCACTCACTCCAGCAACCACTAAGACAGTCTATGTTCCCCTAAAGATGGAAATGTACAAACTCCTAATACTAGCTGAAACGATTTAAAAGTATTATGACACCCTGAGATAAAGGTTATTTGCATCACTGCAGAGCTACACTGAATACCATGCATACCTTGCTGCTAAATCAACTGCATTACCTGGAGTTAGAGTTTACAGCAAAGTTGAATGGAAATCTGAAAATCTGAATCCTCTCAAACATAGCATGTCAATTTAAAGATTACTAAATGTGTTCAGATAATAAAGCATTGAAAACGGTTGTTTCGGTGCACTTAGTGATACCACCAGATGTTTGCACTACACTGGCAGTCACCAACTATAGGGTGCAGAGATTGGAAGAATGCCGCAGAGACAGTTCCATTTATTTTATGAAAGCAGGACTAAACCAAGCTGACTTGCCCACAACTACCTTCATCTAAAAAGAAGAAAAAGAAAAGAAAAAGAAAACACCCTGGAGCAGAGAAAATTTAATCTGAGCCTGTATCAAGATTAAAGCTCCCAGCACTTGACTCAGGAGGCATAGCAGCGAGGTATAACAGGAACAAATTACTGCATTTGTATGGTCTTCCACTACTACAAGGGAAATCTGCATCTTTAGCAGCTAAAAATCATGCACAAGCATTTAGTAACAAGACACACTAAAAATATAGCTTCCCTTCTCAATGCACAGTTGACAGCCAACATAAAATACTAGTTAATATCAACCACCATTACCATTTATATATGCATGAAGTTATAAAAAAAGCAGCATAAAACCTTCATTAAAACCAAACAGGTTTGGTCCTTAACCCTGTCAAGCTAACTTTTACATTTGCATCTGCCTGCTTCTAGTGAGCAAGCAGAAATCTTGCCATACTAACACACATGCTAGGAGATCATTCTGCCAGTCTAATTTTTGAGTGAATCTTTAAAGTGAGAGCAGAGAAAAATTCAGAAAAAGCTCTATTTATTTCAACTCTTACAACAGGCTTTGCGGCAGGTTAACAAAAAATCCTTTGCAAGTCTTAACAGTAAAGTTTTATTTACTTATTGAACTCATCCTCTTCCACTACTGAATTTTCCTAATCCTCAGGTCAGCAAGCTGTATCAGGTGTTTCACATACCCTCAGATCTTTCACTTCTTCTTGTTGTTTTAACTTTTCATAAAATGATGTGAAAAAATCACTTCTTTCAACATGTCTTGGTGCAACACACAGGGCATCAATATCAGCACCTGAAATTGTTAAGTAGCAGAAGTAAATTACTCAACACTTCACAAGCATGGAATGCCACCAAAAGAAATTTTTATTAATAATTAAGCAGGAAAAATTAGCTTCTCATCATGTGGAATGGTGGTTTTATTAAAATACTAATCAAACCAAATGAAAAAAATTCATGGCCATTAAACATGCAGAACATACATACACTCTTGCTTCAATTATGGAAGACTTGTAATTTTCAGAGAACAAAACACGAAAATTTAAGTATACAACTTCCTCTGTCTTTAAATAATTTTCATCTTTTTTGTCTGTTCCTCAATCCATGACAAAAACATAATCTAGAAACATATTTCTTTTGTTTAGAATGAAGACGAGAGAAAAAAAAAATGAGAAAGCTAACACCACTTCAAAATACAGCAAGATCAGTCATTAGCTCAAACACCCGGAGTTGTATCACAAAAGGAAGTGTTACCTTTTGTATGGACCCCTAATCTATATGATCCAAATGTAAAAATTTTTCCTCCAACGTTTTCTATTACTGATTGCGGAAGATTCTAAATGGAGCAAAAAAAAAAAAAAAAGTTTATTTTACCTTAACTTATAACAACACAAACAATTAATTTTCAAACAACAGGAAAAATATTGTACAAAATTTACGCTGTTGAACTACTGAAATAATCTCAGTATTTACAGACAAGACTGAGACACACCTGCCACCTGGATTATTTGTAGCATTTCAACCACATTCAACATCACCACCTCAAACCTGGGAATTGTTGCACCAATTCTACACTTCAGGTGCAACAGCTTTACAATGTTACAGAGATCAAACACATTTTGCTTACCACTCAGGCATTTTAGACTGCCACAGAAATAGATGATGGATTCCAATTTAGAGCAACACAAAACACAGTCTACTGCATCAGTGTTTATTACATTACTTTCAGAGACACTTGTACCACAGCCTTTAAATAAAAATTTGGGGTTGGGAAAGGTATTTTTTTAATGTTTAAATTGTTTAGGTACATCTACTGAAGTTCCCAGTCTTTAAAAAACTGTTGAATCCACAGGACTGTGGGCAAAGAGAGCTCTCTTTTCAGAAGAGGATTCAATGCTACAATCTGAAACCCTACATGAATGTTTATTTACACAGCAAAAGATGAAATAAATCAAAACTTCTATTTTGCAATGTACATGAGATTAACTTAAGCAGCTTTCAGTCTTACACAGGTCATGATATTCTCACTATTTTCAAGGATCAAGACATACCTAGCAGGGCTGTCCCCACCCACAATCTTATTCATACATAAATTCTCATTGCATAAAGAAAGTGTACAGAAAACATATGATCCCAAATACACACAAAGCAAAATAGATGAGAAAATTAGGAGTTTCCTCTAAAAAAAAATTCTATTATCATGCAAGTCTATATCCATTCAAAGAAGATGTGTGGGAGCAGGGATTACTATTACCTGACAAAAACACTGTCAGCACATCAGTATACAAAAATAACATTACAGGACCAACAATAAAGAAAAATATCACAGACCACAAAGATGCAGAAGTACCTTTTAAGATCTAGCACTGTTTCACAAAGGCAAACAATCTAAGCCTGTAATTAATACAGTATTATATGCATGAATTTTAAGAAAATGTCAAGTTACATCTATGAGTTTCTTTCTTTGACAAAGTTTCTATCTTTACCCTTTCTAGTATGAAGGGGCAATGCTGCTTGTAAACAAAAGAAACTTTTTGTTTTGATGCCCAAATCTAAGGTTCATCCCATTTAGTACAGGAATGTATTTTGGAATAATCTTCCTACAGCATTCTTAAGACCACAATATTGGCGACTCCACATAAAACACATCCATACCTTGCTTTCACTGATTTCCCGTATCCATTCCTTTACCAAGTTATTTAATTTTCCCAAAATTAGAATCCTATTAATAAAACAGCAGAATGACAGTTACAAACTTAGACAAAACCAGTAGAACTTTTAAAAGACTGCGATTACCATTACACAGTAAGTCAACTAAAGTAACATTACAGATCTAATTAGAGATCTTGTTATATATACATATATACTGAGAGAAAGTTACTCCTACAACATCCCCACTATTTTTCGTCCCTTGGAGACATTCAAGAGATTTAAGCTCCAAAAAAAATGAAAGCATGCAAGGCATACACACATGAATTCAACTCATTTTCAAAATAAAACTTAAGTTCATATAACACACGCATCTAAAAGTGATAATCAGCACTAAGAAATAAAAAAAAACAACTCCAGAAAGCTTAATAAGGAAAAAAAATTATAAGGTCCATTACAATTAAGTAGTAATGAAAGGAAAAAAATGCAAACCAGCCTCTGAAATTTAAAGGCGATTGTAATTCCACTCTGTGTTTCAAGCCATTGCTCTTAATCAAGAAAAATTAAGCTTACAATTCCACTAGGCTTTTAAGAAAGCATTTGAAAGAACACAAACACACTTGGTCTTCAATAGTCACACATGGACCTCAGGACAGGACACAAAAGGGAGAATTCACTCACCTGCGTTGCAGCTCTTCTTCCTCTTCAAATACACCATAAGGTTTTAGGGTTTCGATTAATTTCTGGGTAAGCATGCAGTCAAACTCCTTGGGGGCAGCTAAACTGATAGGTGAGGTAATGCCATAATGCTTCTGGAGTTGCTGTGTTTGTGATCCCTGGGTTGTAACGGGACTAATAAAGGCAATTAGATAAAGTTACTGACAGAAATAATACAACAAAAAAAATTATGTATTTTTCTCATCAGAGTAGCAAGCAAGAGATATTTACTAAGGAAAAAAAAAAAGTAAAGCCTAGTGTTAGCATTTTCATCCCAAATCACTATGTTAAATCTGTCCTATTAAGGATACCAATAGAATTACCTTTAATCAACTCTTAATATGCATTAACTTTTCCCCCCCCTTATTTTCTTCATTCTGTTAGGGCAAAAGCTTTATTAGTTTGGGCTCCTTCACTTTCATAAAATCTAAAGTAAAGACAATCCTTCATGTAAGAAGTCAAGCTGATAGCAAAAGTGAAAGTCCCACTCTTGGCAGGTTTAACATTCCTTGGTGCATTGTTGTAGTATCAGTCCTGCATGTTTAAGCTATTATATACTATTTCTATCATACAAAATGAGAAATATTTTCATAAGGCTAACTACCTATACATGTGGAAAAACTACAACATTACTTCAACCTGACTTTCATTATTAGCCATCATCATCTTCTCAAGATTTCATTCCTCATTTCCATAAAGACTGTATTAAAAAAAAACCTAAATTGAAAATTGACAAGAACCCACAAAACATGATATAGTTTTCCATAAGTTAATCCCATTTTATAACAATTCTAAGTACTATAATTTGTTTGCAATCAAGAATTTAGTCACAATGCAAGCTTGCGCACATCAGCAAAAAAAAAAAAAGGCACAAGAGGAAAAATATATTAAAAAGTGTACATTAAAAAAATAAACCTTCAAGTAACTGTGTGGACTTGGGCAGTATCTGGGAAAATTATTTTATACTGTCTCCTTTAGCTATGAGGCTTTAATCATGTAATGAAGAATCTGGTAGCAGTTGAATAAATCATACAGATCTTAAGACTTTAGGTGTCAACAAAAACATTTTTTTTTAAAAAAAGCTGTTCATATGAATTACATAAAACAGTAATTCAAATTAAGGACAAAGGAAGCCCCTAAAACTTTTTTCTTCTAAAAAAAAAAAAAAAACACTTTAGGAATGTCAACACAAGTTGTAGCTTCAGCCACTTAACTGCCTCTAAAAAAAGAATCCAGAAAACAAAAAGTATCAGTATATAAACATCCTTTGATTATTTTAACTTACACCACAAAGCAAGTTGTTTGAACTACTTTTTTCTCCCCTTTTGTCAACTGTTAATTTGAAAAAAAAAAAAAACCCATGCTTTTTAATTTAAGATTTTTCAGTTTACTTTTGCTGTTTTTTTAAAGCAGTAATACAAAACTATCAATATTTTAGCTTTGTGTAACAATTTCCTGACGGTCTAACTGTAATTTTCACCCATTCAAGAAAATTCACGGCAAGAAAATTAATCCAATTCAACAGATATTAGACTTCATTAAAAGGGCTGGCAAAACACAGCCTGGCAGATGCTGTTACTAGATCTCAAAAAAGACCCAAAGTAACTCAAAACCAGATTCTGCTGAGCTAACTCCTCACGTCAGCAATGCTGACAGAGGCCTCTGTATTCCCCCTACTTGTAAGGGCCACGAATCACAAATTGAAGAACTAACAACTTAAACATAATCCTTTATATTGACTAAACAACTGCAGTGCATAAAACCCAGCCAAATGTCAGATCTCTTCCCTAGACTCGTTTACAGACAGCCCTGGCAGGGCAATGTGCAGCTCTGCCCTCAAACCCCCACACTGCAATGACTCCAACCAGTGTTCCTCCAACCCCACACCACCGCCTGAGTGTGGCCACAGGGCACAAACAAGCTTTGAAACTGCTCACTGAAGCTTCAGCTTCAAACAACCAATTAAATCGATCAGCAGATACACATCTTTGGGAATCGTTACATAAAGCCACCTACAGTTCTTACATTTACTTTATAATAATGAAATCAGAGTGTTATCAACAGCACAGGACCTCCCCAACACAAGTGTTTCACCTCTTCTGGAGCACTGAGGAGTTAGTAAGTTCCCTTTCGCTGGGTTAGTGTGTAACAATTCTCAGCACAGCTGCCTTCAAGATTTTACAGCTGCAGAAGACACTAAACATATATTATCACTGAAGAGAATACAGGTTATTTCCAGATAAAAACAGTTCAATTGAAGCTCTGCCATTTACACCTGCTAAGTTAACTCTAGTCTAAGGTTTCTGCAGCACAGCAAAGAAAATGAAAAAAATTCCTTTGGAAAATTAAAGAAAAAATGGTATGTCAAGAAGGTTTGTTAAACTTAATGAAGGACAGAATAAAGTAACTTATTCTGTTCACCTATCCATTTAAAAGGCAGCATGAAAGTTAATATAAACAAAAAGTAAAGGTATATCCTCTCCCTGCCTCGTACCTCCCATAAAACCAAGAAACACCAGATAAGGCATCTGCTACCTGCTTTTTAAAGTAACAGTGAATTATCTCAAAGAAATAAACTTCACGTGCTCACCAGCCCAACTTTAATGTTGTATTTACACATTACATTTTAGCCAGAAAATGCTAATGATAAATGCTCCTAGATTTCTACTTTTTTTAAACTAAAACCATGAAGATCATACTAACACTCCAATATCTTCCCTCTTAGTCACATATGGGTATATGGACATTCCACCTTCTACTTGTAACATGTCCAGAGAAGAGCTTAAACTACCAAATTTATTCAAAAAGAAAGGTGAAAAGCCAGGGAAATATCAGTGCTACCCTTCTACCCAAACAGATTAGAGACTGACCTTGCTGGGGAGTCAATACCTTGATGGTATGTCACATCTGGTACTCACTGAAATTAAACATTAACTAAAAGCAGAGTATTAAACAGCAACTGAACGTTCCATCTCAACTATTCACTCCTGACAACAGCAGGGACAGATCTGGCAGATCATATCTGGGTGTGACACAACTGAAAGCCTAAAAGCATGTTTAGGGCTTGCTGGGTTGTGGGGGTTTTTTGGTTGGTTGGTTGTTTTGCTGTTGTTTGTTTATTTTAATAAAAAATAAGTTTTAAAATAAAATAAACAATAAAAACACACCGTAAGCTTTTCTATTTAAGATCACAAAGAAAATTAAGATACAGTTTGAGGCTTTTGGATTTGTTTCTTGTCAACCACATAGAAACATAAGGATCATCTTATCACTCTGAGATGACCATGAGCTGTCAATAGCACAAATATAAAAAAAAGTTCCAGAAAACGATGTAGAGTTAAATTTAACATGCTATTGTTGCAGCTCTGGTTTAACCTGAATTTTTGAAGAACATATACTGGCAATTAACCATGTGAAAATTGGGCAACAGCTACAGTGGATTTATTCTAGAGTGTTATGATTCAATATTTCATTTTCAAATATAAATTTAATTAGTAAGAAATGCACATGTCCTTTTTCCCCATATATAAACACAGACACAAAGATCTAGTCTGCTAAGCTGAAGGCAGTGCAGCCAAACAACTTCTTCCTCAGAACCTGGAGTTTTGGTAGGCAGTATCTTTTTATACTGTCACCAATAACTGAAAGAACAGACATTGGCTATATGGTCACTGCTAGAACCCATTTTAAACACAGTGCAGAAGGGGAAGGAAAAAAAAAACAAATAAAGCTTGTAAGAAGCTTTACAGTTTCCAGAGCATACACCTGTAAACTCCTGTACATGGAAACGACTAAATGTTGTTCTAAAGTAGAGGAGGGATTACAGTGCATCTTTAGAAGATCAGGTGATAGCCTGAACACATCCATTTAAACCGAACACAGAGCAAATACAGCTATACCTATGTAACACTGCCCCATATATAACTCAGACTTGGATACTAATTCCAAGTTCTGTACTATTGTTTGCCTTTAAAACACCTGAACTTTTATCCTATCATTGACTTTTTCAGATGTACTTTGTATTTAAACCAACTCCTACACCCACACAAAAACCTCTCTTTCTAAACACTTGTTCCTCTTCTCTCCCAGTATTCCATGTCCATTCTAACAGTACTATTTTTAGTGCTATTTGTGTTAAGATTTTACATTTTTATCACACACAAAATATAGTTCCCATCAGCACCATACTAACTAAATGTCATGCTCCTGAAATTTGGGAAACTTCACAAAAGACAATACAAACAACTGAAATATTAAAAACACATAGCATAATACTGAACAAATCAGAACATTTTAAATCTCCCTAAGTTTTAAACTCATCCAGATACTAAGACAAAATACACAACTTAAGGATTCTCAATGATTATCCTCACTTCTCTATTTGCCTCTGCTGATTACCTCAGCAAAATTTATTCCTTCTTATTTGCTGATGTAAGACACCCAAGTCAGATTCCTGTAACAATACTGGTCATCACACCATCTGCTTAACCAGCTGGAGCTAAATTCATGGAGCTCAAGCTTCACTGTGTCCAGATGCAGAGAAACTCAGTTGAGGGGTTTTGCTTCTTTTTACGTTTTCTTCAGCAATGAGTGAGTGGCAATTTAGATTGAAGATTCCAGCTTAACACTAACGCCATCATTCCACACAAAGTTTCAAAAATCTAGGCAGGAAACATCAATGAAGTTTGTGCAAATCTGTTACTGGGGAACGTATGTTTTAAATGGTCAAGACAATACAGCTGTCCCTCCTGAAGGAAAGTTTCAAAATCTAGCAGAATATCACTGGGCCATTCAGGCCATGAATTAAGTCTTCAACCGTCAGTACGAGGCGTTCAAGATGCACAAAACCGATCTGAACACAGGTACTGGAGCAACAGCAGGCAACAGGGCTGTAGAAGAGGCTCACCTATGGCAAAATAAAGGTCATTCATACACATTCTGCTAATCTTGGACACTCTCCTGAGCTCTCTGGCTCTTCTGTTCACACAGAATAGGGAAGGCAGAATGGGCAAACAAAAACCCATCCACAATAGTCTTACTAACACAGCGTAAGCAGAAGTTTCTCAAGTTCAAAGAAAAGAAAGTGCTAATGAACTGCACAGGCAGCACTTGAACCAAAAATTATTTTTATTGCTATGAGGGAGACAACTCAAGAGCAATTTAAGAAATTCAGTAAGGCTGAAATCAAAAGATAACAGGGACCATAAACTAAGAACTAGAAATCCCACAAAGCGTTTCACTGTTGAGAGACTAATTTGTCTCAGCAGTGAATCTGCTCAGTCCTAAATAACTGGGTTTCCAAGTTCTCTGCAGTACCTTTTGTTAACAGGTATAAACTCAGCCCTTTTTTAGAGTGATACTGGAAGACTGAAAGCTATTGCAAAACCACAAATCCTTGCTATCTAACAAATTAATCCTCAGCAAAATTTTTATATTAATTGCTTCTCAATTAAGAAAGGTATCACTTCATGCTATGACAATTATTCTTCTAAAGTCAGTGCCTTGCTTTGCAAAGTTCATAACAATTTACTTCCTTTCCTAACAGCCTATAAAATTCAGCTCTCTCTGTTCAGAACCACACCACTGATCCATTCCCAATCAGCACAAGCCATTTTATATACAGTGCTGTACTTCTGCCACGTAAGCTGACAGTCTCTAAGGAGAAGTGAAGAAAACAATGACTTTGCCTATGTCTACAGCAAAGTTCAGTGAAAGAAAAAAAATCAAAGTCTTACTTCAGAAGTGAGAATCAGCTTGCCTGTCCACTGGAACGAATAATTCTTAAGGACATTCCAAAACTCTAATACAGAAGTTACCAATACTAACAATACTTAAAACATATAGATTTCATGGCACTTTTAATGTACATGTATATGACTCAATACACTTTTCCACTTCTGGTTACAGAATAAAACAAGACATTTCAAAAGTGTTTTCCCATGAATTCAGAAGACACAGACATTCAGTAGCTTACCAAGAAACAGCTTCATGTTTTCTCTATTTTGAGGCTTAGAAAGCCCCAGGTTACATGAAAAATCATCAGTCCCATAAACATAGCTCCAGCTTCACTGAGTCAGTAGCCTTTCTGTAAAAGCCCCAGAAACAACCAAAACACATGAACAGCTTAGCGAGCTTCATTCTTCCCTGGCATCTTATGTTTCAGATAATGCACAGGAACATTCTGTACCTAAGCATGCACTAAAATATATCTTTATGTCAGGGGAAGTCGTCATCTTTGTTTCTAATCAGCTTCTTTGTTAAAGACTTCTTCCTTATACAGCTGCTAGTCCTCCCCACATGAGAATTTTAACGAAAAGTCATGCAAGTTTATAGGATAAATTTTAATGTTCCAAACAATGCTAAAGGCTTCTGTAAATGCCAGATATAAGCATCAGCAGTCTTACTACTGGTGTACCATGTACAGAAAGAATTTGTTTGGTTTTATACTTTTATACTATACTGTTAATAAGCACAATATAAACACTAGTGTACAGCTCTGGGGAATCTGGAACTTCAAGTCAAGAATAATGACAACTTCCAGTTGTATCGGAAATCAGTTTTGACAAAGTCTGCCAAAAAAAACACAAGAAAAAAAAAAAACTCAAAACATTTTGTCACCATGAAGGTTTGGCAGTAACACAGTGATTGCTGCACTATCACTCAAAAAGATGATCACCCAGAAGATAGAATCAACTGGAAAGAAGTATAGAGAAAAATCTTCCCAAGCTGCCTCTTTCTCTCCTCTAAAATCAGAGGTATCACTTCACAAACTCAAAAAATTAGCATTACCAGCATTTCTACTTACTGGCATTATAATACTCACTTTAAAGTCTTGAATGGGTGATACCAAGTCAACAATGTCAAAAACACAGATGACAGAACAAATGCAAAAACTGAGAAAGCTTCATTTTTGCTACCTACAATAAATGTCCTGTACTAGTTAAGTCGCCAAATAATGTTTACACTGAAAATAGAAATATCTTCGTGCCATTGCAACTATGTACTGTTTTTTAAGTGTTTCTTGTTAAAGTATCACAGACACCTACATTAAGAGGAATAATCAAATCATTCCAAACTTTTCAATGTTGAAGATCGCTATTATTACAACTCCTAAAAACAGCCCAAATTTTTAAATGTTGCTACTAAGCCTTTGGAATTTATGTAGTCACAAGACAATAAACTAAGAATGAAAGCAAGCAGAGTAAACACCCTCCCATTTTCCTGCGGCTGAAAAGCCTAGCCAACCTCAAAGCTGACTTCTGGTAACTTTTCATTGCCATAATGAACATCTGCAAAACTTATCTATAAGGCCATTGACGCTTCGTTATACAAGCATTAGGACCTACTTGGCATGACTATTTTCCTTCCCGCATTCACCCACTGGTCCTTTCCCTGCCGTAAACCCTTGCAGATAAGTTTCTATCACATTATCTATCCCATGACTAACTTTGCAGTACTTTAGACTGACATGACAACCACAACAGACAAACTTGGCTATACTCCACTTAAAAGTTGACATATTTAAAACCACAGTGAATAATCCCACATTATAAGTGAGAAAAAAAGAGTGAATAATCACAAAATCTTTATATTTCTCCTTCAATGAAAAAGAAAAAACCCCACACAAACAAAATAACCCCAAACAAACAGACCAGCCGAACAAAATATATAAACATGCCTTATTCTGAAAAGTCACTCGATCACTTACATATCACTGTTTCCCTCGATTTGTATAACGTAATAAAATACCAAGATTATAAACGTCAGAACTGAAGAGCTGCAAGTTTGGTCGTCTCAATCAGAATTCGTAAAAACGTCAGCGATGGGGAGAAAAAAAAAAAAAAAAAGCAGCGAGAAAAAAAAAAAAAAAAAGCCAGGGGTAGGGTGAAAGAAATCCGCGAACAAACCGGGATGAATAAGGTCACACTTCTCTATTCCCGACTGCGGCAGGGTCACGGCACGTCCAAGGCACAGGCGGCCCCGGCGGCTCTGCCGGCCGGGGGCGCTGCCCGCAGCCGCCAGGAGCGGGGGGCTCCAAGGGCAGCGAGCCGGGCTTGGGGCGCCCACAGAACCAGCGTTCCACCGCGTCCTGCCCCCGGAACGGGGACAAACTGCCCGCGTGGTCACAGGGGGACAGACTTCGCCGCGGCTCTTGGGGGAAAAAGCGCTTCACCCTTAGCGGCCAGGGCGAGGAAGGGACAAACACGCGGGTTTCGCCCCTTGGTGAGCCCTGAGCCAGCAGCGGGGAGCGGAAGCCGCCGCACGCGTCCGCCCCGTCCCGCACGCTGCCGCTGCGAGATCGCAAAGGCGGCGACAACAACGTAAAAGCCACATCACAATCACCTCCAGGGCTCACGGCGATGGGGGCAGAGAAAGGCAGCGTGCAGCTCCCGGCGGCGCGAGCAGCGGCGCCAGGGCCGCACACTGCGGCAGCGGAAGCGCCCGGGCCGAGGGGACCGCGAGGGGGAAAGGCCCGCGCCCCGGCGGGAAGGGCCCGGGCACGGGGGGGGCGCCGGGCCGGGGTCGGCACGACGCGAGCCCCGAGCGCTCCCCGCGAGCTCCCGAACTTACAACGGCATCGTCTCTCCGGCCCCTCCTCCTCCTCCTCCGCCGCCGCCGCCGCCACCACCGCCGCCGCCGCGTCGTCCCCTTCTTCTTCCTCCCCCACCGCTGCCGCCTGCGGACCGGTCACTCGTCCCGCGGAGTGGCGGGAGCCGCGACCATGGCACAGGCCGGGGCCAGGACCCGGGAGCGGAGGGAGCGGCTGTGCCGGGCCCGGCTACCGCCGCCGCTTCACTCGCCTCTTCCCCTCCGGCCTTGTAACATGGCGCCCGGACGCTACCACAGCAACGTCCCAGGGCGGGGGGAGCCTGACGCAGCGCGGCGGACACCCCCGCATGGCGCGCACGCTCGCCCGGCCGCGCGTGCGCAGGCGGAGGCGGGGCCGCGGGGCACGCTGGGGAATGTAGTCGCGGCGGCGGCGGCAGCGGCGCCGGCCAGGGTTTGAAAACAAAGCGCCAACGGCCGCGGGGCGGCGCGTGCGCCGGGCCGGGCGGGGCCGGCGGGATGAGCGGGGCGGGGCCGACAGGCAGGGCCGGCCCCGGAGCCCCCGGGAGCGGTGCTGCCGCTCGGGGCTCGGCGGGGACTCCTTCAAAGCCGGCCCCGTGCTTGGTTTCGGCTACACGTGTCGGGCTCACTGTGCATTCGTGCCCTGCGCAAAGCAAATTGGTCCTTTTCTAAGAGTTGTTCTTGAAACGTCTGCCTGGAGTAGTCTGCATAAACTTCCAGTATATTAAAAAAAAAAAAAAGTTAGACACTTTATAGATCAGCTCAATACTTTATTCTTGGAAAAGCAAATGCATTACAGTAACTCTACAGAAAACCTGGTTTACCCTCTCTTTTTAAGTGTCCTGGTTTCATCTTTATTCTGAAAAACAGCACTTTCAAACTAAAAACTTGTCTATAGCTACCAATTATTTAATCTTCAACTGCCTCGCAGGATAAATGCTAACTTGGGCTGACAGCATATAGGACATGCAGCTCACAAAACTATGTGTTTCTTTAGAGCCGGAGATGATGGGTCTGAACTCTGTTCCCGAATTGTCTGTGTGACTATGAAAACAGATGAAATAAGATACTCTATAAAACACTAATATCTGAATAAAAACATTGAGCGTTAACACATCTAAAATTCTAATACTCAAAATTACAGGCAAAATAGCTGTAAAATACTTCTATATCACTATTCTTTCAGCCCTTCCACTTTTTCCCTCCTCCTTTTGCACAAAGGGTTCTTGGCTTCTGACAAAATCCCGTATCAGTTTTATACCAAGTATTCAATCAGTTTCAGCTCAGTCAGTGTAGATGCGGTTCCTGTGACAGCTGGATGAAGTCAACAAAATTAAGGAAAGCAAGGTGCTGAAAGTCTAGATTCTTCAAAAATCTCTAAAAAATATGTATCTAGTGTTGGATGCTGAAGGTCATTAAATGAGTTCTGCAGCCACGTGTTTGAAACCAAAGTAAAAACACAGGTTTTATGACATACCTTTGCTGGGAAACTGTTTACTAGTCAGTCTTCTGTGCAGCACAAGAGGACTGTATTTTGTGACTTTTTGTGTCTTGGTAGCTGGGAGGGGAAACGAGAGCTTGCTGGTTCCATTTATTTCCTTTTTAAGTAGAAACAATTTTGTGGGTTTTTTTAATAAAATTTTTCTCAGGTTAGCTGCCTACATTCACTAAGGTTTAGGAATATAATATACAGATGTGTAAATCTATCAATCAATACATGCAGCAACTGGAAATGTTGTAGAAGAGTATTAAAAACCCAGTACAAAACAGTAATAAAGTACAAGAAATAAAAACGAAGGTTACGTAGTAAGCCTAAACAAAAATAACATCAGAAACTAAGTATTTTTATCTAAAATGTATTAGGAATTTTCTCTCTTTTTGTTTCACAATTCCTATTGCTGCTAGGATTTAACATTTATTCCAGTCGATATCAGGACTATTCTTGAAGAGATATTCAGCCTATAAACAGAAGAGTTTCAAAAGTACAATTATTTTCACATCTTCAACTTTGAAATATATGCAAAATAACAAAGATAGAGTGGATAGCCTTGCTTTAAACAAAACTGCAGAATGTATTTAATGGCCCTAAAATGTCACTTACGGCAGAAAATGTCTCTATGTCAGAGAAATCTCTTTCCCCCAAATACTATCCAAAATGCCATCGACCTCACTCTCCCTCTTCATGGCAGTCACCCTGTTTCTATCATGGGCAAGAGAAGGAAGTGAGTAATTTTAAACAGTTTTTGTCACTCCGTGGAAACATCTAGGGAGTACCCTAGAATCTGGTTTCTGGACCTGCTGATACTGATCTTTAAAAGCTCTGCAGTTATTAGGGAAGATCTCATTCTGCTACAGCTACAAGTAATTGTCACTCACCAGTAGACAAAAAGGTTAAACCAAGAAAACATTCCTTAGTGCCTGAAGTGGGATTGTAACACCATTGCTTTCATTTCAAGCTTTTGCTTGATTAATAAAATGCTCTGTTTCAGCTTGTAAACAGAGGTTTAGGATATGCAGGCAGAACAGGAGCACAGCAATACCCTTACAGCACCTGGATTCCTGTCTGAATGCAGCGCTGACCCTACTTGCAGCTGAATGATGATCTGGATAACGTACTGAGGTCATTTCCAATTGGAATTAGTCTATGAACGTCCTACAGGATTTTCTCCTTTATTTATATGTATATTGTGAAGTGAATTACCAAAGAGCTTGTATTTATTATTACAACAATGTGTTCAGTTGTGCGTGGAGGGGGGAGAGTGATATCCTGCTTTCTGAAGAGTTAAAATTTTTAAATCATTTGAAAGTAGGCATAAGTAGCTACAATTTTTAGGCCACAGGTTGAACTTTATCTGAACCATATGGTTATGTTTTTAAGACAAAGATGGATTACAGTGAAACCTGGCACTAACAATCTGAACATTAATAATAGAATAGACAAAGCTGCAGCTTAAACATTACTTAAAAATTAATAGCTGGAGTGGACAACCCATAGATCATGGTAGATGAACCATAACAACCACGTTATTGTAACAACCGGAACCAACCAAAGCCCGCTGAAACCGACCTAAGAGGGTGCGGAGGTGACCCTTTAGCAAACCCTTTGTAACAGACAGCAAACCAATAAAGAGCAACCAGATCTCAGACCCTCATAGAGTTTATGGTCCCATGAGGAATGTCCTGTGAGGGATGGGGAGTCTAGATTGTAAGAGTGTAATTGCCCAGGGATCTCTTTGTTTGTGGACCCTCTTTTGAGGCATCTAATTCCAGCTATCAGATTTCATAATAGGTTCATTGGGACAAATCAATCTAATGGAAAAGAAAGCCTAATGTAAAAAAGTTCTTTAACTTGTAGTCCTCTATGGCACAGCAGAATTGTCAGGGTACATAAGATGTGCAGAGTGCACATACCAAGGGAAAACAGATTCTGGTAGTGATTTTTGTCCTATTACTGTTTAACTGCAGTGGATACTTCCCTTGATACACAGAATCAACTGATCCCATAAAGAATAGTTTCTGGGTTTTAATTTTCACTATAATTGCTGTTCATCAGAATTGCAGAGTCTAATAATTATTTAGTTGCTATCCTAAAAGTGGGGAGGAAATTTAAGCCCCTTCATTAACAGAGATTCTTTGGGTCTACATGAGTATTCAAAAATATTTTAAAAATAAAATGTAATTGCCTTACCAGAAAATTGACTGGATCATCTGGCCTGATCCTACAACATTCATTTATCCCTTGCATAAGTGTTGGCATGACATTCTTCATTAAATAGTTTTGCAGTGGAAAAGACTGGGCTTCCAATAACTCTAGTTCTTGTTTTTTCACTTCCTCCTGCTGTTTATTCTACAAGTAATAAAGGAAAATATAAAATAATAAATAATTATATTCATAGCATCTATCAAATAGCATTTGGCTAAATAACAGTGCTGGCCTAGAGGGAAAAAAATTTGTGTTAGAAGCTGTTGACAGAACTTTAAAGAACAAGTTGACAAGAAAAATTATTAACTGCTTACTAAATTTAGAGCACACAACACACTGAGGACAAAGAATTGAACATAATAAGGACTGACATAATCTCCTTACTAAAATGATTTTATTTTTCTTCTTTAACACCTAAGAGGTTTATTCTAACGTCTTCCAGTGGTCCTGATTCCATAAGGTGTTTGGCAAAATGGTTGAAATGCACTGTAGCACTTCCTAAATTAGTGCTTTTGCAAAGGCAGGTGGTTTCTTGAGGCTTCTTTGAACTAGAGGGAAAGAAGACTATTTTTACTCTGCAGAGAACTCTGGATTTTTAAGTTTTTAATTTGTTAATTCTGTTGGGTTTTTTTTTTTCTCTTTGGTTTCCTTGGTTTGTTTTATTCTTATTTCATTGACGGTTTTGAGGGTCTTGTCAGTCAAATAGACTAAAACAACAGTGAATTACGTCTGTTTCCAACAGCTAAATGTATTTCTGAATTCAGGTTAAATCAAATGAAATTTTTACACTCAAAAGATAAGAGGGATGAGGGAATAAAACTGCTTCAAGCTTTTCTTCCTTCCATTCAACAGCACTTAGTAGCATTCACATTTGCAGCAGCTTTAGCCAAGAGATTATTCCAACTCATTTTCATTGTCCTCTCTTCACTTATTTTATTCATCAGTAGCCTGAGTCATACATAGATCCAGCAAATAGATGATACTCTGAAGACTGCTTTTCTATGCTCAAGGCATAATACAAAAGCAATGCTCAGATAAAACAGATAAACCAATTTTTACCTAATTCACTCTATCCGGGAGTGCTATTGAATAAATTTTACAAGTGCTCTTTGGCCACTACTCAGAGATAGCAGCTAATCGACAGTGTCAAGGACAAATGAACAGTTGCTTAAATTTCCTGATCATCTGCCTATTTTAAAGGATAATCTTAAATACACGTTTTATTTAAACACATACTTCAGCTTAGATTAATGCACAGTTTGCGCTTTTAAAGGTAGGTGGCTTGGATTGAATCTAGCTAAAATGTGTTAGCTTTCCTTAGGAATTTTACAGGGTACAAAATGCTGTTTAATGTTGAATGAAGCTGTAAATAATCAGAGATTTTAAAACCCTTATTTACAAGCCACCGTCAGAGGAATGTGAATGCTTCTTTAAAAGTCAATGATTTCAGCGTATTACCACGCAATAGGTGTGTATGGGCATTCGAATATAGGAAAAGGACTTCTCTGTGGAATGGTCAGTTTGTTTTTAAATAGCTCTAAAAGAAGACAATAGACTTGCCTTCTGGTGAAACGAACTGACTTTGGGTGTGAACAGGAACATTCTTACAGTATGCATTTCAGGTCATTTAACTAAAATGTCCTTGGGTGTGGCAAAGTAAAGAAGGAAAAAGCATCACATGCAAATCTTCTGGGGTCAGGTAGCCTAAATACCAAGTATTTATTAGATAATTAGCAAACAAAAAACATCCTTCAGGCTGCATCAGAGAGTCCTTATTGAACCGAGTTCTCAGCTCTCAACACGGTTCTCTAATGCTCAGAAACTTTTCTGCAATGTAGGCTGGAATATTGGGTCAGTGTTAAAAATCTAGTCTGGTAATTAAGACAGGTGCTTAGTAATAAACTGAGCAAAATGTAGAAGTCCTATTAGACTTGGTAAGAAAAATCTCCATTGATTGTAGTAGATTTTTATAAATGCTAAAATAAAAGACCTACAGCACAGCAGCAATATTACAATAAAAGTATTTTAAAGACATGCTGATACCGAAATGGAAAAAAAAAAAAAAAAAAAAAAAAAAAAAAAAAAAAAAAAAGCTGTTAATAATAAAAATGACACTATATCCTGTAAGGTGGGCTTCAAAATGCACTGTGAAGTTAGCCTAACCCAGACCTAAAGTAGGATATAAGGAATGAATTAATGCTACACTTCCCAAGTGTATTTAGATAACAGATTACTTGAAGCCATCTAAAACACATAAATAAAATTTTTTCCCAAAAATATTTAGTAACCTACCCACTCTTCCCATCTTGCCATTCTTTCTTCCCTTTCCTTAGCTTCTCTACTCTCTTGTTCAGCTTTTTCTTGAGCTTCTTTGACAATGCATTCCTCAGCTGCTTGGCGTTCCAAAGCCTCCTTTTCGTCATCTGTCAAACCATAATTCCGAGGTTCTCCAATTTCTTTGATGATCTTTGATACACTAAGACTGTTCTCAAAATCTTCATATACAGCTATATCTTTTAAACAATACAAGAGAGAACTTTTTCAAGGCTTCTGTCAACTATTGTCAACTATTATGCAAGACCTAAAATTATATTGTGTTCATGTTGTTTGAATTTTCAAGTAAAAGATTTTTTTTCAATTGCTTATAAATGTCAATTTTTGTTATATAGAATGAAGTTTTCTAAGATTTTCTGATTTTCTTTACCAGTTTCAGCTAAAATAGTTTGCCTTTTAAGATGATATAAAG
This sequence comes from Chamaea fasciata, assembly GCF_029207755.1. Classification (NCBI taxonomy): domain Eukaryota; kingdom Metazoa; phylum Chordata; class Aves; order Passeriformes; family Sylviidae; genus Chamaea; species Chamaea fasciata. Next base: position 48,996,067 of record NW_027094092.1, on the reverse strand, counting down.
AAGAAACATACTAAAATAAATTTTACTACTATTGTTTAACAGTTACATCTTGCCCAGGTTTTGAAACCCAAAAAAGAGGTCAACTACCAATTCTCAGAGATGTTCCTGACACCAGTCTTATGTCAACTTCTCCAAATGCACAAACCCATCAGTTTTGTCCTTCTCTCCCTGCTGAATGCTACACAATACGTTGTCAGGATGTGGCACAAACTCCAATGTTTTCACTCATACAGATTTACAAATACACAGACCTTTCTCTAGTCTATCTCTTACTGTGTTATATTTACAAAGCAAGTTTGTAGCTTCATGTAGGAACATAAAGACTGAACAAGAACTTCTCTTTCTTTTTATTCCTTCTCCCCTTTTAATTGCTGGAAGTACCTTGTACATTAAATTTTACAAGAAAGAAGAAAAAGAAAAAAATACAGAATAATGAAGACTTTTTCCAGGGCTCTGTAGTTTCTGTATGCATTAAGTGTAGGGAGGCAGAAACAGTACAGGAATGTACGTGGAAAAAAAGGAAAGTGGGCGTTTGAGGTAGAGAATACTGAGGTAAAGGCTTGTTCAGGGGCATGAAATGGAGGGTGTAAAAGCACAGAAATGGGTAAGGAGAGCACACAGATGAAGGGAAAAACAAGAATTAGAATACAGAATTTAGATGAGAATCCCGTAACTCCTGCTTCATAGTTCTTTAGGAAGTTATTTTGAAAGTCATTGGAAAAGCATTTTTCCAGTTATTTCTATTCACTGTTTCAGACAGAATCTGACTCTCAAATACTAATTAACACCATTTTTCCAAGAGTTGAAATGTTTGTGATTTGGACTTCAAATTCAAACTCTGATCATGAATTGAGGAGGGAACTAATATAATTCTACGTGTTAAAACTTATTTTACAGCTTCTTTGTCCAAAAAATCAGGAATTACATTCCTGAAGTATTCCAAATTAAAGCAATACATCTGCTCTGGCAAGCAGCCCATAATTTCTACAATTTTAGCTGCATCTGGATATACAAATTACAGTGAAAATCACTTTTGTAGTAATTTAAAGTATTGCTAAGAATGGTATCAATGGGGAATTTGAGGTCTTGAAGACTGCATTTTTTCTTAGATGGCCACAGAAGAATACAATGTACATTGTACAGCAATCATAATTAACTATATTTATCCTCAAAAACTAATGCCTTTGAAAATGAAAAATGAAGTTAGCACTGATGCTAGCTGAGAGGAAAAATCAGTGGAGAAGGAGTTCATAAATTATGGTCTTCAAAGGAAATTGCTGTTGTAATTTTAACATGCCTTTTTGTATACAGCCTAACATGGCTGTCACCATTCCCAATTTGCAAATGAGATGCAAGATAACCGACTTGCATTCTTCATACAGTGAGTCATCAAAGCAAAGTTGAATTTCCAGAATCTTGAAGCCCACTCCTTTCTACTAATAATATTTCAGACTCAGAAAACATAATAATCATAAAAATGATACATAAAACCATATGTCACATTTTTTTTAAATTTAAGGTGGAAGAAAACTTTTATTATTTTGAATATTTAACAAATCAAGCATAATTTTTATCCCCTTCTTCAGAATCTGACTGAGAAAGCAGTTGGGTCCCTGATTAAATCCATTGCTACTTAATTCCATGCATTTGAAAATACAGCTGGAACATCGACTAGAATGGAGGGGTGTTGGCTGAGCTGAAGAATCCCCAGTGGTTATCTTTGTAATCAGTTCCTTCCATTTTACAGCAGAAGCAACATATCTGCATCCTTCCCTGGGTAACAACCAGGAATGTAAACATGGATAAAGAGACTGTTTTGAGACACACAGGATCTAAAAATGATGCTCATTTGAACATGAGAATCAATGCTCTACACTCAATGTGAAAATCATCTGGGACATCACAGTTGTGATACTGCAATAAATAAAATCAGTATGTTGCGGTGTGAAATGGCAAATGAGTTTCTGTATTTGGAATGGGCGACATCTTAAGAATAATCTTTGGGCACAATTCTTTAACAGTGCCTCTACTTGCACATCTAGAAGTTTATAAGCTAAGAATAGGACCAATTGATGACATCAGACCTTAAGATTTACTATTGCATACATTTACTTTCCATAGTAAATTTTCCTTAATTCTAAAATAATTTTACTAACTCACTATTTTTTTCCCCACTACTGCACTTCCTAACAACACATATATCTTATTATTTCCAAAATAATCTCCATGACTGACAATAAATAAAAAACTTGAAAAATCAGTTATGGCTAAGGGGGTTGAACAATAAACTTCTCATAATTTCTCTCAAATAAATATTCCAAATATCAGCCATTTGATCTTAGTTGCAGAGGTCTCACCCTTCTTCTTTCTTCTCCTCACAAAACCCCACCTTTTCTCTAGAATGCTGTCATTCTGATCTCACTGGCATTGAATAATCAGATTATAGTTATCTTCTCAAGATTTCCCAGTGATCACAATTTTCTAGATACTAGGTAGGGAAGACAAATTTTCTCACATACAGGTACAGTGCAAAACAGATTCAGTCCCAGCCTTCCACTTTTAATTTCTAGCAATTTTCTTAAATGCTTCCTTATTTACAGATTACCCATATATTGCCATGGTGTTGCAAAATACAGAAAGTTTAAAAATTTTCTTAAGAAATTATGTTCTTTGATGTTTCATCCTTGTTTACTTTCAAGATTGATGGACAAGAAGGCAGATTTACCCCATGAAACAGCATGCTGTAAATGATGTCCAGGTGTTAGAAAAACAAATTACTTGTTGGTAGAATTACCTTGTTAAGCTTCAGGCCTGGACAAGACTCAATGATCTCAGACCAATGGGCCATTAACAAAGCTCAGGAAGAAGGATGTACCACTGATAGTGGACACAAAGAGTGCAGAATTTACAGGCCATAAGGACATTTGGCAGAATGCCCAAGATAAGGAAGATACTAATAGAGTCAACTCAGAAATTGTGTTGGAATCAGCTCCAGCTGGGTAAAAATTAATGCCAGCAGTGAAGAAATCACAACCATAGACTCAAGGACCACCTACTCAAGAAACCCACTGACCTGAAAGAAGAGAAACACTGAGCATGGGAAGCAAAAGAATAATTATGCAATAGAAGATTGAATACTAATTAATATGAGAACTACGTAATGTTTAGCCAAGAAACACTAATCCCTTTGTTTGGTAAAAAGTGTAAATAGTGAAAAGTTATGATACTAGGGGTGATTGATTTGTGGAGTAGCACCAAGCACAGAGGTTAGCACAACTCTGAAATAAACAATCCATGTCTCTCTTCAGGGTGTAATTATCAGTTTGTTGCCCACCAGGTAACGAATCAAATTTTTGTGGACAACAATAGCATCTTGGGATAAGTTTAAAGAAAAAAATGTGAGAAACCAAAATGTTTATGTCGATGAAAATGTATTCTTACACCTATCTGAGAGGATGCCTGTGCAGAGATCTGTAACCTAAGATATAAAATAATTTTAATAATTAACCTTACAAAAATGAACAACTAACACCCCAAATTTTAGAAACAGGTTTACCGTAAAAGAACACTTCTTGCAGGTATATAATTAAATGCTTGTTGTATATGTATTCTGTAATGTTAATAAAAATATTATTTATATATGGACACTTACTCTTTGATTTTTTTGCAAGTGTTAAATTTGTAAGAAAATTTTTTATTCATGTTATATCACTAATTTTTATTATTCCATACCAATAAACTGAGGATGTATTTCAAGTTCATCAAAATAGTTGAGAACGGTCGTATCGTCGGTATTTAATTTGCGGAAGTGTTTCAGACTTTGCAGGAACTGTTTCTCAGTATAATGAGTTCCAACAACTTCAATCTCTGGCAGATTTATTACTCTGTTTTTAAGGAATTCATCAGATGCAGTCAAAGAAAAAACAAATTCTGTGAAGAAGAAAATGTTGTTTGAATATATACAAAATTTCCAAAGGAATCAAGCAAAAACAGCAGGATAAAGCAATTTCTACATAGATGAAAACCACTCTTTTAACTCCCAGCATAACCAATGCATTACATTTTTATTCCATTAAGCTGCTATAATCACAACATGACAGCCACTAATGTTGTTATCAGCCAACAGTTGATGGCATTTTCACAAAAACACACAAACAACCCAGAAACTGAACCAAACCCTTCCTTTTAATTAAGAAAAACTTCTTCAACAAAAAGGTGATCAAGCATTGGAGCAGGCTGTCTGGAGGAGTGATTGAGTCACCATCCCTGGAGCTATTTAAGAGGCATGGAGATGTGGCACTTAAGGACATGGTTTAGAGGTGAAATTTGAAGTCCTGGGTTAATAGTTTGACTTGATGCTCTTAGTAGTCAATTCCAACCTAAAGGATTCCATGATTAACTGTTCACTTTTAAATACGAGGGCAGCAGCATTACATGAAATAGATTTATTTTTTTTTAAGTTAAATTAAATAGGAACAGATGGAATGGTATTTTAGACTATTTGTTGGTGGCAGCAATATTTCCTCAGTTTATTTAATTAGAAAATAAATCTCCTCAATTTATTGAAAAAGAAATATATTAAACTTACCAGGTATGATTATTTCATTAAATTGAGGCATTTTGCCTTTTGCTTCTTCCTCTTCCTCTAAAACAAAAGTAAGAACTTATTGACATTTTCATTTGAAGCAACAATATCACTCTATTGGCTAAAATGTACCAAATAAAACACAAGTTTGCTAATATCCAAATTGTACTAATAATTGGAAATTAATCTAACTTTGACACCAGTTCAGAGAATTCAGTAAGTAATTCACATTGCCAAGCACCACAGAATTGTATCTTGGAACACTAGTAGCTGATATGCCAAATTTTAAAATTTCTGTCTTATCCTTGGCCTCTTCTCCTGTCCAATAAATTATTCTGCAAAAAATAGAGACAAGGCTCAGAACAGTGAATAGAAATATTTTAGAAATAACTCTGTGGTTAAAATGGCTTTTGCCACTAAGAGTCTGCTGTTATGAATAGTCAGTAAAACAGCCTGTAGAGTATCAGCTGAGCATGACCATTTCCAGAACACCATACTAAGCTGAAAAAGACTGCTTTTTCTGTACCTTCAAACCTCAGTTGTAATTTTAACATGAAGAAGATAATTCTTGGTCTTAATGTACAGACAGTGCTTGCTCACAATTTGAAATGTGTGTTGCAGAGCTTCTCTGAAGTCATATCTACTGTAGCTCATCTAATAAATACAGTCTAATTTGGCTCACAAAATATGTATTCGTGCACTGGCTGAATCCCCTCATTCAGTAGCCCTTAAACATTATAAAGGAATTCTGCTGTAGAGCTTGCTTAAGTGGAGTAGACCAACATAGGACAAGAAAGTGTCCTCCATGTTTGTGCAGTTATTTTTTGCTTTACAAGGAAAGCTTGTCTAAAAATTTGCTCGTGCATAAATTAAATAAGGTGCACTACAATCCTTACATTCTAATAATCACACATCACAAAGCTTTGTTTTGTATCTTGCAGTGCAGTCATTACAGTGCTGATGCACTCAAGTAGTACGGCTCTGAGAACAAAAATGATAATGACAACATCAGCAGCAATAAAAACAAAAGCCGCAACAAAACCAAACCAAAGAGTACATACCTTTAAAAAGCTCCATTGCCTGTTCATACGTCTCTGGGAACCCATCTAAAACATATCCCTGATTCCTACAAGGCATAGACATGAGCTTGTCCTTCATAATTTTAATAAGATACTCATCAGTTAGACTGCCTAAGACAAAGAAGGTTAATCGGTACCTAGTTTATAGAAACAACAGATCTGAAATTATTTTACTAATGTTTAGTACATTTTAATACATTTTCTTCTACTTAGACCCTAAAAAGTAAAGTATTTTGAGTTGGTATTTGTATATTATGCATTATCAGCAATCTATGGAATATTACGGTGTAGATATTAAAAAAAGTACCTTTGTGTCTATAAAGACATAAATATTAGTACTTTAATGATCTAAACATGAAGTTAGTTTTATTTTGAATCCTATAAGCAAATTTTAATAGAAGCAGTAAAAAATACTTATAGAAAAAATCACAAGAAAGCAATAATTTTCTGTTTTCATTTTACAGTAAGACTTAAAGATAGTCTTGCAAAAAAGATGTGAGGTAGAATTTAAAAGTTTCATTTTCAGACAGGTTGAGATATGAATTGATTTATTTACTTGTCCTACATTGTTGAAAAAATATATAGGAGGAAAAAGTCGGGTTTGACCCGATTTTTTGTCCTTTTGCAAACATTAACTCCAGTTTCCTACTTTATTTTGCTTTGGCTATTAAAAGTCTTGGATATTTATAAATCACCCTAATCATGACGGTATGTAACTATTTTAAAAGGCATTGTTATTTTAAACAACACATCGAAGCATGCAGAAGAGACGCTGCCATAGATCTCATTACTGAAGCTTTCAGGTGTGTAAGAAGCTCATTTCTTTGCAGATACACAAGATCCAAATCAGGTAAACCCTTAGCAACAGATTGCATTTTTAAGGGGGTTCACTTTATTCCACATGGAAAATGTTAAGTACTAAGACCAAAACTACATGGCATTATTCATATACAGATGGTAACTAATACTTTTCAGCAAGGAAACTTTTTTCAATCTGCAGACTTTAAAATTCTTTCCAGGTTTCCATAAACAGTACTTAATTTCTAATGATGTACGAAGTTCTTAAATAACCCCCACAATTTCATATGAGCGTGCACTTTTTTTTACTAGAATACTTTTATTTTTGCAAGTTTGACAAAGGTATATTTCACCAGCTTTTTACTTTATGTTATATAAATTTATGCTCTCTGCTATGAGAAGAAAACATGACATTGTTTTAAAAATCTGATATAGAAATTAAAGTAGCACCAAAATATTTCCAAAATACATCACTTTTAATATACAAGGTGTATAGTTGCATTGGGTTTGTGTGGACAGATTTTGTTAGTCAGGGGACCTACAGAAGTGGCTTCTCTGAGAAGCTGGTAGAAGCTTCCCCCATGTCCAGCAGAGCCAATGCCAGATGGCTCCAAGATGGATCGGCTGCTGACCAAATTTAAGCCAATCAGTGATGGTAGTAATGCCTCTGTGACAAAATATCTATCTAGGGAAAAAGTCGTTGTGCAGAAGTATTTGTGGCCAGGGAAGACAGAAGTGAGAATCTCTAAGAGAAACATCTCTGCAGACACCCAGGTCAGCAAAGAAACAGGGGAGGAGGTGCTTCATGTGCCAAAGCAAAGATCCACCTGCAGGCTGTGGTGCAGACCATGGTGAGCAGGCTGTCACCAGGCAGCCCATGGAGGTCCAGGGGAGAGCTGAGATCCACCTACAGCCCACGGAGAAGGCCCACTCAGGAGTAGGTGGATGTCCAAAGGAAGGTTGTGATCCCATGGGACGCCCACCCTGGAGCAGACTCCTGGCAGGACCTGGCTTCTAGAGGAGCTCACTCTAGAGCAGGTTTGCTGCCTGCACTTGTGACCATGTGGGGGACCTGTGCTGGAGCAGCCTGTGCCTGAAGGACCGCATGCTGTGGAAGGGGCTCACAAAAGAATGATTCATAAAAAACTGTAGTCCATGGGAAGGACTCACACTGGAGAAGTTTGTGGAGTACTGTCTCCTGTGTAAGGGATCACACACTGGAGCAGGGGAAAGAGTCCTCTCCCTGAGGAGGAAGCAGCAGCAGAAACAACATGTGATGAAGTGACCATAACCCCTATTCTCCATCTCCCTGTGCTGCTGGTGGGAGGAAGTAGAGAATCGTGAATAAAATGAAATTCAGGAGAGAATGGAAGGGTGGGTTCTTTGATTTTGATTGCTAATACATTTAAGTAATTTCCCCAATTCAGATCTGTTTTCCCTATGACAGTACTCTGTGATCTCTCCCTGTCTTTATCTCAACTCATAAACCCTTCATTATACTTCCCCTCTCTTGTCCAGTTGATTCTTGATTTTAATAGGAAGTCTAAACGACAAATTTACTTCCTGATTTCCATTTGCATAGGGTTGCACTAGCTACCTCAATCCCATCATTGTACTTTGTACTTCCTACCTTTATGCTTCTTCATGCTTTCTTTTATAGCCTCTAACAATTCCTTTGCTGCTTCTATATTTTCACCCTCCTCCTCCTGTACATCTTCTTCTCTTTCTACCTCTACTTCCACCCTTTCAAGTTCTTTAGCAACAATTTGCTCCTGATGACAAGAAAAGAAATATGAATTGGCTCAGAAATTCCATAACCAAAATTATTTCATACACAGATGTAATGAAAGAAAAAAAATAATTTCTTTTGTGTGTGCCCATGAACAGTCAGATACAGAGCAACTTCCATTCCCTAAAAAGATTTCAGTGCAACTGCCAGAGATGATCAGTATGTTGAAAGATATTTCCATTGTAAAATAGAGGGATTGTAAGTAATTTTTAAATGTCGCCAAACATTTTAAAATCAGAGAAATTAAAATAACAGGAATATTAGAAAACAGAAACACACCAGATCTGCAATTTTTTCAGCAATTGCATCAGTTGTCCTAACATAGTGTAGCTTGTAGTGTTTGCAGAGCTTCTTAGCAATGGTAGATTTGCCAGATGCAGGAGGACCATGAATGCAAACTTTGAGAGGCTGGAAAAAAGGATAAAGATATAACATTATTCGAACAGCATATTTTTTATGTAAAAGCTACAATGTTTTTAATATGACTAATAGGAAGTAGCAATTGTACTTAAAACTTTTTTTTGTTTGTTTTATTCATTTATTTATTTCTTGCTGAATATCTTCTCTATCACCCACAGGTCTTGAGTAACATGGTCCCTTAAATGAAGAAATTTTCTGTTGCAGAAAAAGCATGCTTCTATTTAGTAGATTTACAGATCAATTTCTTGTGGCTAGTTAAGGTTTGAATAATCCAAAGAGATGAAACACAATCTGACAAGATAGGATGCAGTGAATATTGGAATGTGGTAGCAGATATTTTACTATAAACATGCAATTCCCTCAATTCCACCTCAAGTTCCCAATTGAGGTAGAGTAGCTGTCATCAGAATTATTATTTTGGCCTCAAAAATTCCAGATCCATCACAATCTTAAGTGATGTCTCAACTTCACCCTACCTAGCCTGAGGATGAGTAAGTGCAATTAGGATTCCAGTATACACTTATTAAATATGTTATGTAATAAACTCAAAATCATACTTAATAAAGTGCCTATCTAAATTTATAAACCTGGCAATACAAACTCTTCAACAGAGCAGTGACAGAGACAGTCTTGCTTGCCTTCCTTCTCCGTGCTAGCTCTATGTACTGTTTTTTTAGTTAGATGCCTATGTACTTAGACGCAATAGTTTAACCCAAACACAGATCTGATAATCCTTTCAGAGCTATGAAGGGACTTTCCATAAATAACTTTAACTGATAATAGCTTCATGTTTTACATGCCCTGAACTCTATTCAAAGTTTGAACCAGATATAGACATGCTAAACAGCTTTATCAATACTGGAATGTAAACAAGCATTTTTCTGCACCTTTCAGTAACCTATACATTTGAATGCAGAAGTTTAAATATTAAGCTAACATAGTGAAGTTGCCCAGTAAATTACACAGCACAGCAGGGTAAAATGAAGGCTACATTGCACTGGAATATTTACACTCACTGAATGTATACAGGGCACAAAATACTAACCTAACTACTGACTATTATAAAAAAAGCTTAAATAAAAGATACACTTACTGTATTCCTGAGGCAAAATACACCAAGAGTGCCATATACTGCATAAAGAAACTAGCTTCAGAATAGCTAGCTTTCAATCGTAAAGCTAATTTGAATTTACAGAATTTCAGTTTTAGGCATAAAGGAAATAAAAGTCTTTTTTTTTTTAACTTATATTGCCTCTTATTTAACTTCTTCAATTTAAAGTTTTATGTTCACTTATTTTGCATTTATATCCATCTTCTATGTATTTTTACTTATTAATTTAAGACTTGTGTTTATATAACCATTTCTATTGGGGATAAAGAGAGAAAGGCAGTTTAAAATAGTATATCCCAAGCATTACCAGTAATCCTCGAGTTTGCTTGTATTCTGTGATGACTCGTGCAATGTTCTCTTTCAGTCCTTCCTCAGCAACCCATTTAATGTTGAAATTATCTTTCAGACAAGCAGGTTCCATTCGCAGGTTCACAAACAACATATCCAATTGCTTTTGCTGAGGGAGCAAAGCTACATTTATTTACAGACTTAAGCTATGCATGTTAAAAGAACAGCTGGAACAAGACACTAGAATGGATGGGGAGAATAGAAATAATTAAAAGATTGGGAAAGAAGGTTTGCATACAAAGCAAAGCAGATATTTAAAGTTTTTAAAAAACATTAATTTTCATTGTATATTTGTATTTGAGTGTTCTCATGATCTAGCAGAACATGCAACACTAAACGATTATTCTGTACAATGAAAAGTTTTCATGTAATTGCAAGGAATCACCTCTTTCATAAATTTATCAGGTACCGCCTTAAAACTACGTGGGCTGTATTTTGTTTATTGCTCCTGTGAATAGTTAATTACAGATAAATAGATTAATTCAATGTAATTTACATATTCGGTGTTCAACAGCCTTAGCAGTACTAGATTATTAACTTTATTTTGGTTCTTTTTATCATTTTGTGTAGGTTTTGTTATAGTACTCTCATATACTAAGGAGAACAGTGACATCAGAGCTTCAGTGTTTTATTCTTTTAAATGAGGCTGTAACTCATCAAAATCCTATGGTTTATGATAGTTAGATTTTACTTTGTTTACTTTCCAAATTTAAACTCACTTTAAATATTTTAAGAATATTTTGGGGCTAAATTTTTCTGGTGAACTAAAGAAACAAGAAATAATATATTTCATTATACTTTTAAGTTTAAATACTTTCCTGAAGTAATAAAAGAAAGAAAAGTACTGACTGTTAGCCCTTTGTTCAGGAATGCATTTGCTTCAGGAACCTTCTCAATTTTTCCTGGTCCAACATTTTTACTGATACACTGTCAGAAAAACAAACAAACAAACAAATAAACCAAAACCCACACCAAAACCATGCAACAAATCAGATTATTAGAAAAAAAAAATTGAACAGGATTCCTGTGGATAAAATATGTGCTTTAAATTTTATGTTACACTGTGCCTGGAAGATCAGGATACTGATTTGAAATAGATCTAAGAACAATATACTAATTTTAATATTAGTCTTAAATAACTTTTGATTGCTAAGTAACACTTCTTCCTTAGTACCTGCAATAAAAACAAAAAAACAAAAAAGACAAAAAAAAAAAAAAAAAAAAAAAGAGCACCAAAGAAACAACCCAAAACCATAGAAAATTTTATAAAGCTCTTATATGTATGAATAAATTTCTAGTGCTTAGGATCTGTTTGGAGATTCTTGAGGTATTTAATTCCATTAACAATTGGGCAGGGTTTTCAGATCAATGCCAGTGATAAGTCCCTATATGTAATTTGCATTTCATCATTAGACAGAAAGTCTACTTGTTAGTTACTCCTACATCCCTTTAAAATAGATTTAAATCCCAGTACTTTCCATAAAATATAAACATTTATACAGACCATTGTCGGAGACTGAAATATTATAGTTTATGACTTAAACATTTTCATGAAGGACTTTACCTATTATAGCAAAAACTGTGTTACAAGGGCTGCAGTGAAGACCACCACACCCTGAATGGGGCTCGGACAGCGGCCCCGGACCGCTCGCTGATGAAGATAAGATAAAGTAACAACTCAGTTCTGCGGAAAAAGGATACATTCACAGAGCAGAAGCCTAACACCTTTTGAGTGGTGACCGCAGCCCCAGGGGTACCAGCTGCCAGACCCTCCCACCAGAGGTGTGTGTTGGGGGTGGGGGACGTTTTGGGTGTGTAGCGAAAAACCGTCTGCTGAGAGGCATTGTACGCCCATCCTCCGCTGTGCAGACCAGCTCACCCAGGGAAAAGCTTATCCACAGCAGAAGGGGTGTCATGGCACATCAGAGGCCCCCCACAAACGGATCCCCAGACCCTGCATCAGAGCACTCCAGCATGATGCAACAGCTCCTCAGTGTTGCGAGGGACGGCGTCGAACTGGCCCCCTACAAGGGAGGCACCTGGGCGTTCCCACCTGCCCGCGGCATATATTAACCCACTGGATTCTACACTCCTCGGCGCGGCGGCGGGGGACCCTCACCACCAGAAGTGCAGATGGAGGGGAGCAACAAGACGTCGTTGGGACCCTCGGATGGGTGATATGCCTCCACCTAACCCTTGTCATTCTCTCCCTGTCCCCCACAAAATTAATTCTCTCTCTTTTCTTTCTTTCCTTCCTTCTTTCCTTCATTCTCTCCCCCCCCCCTTACCACTCTCTTTGCCTCTTTTACTATCAAATAAAATATATCAAATTTTTGCCACCAATATCTAACCTCTCTTGGTTTTAATCACATTTCAGGGGTATATTTTGAACCTTCAAAGTTGTTTTCATTTTATACACAGAGACTAAGTTTTCTTTGCTCTTCTGGGTTTAAGCTGGTCTGTAACAACATCAGATCAAATAACCCAGCATTCTGGCTTCAATGATATAACTTCGTGGACACCCGAATGAAAGTAAGTATGGAAAAGGCCTATATAGTGCTCCTTCCAAACAGTCTTCTAATCTTCAGCTATTTTTAACTATAACTATCAAGGTGTTTCTTTCCCATGTACCTTTCCAGTTTTACCCTGGGCTGGTACAGCTCCTGCTAAAGCAACTCTCTGCAGCACCCTCTCCACTGGTGACTTCCTGTCCCCAAAATCTGTCCACTTATTTCTCTTCTCTATTTCACATTTCTAAGCAACCACATATCCATGAAAGGACACCAACCATTCTCCTTGGGGTGCCTACCTGAACCAAAGCACAAGTTTCATCTTCTAGTGAGCCCCCTGTTTCATTAAACTCTGATACACAAAAAAAAAAAAAAAAAAAAGAAAAAAAAAAAAAGAAAAAAAAAAAGAGCTCTTATGTTTGGTACTTATGTAACTTTTGCTCCATCAACATGAGTAAGTGTCCTATGAATTGACTCTCACTATCACAGTGTATAGTTTACCAGTGTCATTCAGACTACTTCTAGACTTAATTTCAAAATTCTTGGAAAAACAAAGTATCTTCCACAACACAAAGGGAAACCCATGGTAAAGACTGTGTCTAATCACAGTTCTGTGGATCCCGTAACAATTCTCCATAACTTTCTTGGGTAAAATTTCTATTTAAATTAGTGATAATAATGCAAAAATTAGTTCTGCAAGAGGAAGTAACTATTTTGTTTAAAGGACAGAAGCCTTAGAGGATTTCAAAGTAATCTTCTATGTAATTTACTACTCAAGATAATTCAGGAAGACCTAGGAACTTCTACTATAGTAAAAGGCATAGTTTTAAAACTTTACATACAGGTATACTAAAAAACAAAAAAGAATCTCAAATCTCTTACTTTTATCAACTCTCTTACCTTTACTAACTCTTCAAGCGTGTGCATCGATGTATCTACTGCAAGTATATACTGAAAGTCTGGCCTGTGGTCTGCTACATTTTGCAACACTCTGAAACATAGCAAGGACAGCCCGGGCTGGTATTTGGAGACGCATCCAGGGGTTTCCTTGTTAAATGCATTTCATGAAACCTTACCAAGAGTCTACAAATTCTTGCAGAATGTTTCAGACCGACATTTTCATACATATATTTTACTTAATAAAGAAGCACAACTACACATTTTATTTGGAAAGAAATCAAAAGAACAAAAAGCTATATCTGTAGGACATATTGTCTTAGTCTGCGGCTGAGTACACAATCCATTTCCAGTTCTGTGCCAGTTAACTGGTATCACACTCTAGACTGAGCATGACTTGTCATTTATTAAAAGCAAAGCACCAGTGCAACAGTCAGATAAAGTTTCCAGAAGGCGCATCTACTTATAAAGAAAGTGAAAGATCTATTTGACTCAGTTAAAAGGGCTGAAGAGTCACCTTAAACCAACCCACCCAATTTAAAAGCCTCAGTACTTTCTAGTGGATTTGGATTTGTAATCTAGCTAGGTATCAATTTTTGCTCAGAGAACTTTTTTTCCACTTACATTGCTAAATCACGAATATGAATGGTTGGAATAATATTGTCTCCATCTCCAAAAACAGGTATTGCAGGAGTCTCACCAAGCCAACATAACTGAAAATACAGAGAATAAAATGAGAAAAAAAGGTTACCATTAATTAGTGCTAAAAAAGGAACATTTGTTATTAGAAAAATCTGTATATTCAGGATTTATAGTTCAGTTTATTGAATAATTAATAGAACTTCAGGAATGGAAGCCATTCTTGAGAAATACTGATTGCCAGCCTACTAAAAACAAGAGGCTTTTTAAAAAGACTATTCTTTAATCTTGACAAATATTACTTGATATCACCCAGAAAACAAATGCTTGGGGGCGGGGGGGAGGGGGAAGGAAACTTTTATTATGTTTTTGATATAATATTGGGAAGAAAGACATTTCCCTGGATTCCATTTACATGACAGACATGTTCTCACGGGAAAGTACATATGGAGATACTATTCAAAACACAGAGAAATATAAGAGCCAAAAACGTGAAAAACACTTCCACTGTAGCTAAAATATTTCAAAAGGATCAACTAAACAGTTCTGCGCATGAAAGCATTAAGCTTACTATTGTAAGCTGCTAAAAATGTATTCAATTCCAGTGCAGTTTGCCCCTAGAAATTAAAGGATCCTTCAAATGTAGTTGGATGTCTACCTTAAAAAAGTAGTGAAAGAGATCTTCCTCAGCTCCATATTGATGTCCTGAGGCAACAACGTAAGTTGAAAACTTTTCTTTGTTCTGCAAAGTGAAATTAGCAAGGAAGTTTTTATTAAAATCTGGTACTGCAATTGGGGTACAGGTTTACACTGACTCTTGAATACATGTGCAATAAATATACAAAGTGTGCAAAATGTATCACTTCCAAATTGTAACTAGATCAACTGTTGCATATCTGTGGCTTCCTGAGTTATATTATTATTTATTCTTTTAAAAAAAAAAAGTCTGTGTACATTTGAACAAAAAATATAAGATTTAAATAAAATTAGGAGGTAAAATTTGGAAGGTATGTAAATCAATTAAATAAACAGGATAACTCATGCTTCTATTTCCTATTTTCAAGAAAAAACAAATCCGAAATTCATTGCGTCTATTTTTTCAATGCATTCTATTTGCATTTGGCTATCTAAAGGAACAGAAGATGCTGGATTAATGATTTTACAATTTCTTTACTTTCATTTTGATGCACAATTAAAAAAAATCTTTGAACTATTTAAATGTTTTCCTAACCACACATCATGATTAACCCACAATATCTTTGGCTGATCATTATTGTGCAATGTCATAAATTTACTTGTCTGTTTGGACATAGGTTACTGTTTGTATCAATGGTGAGGATGGTTATACAGAAGGAAAAAACCAAGTTTTTTAAATCATCTGAAAGGAAAAAAAACCCCAAACTTTAAAGAAGTTTTTTGAATTGTCACTTTGCAATTTTTAAGATGAAACAGAATTATGAAATCATTCTCAGGCTGTAAATATCCTAGGCATTATATATCTCCATCATACAATGTAAAAGAACCTGCCTTTATCAGCAGTGGGAATACATGCGCAGATATAGGATCTACTATTTTTTTTGGGGGGGGGGGGGGGAATGAACCTTTTGTTATCATCTTTATCATATTTTAGAAATAAAAAAATAACACAGGTCTTAGTCAATCTTTGATTATATAAGCAAAGCATCATATGTTCCGTGACAAGTTGCAAAGTCAGTGTATTGCATGTATGCGGCTTTATATACTTGCAAAGTGAAACTTTGTTACAAAGATTACTTCAACTTAACTGAATTCAACAGCTTGTTATTAAGCACCAGAAACACTAAAATTAGAAGACATTACAGATAGCAGAAGTGCTTCCACACTGTAAGGGACAGCTGCCTGTTTCAAACCCTGCTAGTGCCACAGATGGACTTTGCCATGGCATAAACACAGAAGGGAGCTACAGCAGAATAACACTAACTCCAGGCATGGCAGGAGTGATCTGGTTAGTACATCCCAGTTAACGCATCTGGACAAAAATTCCCGCTGTGGCCAAGAGCAAAGCAACTGCTCATATGTGTATCAGTGGTCAAACAAGGATCACCCCTAGTTATGGGTCAGATGGCGGCCACCAACCATCACTGAAGCCCCCCATGGATATAGAATATGCCTCCTGTGGATAACTGGAACTTGGACTGTAAGATAAGCCACCACAGCCGAAACTTCAGATAAGAAAAGATAAAGGTGGTACAGTTGTCTGGGTGTTATCCCAGGGGGGCATTAACAAAGCTTGGGGAGAAGAATGTTTTGTTGATAATGATCTCAAAGAATGCAGAATTTACAGGCCATAAGGAAAGCCAGGTCAGCAAGTGTGCTGAAATCAGCTCCAGCTGGGTAAAAGGTAATTCTGGCAGGGGGAGGTCATGACCACCAATGCACAGCCTTCTGACCCAAGAAACCCATCAACTCACAAGAAGAGAAAGACTGAACAGGGTACTAATTAGCATTAGAAGTGAGGGAATAATTTAAGCAATAGACTAAGAGAACCGTGTAGCCAATGAACATTATTTCCACTGTTTGCTAAAATGTACATATATGAAAAGTTTTGAACTATCTTGGGACACCCATTACTGAGAACCCCAGTATGAAGAGGGACCAACACAACACCACTGGATCCTTGAGTGGTGACTATCTTCTGCTTGATATCTCTCCTCTGTTTTTTATTTCTTTCTATCCCCCTACCTCACCATTCATTGTTAAATAAAATCTATATTATTGACTTCAGTTTATGGTCTTGTTTGCATCTTAATTTGGGGAAAAGTCTCTCTTACTACTCAGATCTTAATACACACTGCATTTGCTTGGGTAATAGCATGAAAGATACTGTTTGCAGCTAAAAGCAGCAGCTCCCAGGCTTGCTCTGGGCAGACTGCAGACATGCCCCAGAAGACATGTAGTAATTTCTGTCTCCTAGCAGGAAAAACCTGCCTCTTCTGCATGTACAGGAGGTGCTATTTCTCATTTCCCTTAAGAAGAATGCAACACAGGATTTCCTTCCATGAACCTTGTGCTAACTCCTGCCTTGTGTGAGGACAAACCATAGTTTTGCACTGAGTGCTGTATTTCACTGAAATACATACCTCTAAAACAGCTTCTCCAACAACAGTTACTCTAACAACAGTTACTTAGTGTCACAAGCCACCCACTGGGATGGCACTTCTTGACCTTACTTGGCCATAGGTAATTTTAAAAATAAGGCAATTCTCAGGCAAGTGGCTGTTCCTCATGGCATGTTTAGTCCCGGGTAAGGAATGTCACGTTCCCATGTATTGGTCATTAAAACCACTAGGTGTCACTTATTAGCTGGGACCGTCAGTTCCAGGCTGTGTTTGCTTTACGCTTGTTTGCTTGCTTTGTTCTAATAAATTGCTTGAAGTGAGAAACACGGCTAAATGGATTAGGGAACTGTGATGTCACTGAGAACAGAGCTGGGGGATTAAAGAGCTGTTCTGCCTTTGATAGGCAGACATTTCTCCAAGGATTCTGAATTTGGCAGGACCCCAGAGATTGCAACTTCTGAGAAAAGCAACGCAGCCCGAATGCCCTGAATGCCACAAAGGTAAAGGTAAAAAAAAACCTGCTAGAGATAAACAACAAAGACTCTTAAACTCTCAGACTGTTACTGAATTTTAATGAAAAAATAGGTCAGATGTACACTAATGAAAAGAGGTGAAATCTTGCTTTAAGAAACAACTTCCATTAAATTGCACTCTGAACACACAACAAGGCTTAGAAAACCTTCTATTCTTGGTGCAAGAGCTTTTTTACCTGGCTGACAAGACTGAGGAATCCTAGTGTCTGAGTTCTCTGCATGGAACAATAACACTGTAATTTCTTTCACTGATGGCACGTTCCCTAGATACCACTGAATTTAGAAAAGAGTAAAGACTAATCCAGAAGTCTCCAGCCATCACGGGAAGCCAAAGCTGATTTCATGGGAAGAACAGATGCTTTGGAGCCTTCCTGTTCCAAAGTGCTGACAGATACCATCCAAGGGCAATGATATCCATTGGTGCTGACACTGGAGTTGTGGAGGAAAAGGGCTTCTTTTGAAAGGGCTACAGCAGATAGGTATTGAAAATATCCAAGCTGCTTTATCATGTACTGCTATGTATCTGTCTTCTCAACAGATGTTCAGCCTGACAAACACTTAGAAACTAATTATATAAATACTTTTGGTATGCAGTGATTCAGTGCCTTGCACTAGTCAGAAAAATAGTCAATAATTCATCTGGGTGTTAAGTGGTTGCAGAAGTTAACACAAGGTTTGATGGATGCTGTTTAAAATTTTCATGTTTTTAACATCGCAGGTATGAAACTTCTCCCATGATCTTATAAATCCATGTTAGCACAGTAAAAGAAAAAACAATTTACCACTGCTTTTTCAAGCAGTAAACAAATTTTTAATCGCATCTGTACTCTTAGATCCACAGTAGAACAGAATATAAGTTTAGTGCTCTTTCCTCAGCAGGGCATAAGATGACAAATATATGCTCCAATCAGAGAAAAATTTTTTTCACAATAAACTCTGTTATTAGCTGGATAAACTTCTGCAATGGACATTGAATTGTATTGATTATGGGAGACTTCTAACACAGAAAAAGAATGACCAAATGACACCTTCATCATGCAGTGTATTTTGTTGTCTTCCTAACTTCCTCACTACTCTACCACTAATGACAAGAGCTTCCATTTTCCTGAATTGTAACCTGAGCCACTGTTGGTATTTATTTAATAATAGTTCTTAAGTACAAATAGAGGCATAGTCTGTTCTCTAGTAAGGTTAATAGTCTAATCAGACCAAAGCAAGCAAAGCTGAAGGCAGGGATTTTAAAACATATAAAATGATAACATACTTTAGCTGTTCTGTGTCAGCTCTATGGCCACAATTTTAAAGTGATATAGAGGGTGGAACAAAAGTCAACAAGGCTGTGCTCCAAGAGCACAAACTATCCAGGCACATGTTAGGTGTGGCCAGATCTAAGTATTTAAATGACACTTAATACTAACATAGCTGCTGATATTTAAATACGCTGCTTTTCTTTAGAGCAGTAGTAATATCCCATTGCTCTACAATCTTCCTCAAATCTTTCCACACAGACCCCAGCTTTGATTGCCTCTGGTACAACCAAAGAAACAGGATTTTTTTAAAGATAAGCATGATTTACTCCCTACCTAAGGAAAAAAAAAAAAAAAAGAAAAAAAAAGAAAAAAAAGAGATTTATATTATGCATACACTTGGGTTTCAAAAGACATTATAGTATTCTCTACGCTACTATATTTTAATAAGAATTTGTATCATCCATATTCATAAAGACAATAATATATTCCTAAAGCTTGTTCAAATGGTTTATCATTTCCATTACTACGCTAAAGCTCAAAATAAGAAGACAAAAGAACTTTTTTATTAAAAAGTTCTATACATACAGTTTTCCCAAGTTTTACAATGTGTTTTTCAGCATTTATGTATTCCATAAAGTTAGGATGAGCTTTTCTTTTGTGAAAATCATGATCATTAAAGGGAGTCTCAGCATTTTCCTATGAAGAAAAAAAATGTGATAGATATACATTTCCTAGAACAGTTTTTAAAGGTCTAGATGGTTAAAGGAAGTTCTTTAAAAGTATTTTGAAATCTGTTTTAATTTTGTCTTCATTTGAAATTTTTCAAGGTTCTGAATTTGGTGCTTGAGGTTCAACATTTTGAAAATGTCATTAGTTCAATTTCAAATTTGACAGTAAAAGATTTTAAACCACTTTTTATATTTAAGAAAAAAACATTAGTTTTTATTATATATAGCATTACACAAGACTGAAAAACCCTATTTCTGTAAAACTGAATTTAAGAATTGCAATAGCATACTACAAAGTGCCCAACATGGTTCCTGAAAATACTTTACATATATTGATATAAAGATGTATCTATTTTAATTATGTATTTCATTAAATATGTAGTTAACATGGAATTTTTTTAATGACTGAAAGACAGTGCAGGTTGTGGTTAGCATTTGTCTTGCCTCTTGACCAAGCAACTCCATATGTCTTTCTATATCATTATGGCCCAATGCCTAAACTTTTCTATCAGTGAATTACATCTAGCAATTTTGGCACTAAGTAGTGAGTAAGGGTTGAAAGAATCCTAAAAACCTGCTCACGTTACCAGCTATCATTGAAGTACACACCTGAAATATATTGTGTAATTGAATGCAATGAATATTTTCCATTAAATTGTAACATTTGGTTAAAAAAAAAAAAAGTTTTGATACTACTTACAGGGTCACGGTGTTTGGTATTTCCCCAGGTCATTATTGTTGAAATAAGGATGAATAACTTTTGTTTTGCAGAAGTCTTTATTTCCTTATGTAGGGCTGTTAAATGAAAGCAAGGATTTTATTTTAAACTGTATTATTCAAACTGTATTTTTGCTTTTGTACAAAGGTCCCATACAGACGTTCATACCAATGTTCTATGGGATGTCTTTGTAAGCAAATGTTCTTAGAGTTATATAAAATAAAGAATCAAATTGTTGGGAATTGACATAATTGCCACAGACCTACATATTATGTGGAAAACATGCCCAACAAAACAATACAAACTAGGAAATGATTCATCTTTATTGACTGCTGAAATACTGAAACAAAATAAAAAAGTGTGGGTTTTTCATGATAGAAAAAAAAAAAAGCTACTGAATGCAAACAAAGTTTATTTTAATATCAAACAAGATGATGAATTTTCTGTAAATTCCTCTGTTGTCTGAGTGTACATACTATAAAGACGAAAGCATAATTTAGTTTAGCTGTCATATAAAGAATGGTATAGCACTCTTACCATAAAAGGATTCCAGCTGCTTATTAGAACTTGGGTGTAACAATAAAGAGAAAATTTCTAAAAGACCGTTACCAATATTTTTATTGGACTTTTAGGGAAAATAAACTTAAAATAATTATATAAAATATTTAAACATTCTTTGAAGATCACAGGAGCAATTTTTCTACCCGCCTCCCAGGGCAAATAGATGAGACGATGGTTGACAGTTATTCGGGGAAATGACTGCCTACACAGATGTGTCATTTAAAGAGTTGGACCATTCCATGTTAGCTTCTTTCCCCTCTGAATGTTACAGTGCATTCCATGGTTCCTTGCTATTTAACCAAACAATTTGTGCAGTGCTTCTCCATCAAGGAACCCAATTTTATATTAAAGTGAGCAATGAATCCCTGATAAGTTCATTATACATTTATGGCAAGTTTTAATGGCCACGTAGAACCCAAATTTCTGTTCAGGTACAGCTATACTAACCAGAAGCAGCCCATGTTGCTTCCTCAATTTGGCTTGCATCCTCAGTGATATTATATAAAACAATTTCACACTCAAGCAAGTGGTTTAACAGTTCTTCTCGAGAAGAAACCTGAGGGAAAAAACAGACAAATTCAGTCATTAGGGGAAAAAAAATCCTTTTCAGATTCAATTTCTGGACAGAATGTGGTTTTCTAACAGTAGGATGTTAGAATTATTTGTTGTATAGTTACCAAACTTTTATCTGTCAGATATCAGCAAGCTGATGAAATGGAAATTAAATAATGAAATTTCTAATTTAGAGTAAACATTAGCATATATCAAAAATATGGACTTGTAATGGTATTTTAAGATCCATGTTTTTAGGTCAGTTGTGAGTATCAAAAAACATCTACTACTTATCCAGGTATTTTAAACAACTATCCATTGGTAGAAGGGGAAAATATTTAAAAATGTCCATTTCCTTGCAAGATAGCATCCTTTAACTTTTATGAAGTGCAGATTGACTGTATCACTTGAGCAAAACCAGCAAACACTTAGGATAAAAGCAGTGGTTAAAACTAAACACCACCAGCCATAAATTCCTGATTGAACAGTTCAGCTGCATAGACATCTGAATCAAGATTTTTAAATGTTGGAAGAGATTCCTCAATACAAAGAAGAATAATCAGTTTATAACAAGCAGTTTGAGACAGAGGCAATTCTAGTTTCAGAAAACTAAATCAAGCAATAAGCAATCACATTCATAAGAGGAAGCATGCACTAATTAATTAAACTCTGGACATACACATCCTTATACAAAGATGGAGGTATTCAGAACAATTAGCTGCTAGTGAGAGCTTTGATTTCAGTGAAGAGTTAAGGGGGACACTAACTTTGATTCCAGCACCACTACCTCCAAATTGGTGATGAAAGACAAAAAGAAGATGATACTTGAAGTATAAGCTTTGAGAGAAAAAGAAGGCAGACCTGTGGATCATCAAGATAGAATTTTTTTTTAAAGTTATGAAGAGGACATAATGTATTTTCTGTCTGAGTTCCTTCCTTTTACCATTTGCTGTGTCAGACCTAGAAGATAGGAAGCCAGGACACATGCAGGAAGCAGAAGGAATAAAATAGATATATACAGCTTCCAGCAGGAGCGAAAGACCATTTCATTAGTGCAGGTCATTTTATATGACCTGCGACATTTCTAATGTTGTCTAAAGGCAATCTGAAATCAGGCTCATACTCACTGCATATGTTTCCTTTGCAAAAAGTGGATTAGTACTCTCTGGTTTAGAAAGAGTACCCACTATTTCATACATTTCCTCTAAGCCCGCGGGAAACTCAGCATCTGAACCATTTTCATCTCCTTCCTCTTCTTCATCTTGGCCTTCAAGCGTCGCCCCAACAACACAGGTGGATAAATACTGCAATATACAAGACGCGTAATTTGTATACAAATATCTATTGAGCCCTACACAGCTTCTCGTCATCTCCAGAAGGCACCAGCACCGTCTGACCGACCCTGCTCCTGTTGCTGGTAACGCGCTTCAGAAATAGCTTCCCATTGAAGGGAAAATATTAGGGACTGCTCAGCCTGATCTGAAATCTTTTATCTGGACTTGTGTCCTACGCCGCAAAGCCGAAGGTGCACCCGGCTCCTCTCGGGCAGGGGTTACCTCACGGGGGATTTGGTTACCGCCCTCCACAGAGATCAACAGGTGCCTGAACTCTCCCCACGGGCTTTGTCCACACCTCCTGCTCCTAACTCTTTATTTTTACTCCTCATTTTAACTCCATCCTATCCCTTTAAGTGCTCCGTTGCCTCTCCTCAGCAGCTGTTTCAGCTGACCCTCCTGCCCGCCCGGCAGGGCTCCCCGGGGACCGGCCGCGGCTCCCCGGCGGGACAAGGTGCCTAAGGCAGAAAACCACCGGCAGAAGCAGCTGCGGGCCCGCCCCGCGGTCACCTCGCCGATGCTGCGGCCGCAGTAAGAGTCGAGGTGGTTGAGGAAGACGCGGCGGCCCGGCAGCGCCTCCGCCATGGCCGCAGCCCGGGACGCGGCCCGTTGCCGCGCGACCGGCGGCGGGCGCACTTCCCCCGGCCGCCGCTGGCGGCGCGCCGCACCGGCACGGGCGGTCGCGCGCTGCGCAGCCGCCGTGAGCACCCGGCCCGGCCCGGGACACGCGGGGCAGCGGCGGCCCCTCAGTCCGGGACTTTGTTCCCAGCCGCACAAGACGTGTGTGGTACTGCCGAGACAAAAATAGATTTTAATTAGGTTACCTACTACCGTTTCCGACAGCAGGCAGGCTCTTGGGCTGCTTAGGGATTCACAGATTAACAGCCAGAGCAGCAGCACTTAGGGCTCCGGACAATGGAAACAACTGGCAGCTGAAGGAGAGCTCCTGAAATTCCCACGCCTCAGTGCTGCGGAGGTGTTCCCTCCACAGGGGCAGCAATGGCATAAGAGAGCATTTTGGTCATCTTCAGTAACCACGAAGTGATGGAACGACATTGCTGTATTACAGTGTTAACCCAAAAGTGTCCCACTTTTGGTTTAACACTTAATACAGTCTAAGAAATAGTACAAGTTTTGTCTGTTAACACCTACAAAATACCTCTTTTGAAAGTATGCTTATAATAATCACAAAAAATGATGGTTTCAATACCTCCAAGACAACAACAAAGAAACCTAACCCCCCCCCCAAAAAAACAAAGCAAACAAAAAATCCCCAACAAACAAAAAAAAAAACCCAATCACAAACCAAACCCCATTATTTTGGCATTTTTCCATATGGATTTCTAACACTCCAAGTCCTTTTACAATCACATACCTTACCTTGCTTTTTCATGACAAAGTTTCAGCTGATACAAATTTGCAGCCAGTTTTCCAAATACTTGATAGCTATCAAAGATTTTTCTAAGGGCATGACTTCAGTTGTTCACTCCCCACTTAGCAGTAGCTCTATCCCCCACAAGAATACAACACACCAGTCCATTTATTTAATTCTTTAGTAATTGAAATTGAACAAGTAAATCAGTCGCAAGGAAAAATATTCAAATATAAATTTGCCAAAGTACATTCTCCTCACAGAGGACTAACCACGTGCCACAGACCTGTGTGCAAAAGAGAGCCTATGAACAATTTTTGGAGCATGGAAGCATACCCAAGGGCAGTGGACTAGTTTCAGAAGTTTCAACCCAAAAAGATAATAACCATGAAATTAAGCTCTCAAAAACAGAAGCACTAATTACAGTTGTCTTGTCATAGTTGCCCATTGCTAACCCAAAGACCTTACAAAAGCTCTGTTGGGCTTGTCTGATCTATATGACTAACCCATAGCAGGTAGAAGTCAAAATAGCTCTGCTGAAGTCACTGGAATCTGTGAAAACCAATAAATCCCTAAATGTGGCTCCAAAAAAGCTACTGCATGTACTTGTCATGAAAGCATAGAAGAATAATGGCAGGATTGTTTAAATAAAGACAGAGAAATACAGAATAGAAGAATACAAAAAGTGTGAATGTCACAGAATGCCAGTTCAACTGTACAAGCATTTCTACCCAACTCTAATTTTTAAAAAGTCTACCATTCAGTACATACTTGAAAAGGTACAGCAGAACAATAGATTTATAAAGAGAGTTGTACCAGTTTTTAAGTAGAAAATACAAGTTATATCTTCCAGCTTGTATTAGTCTTAGCAAATTTCATACAGCCTTTGGTTTCAAACCAATACAATACAATTAACATTACAGTGCTTACTTTAGTATTCATTAGGAGAGGACACTGTACAATTGAGGGAGAAAATGTGAAAATTGGGAGTACCAAAGTACTGTATTATAGAAAGTAAAGGCTGAAGCAAAAATACTCTTGAGTCTATTCTGTACATCATGTAAACACACATTCAAAATACTAAACAGGCCTTCCAAGCCTCTTAAACAATTGCGGTATAGCGTACATATATATAGCATATTAACATCATTTTAAAGAAACGTGTAGCCCATTAATTCTGTGCTTAATCATTCAGGGTTCAGACAATACATTCATGTGTAAGCAGTTCATCTTGTGTATTATTTGGAGCTTGCTGGTTGCCATAGACAAGGACAGATCAATTAATGCTGAGCCTTGCTTTTAACTCCGATACTGCCACTATGTAAGCAATGCTCAACTGCTGAAGAACCAACTTTCTAGCTACAAAGTTGACAACTTTCAGATTTATGTATAGCAAATCAAGAAGAAATTCTTTGTAGAGGTTTTCCAGTTATTTTTTCATTAACTGGGTAGAGCAAGTAGTTACCTTCTATTTTAAAAGGAAGGTATGAAAATTATCAGTAAGCACACACACAAAGAATTACTACTTATCTATAACATTCAGTCCCTATTTTTCAGTTTTGAATACTAAGACTTGGAAAAGAGACCAAGATTTTTGAACATGGTATGGAGCAACTTACATGCTCATTTACAACAAAAAGTAAAATTAAGAAATTTTTTCTGCTATTACCAAAGTGGCCTTTAATAACATTGCGATATATGCAAATCCATGGTAGCAAAATGTTATATAGTAGACTTGTTATAACATATAAAAATTATATAATAATGTACTAGCACAAAGTAGACTTTAATGCAAGAAAGGAACCTTAAGATGTTTGTAAGGAAGATCCCAGTGCTTCATACTAAGAATTCCTTCTAGCACTAAATCTTCCTCATATCTGGGTAAATCATGACTGACTTTCTTTCTTCAAAGCTTCTAGTCTTTGTAGTATTGCATTTCCAAACACCTCTCGATATGCAGGGCTGAGAGAGTCCAACAAAGAGTAGACAGTTTCATGATATGGAGTCTGCAGTCTGTCATCAGTCTGATCAAAATCATAAGCTACTACCTGCAACAAAGAATTGGGTGGTTAAATTTCTGTGGTGATGATCACCTTGGCACATGTAGCACAACATATAACTTCACTAGTCAGGGTAGTACAGTAACATAAGAACAAAAAATACTGGATTTAAATTGCAGTCTCTGCTTTCTACTATGGAGCTTACTGGTTATACTGTATTTAAGACAATTTCAAATACCTTTTGTCCAAAACTCAGAATATTAGTAAAATACATAATTTGAAAATAAGTCTCACATCTACATGTCTGTACAAAAATTAGAAATGGCACGCAAAAAAACCCCAGCATACATGTGTATTATTGACTTCTTTGGGTACCTGGACACTCAAAGATCGACACATCTGTAATAAATTGCTGACTCTATCTTCACCATTTTGTGTCTTGAATAAATTCCTGGTTTTTATTAACTTCCCTTCTTGCTTTGTTGGAAATAACTAGCTAAAGTTCCCTCTTCTAGAAGAAAACATGTAGATCAGGTTTTCATAAAAGTACAAGAGGAATATGTATGGTTGTCAGTGAAGTATTTCCCTTGGCACCTTTTAAATATGGTCATTGTTCGAAACAAAGAAGTTTAAGAAATTATAAACAAATTAGTTTACCCTGAGTCCTGCTTCAGTGAGCTCCAGACAGTATCTGTTCCTTTCCCTGGTTTCCACATTGATATATGCCACATCCTCTGCACAGGGAAGAGTTTTTGACACAAACATGTTGCTGACAGCAAACAAAACATCATTTACAACAGCTTCGGCTTCTAGTCTCATATCTTTCACGTCTGTTCCTTCGAAGTCGCCATAATCAGAATCCTCTTCAAACCCTGTATTATTGGGCAACTCCATAGGATTGTAATCAGTTTCCATTCTGCATATAGAAACATTTACTTTACATTAATTATACCACTGCACTCAATATATATTAACACCATAAACACAAGTTGTATTTAAAAAAAAAAAAGGAAACTATGAGATCCAGTGACTTCCGTAACTCATGAAATGACGGCCTAGAGAACCCATTATATTCAGAACAAGTGCTGAAGAAGATTACATGAACATTTAGAAGTGGTATCAGTATCACTGAAGCTTGTTTTTCTTAGATAAGTTAACTCGCGTTCTGTGGTATAAGACTTTGTTACGATTCAGCGGTCACTAGCTCTGCTCTTTGCTGATCCAGAATGCAGGAGGAAGACAAGTCATGCCTGGAAAAAGTGAAATCAATAGCTGCAGAAAACAAAAACCTACTGTTGGTGAATTTAAGGAAGACTTCGAAAAGTCTGTGAACTAAACGGGTTACCAGAGACTTTAGGAATTACCGGCAAGCGTTTGTTATAGTCAATAAAGAATAAAGCTCCCCTTCATCTTTTAAGCACAACTGCCGATACATTTCAGAAACACAGGCTGCTGGTCTTTGCTAGGAACTGGGACCAGCACGGGGGAGCCCCAGCTGTCCCACGGCCCCGGCAGCGGCCCCGCGAGCAGCAGCGTCGCCAGGAGGCTCAGCTGACACCCGCCGAACTGCCCGAGGCAGCAGGGAAAGCTGCCCCGAGAGCCCCGGTAGCTGAGCGCTGCTGCCAGCAGGAAATGGGGGCTGCCAATCACGGACCCGCAATACGCGGGACATTTACTGCACGGGACCCACCGGTTCCTGCCAAATCCCACCTTCGACCTACAAACAAATTCCGAAGAAGCTGAAGGCAACCGGGGAGCTGGATACCGAACTGCGCGGCCTCCCGCTCCCACGGACCGCTCCCACGGACCGCACCCCCGCCGCACCCCGGAGCGCACCCACCGGCTCCGGCGGGCGGCCGAGGCCCCGCCGACCGACGCCGCACGGCTCCGGAGGCGCCCGCCGCGCCGCGCCGCCCCGCTCGGTGAACAGGGCCCGCCCCGCTGCTTCCCGGGCCGCTCCCCGGAGAGGCGGCCCCAGCGCCACCGGCTGCGCGACGCCTTCCGGCCGCGCCGCCCCCTCCGCGACCGCTTCCGCCCCCGCCTCCTCCGCTCGGAGACGCCACTTCCCGCACGTCACGGTGCCGGTGGTCGGCTGGGGGGCGCTGGGAGGAAGGAGACGATCTGCCGCGATCGGCCCGGCCGCTCTCGCCGGCGGCGCTGAGCTGACAGAGAGGGGCTGCCCGCCCGCCGGACCCCGGCCCCTTCCCCGCGCAGCGCGGCTGCAGCGGCCCCTCCGCGCCCGCGGCCGCCGAGAAGATGGCGGCGGTGTCCGAGTGAGGATGGAACTGCCTGTCAGCGCCTCTTCGCCCTAGGGCGGGCAGTGCCGCCCCGCCGGGGCGTGAGGGGCGGCGGCGGTGCCGCCCGGCCGCGGGGAGCCCCCGCTCTAGACCGCTCCGAGGCGCGAGGCTTGGCCTGGCGGCCCCCACTCATCTCCCTCCCGCCTCCGCTCTCCGCCCGGCCCCGGCCCCGTCCCGCCGCCCGGCCTCGCGGCCCCCGGCGTGCAGCCGCCATGCCGTGGCCTTTCTCGGAGTCCATCAAGAAGAGAGCCTGCAGGTACCTGCTGCAGAGGTACCTGGGCCACTTCTTGCAGGAGAAGCTCAGCCTGGAACAGCTCAGCCTGGATCTCTACCAGGGCACCGGCTCCTTGACGCAGGTCCCTCTGGATAAGTGGGTAAGAGATGCTGGCGCTTCACCCTCTCGGCTCCTGCTGTGTCTGAGGAACCAGCTGATTCTCTGCCCCCGGCTGCCACCCACTTTATTTTCGATACCCAGCCTCTTTCGTGCAAAAAGTTATAGCCATAATTAGCATTCAATCCAGGGAACTGTTGTCTGATATGCTACCACTTAAAAAAAAATACGTGGCATTTACTCATATACGTTTTCCTAGCCACCTTTCAATTGCGTGATTTTTGATTATGAGAAAGGGAACAAAAACTGAAAGAAGGCAATAGCTGCTGTTATTTCAGGGAGAGCGAGCTAGTGTAGCCCAAACTGCTAGAAATTCCTGTAGTTAACGAGGAGTATGTTTACTGACTACTAGAGATGGCGAAAACAAAGTAATCTCTGTGGTATCTATGCTTTGTCTTTGTCTTGGAGACTTCTCGGTTCTTAATGATAGTGTTATGCTGAGCTTAGTCTGTGTAGATCTCTAAAGGTTACCCCCTGGTCTTGTAGTGGCGAAGGCACTTGTTGACAAAAAGCTGATTATAGCTGGAGTTTGCTCGGCAGGTGGCCTGTCACACTCGTCGTGGCATGTGTTTTTTATATGTATGCGTCTCTACACAGATATGTATATTTCCAGCCTACTGTAGAGACAGACCTTTGGATTTCTGTGTTTGTAATATTTTGCAAAGGTTCTTAGTTTAATTGACAATGTTACTGAATACCTGTCAGAGCAGCTGTCATGAGGAGACTTAAGCACTGCAGTGAATCAGTCACTGACTTCCAGGGTAGCGCAGATGATGAGCTAGGTCCTTTGATTCACTGTTTTCCAAACCGCATTTTTACTAGAGTATGTATTAGTATTAGGCCACACAGGGTACATTTTAAAATACTTATGAATCTGTGATGGTTTTAGGTAACGCTTTTTTAATGTTGTTTGTGTGAAAATATGTTTGAAAGTGGTAGGGGCAGGCGCTTGCCGAAATGCTCAATGTTACCAGTGTTTGAGTGTGGACTTTTTTTGTGGTTTGCTTGTTTCTTTCTATTCTTTTCTGGCTGTGTCTGCAGCTTGTTTTCACTGTGCCAGGCTTGCAGTGAGGCTGCCTCGCTTTAATTGAATTGTTATGCCCTCTAGTGGGTATCGGGCGCTTTTTGCGAGTCAAAGTGATATTATTTAAAATGTAAAATACTTAGTACCAAAACAGTTACGGGCCAGTACTGAATGAAGCATGCATAACGAACACACAGTGATTAAATGGATATGCTGTAATGCTTAGGTGATCTCCATTTGTGGATCAGCGTTTTTCTGTTCCACTTGTAAACAATTACATGTTTGAGGTTCTCTGCACGTGACTCTCATGTATGACAGATTGCAAAAGCAGATGTCACGGAAGTACTACAGCCCTTTTTTTCCCCTAGTCATTGTAACCTTGTTCTCAGTGAATCACCAGGATGACTGCATATTTACATGGCATCCATTTTTGTGGATACTTCTGTTCATCGCAGCACTGTAGATACTTTAGCCAACATTGTATGTGTTTATACATTGTAGAGATATATAGGAATTCTTGGGGCTATTAATGTAATACCTTTGCCTTTTGGGGCCTAGGCTGTTCAAAAGAATCAAAATGTAATGCATGATGTTTGTGGTTGAATTTTAGTATACATTAGATACTACTTTTGTGGACTGTTGGTCAATAATGTGTAAACAAGTCCTGATGTGAAGACTGTGCTTCAGTTTTAAAATTTCACTTGGAATGCTCTAATTACTTCCTTCTAGGAACAGCTGGCCTATTTATGAAGCAATTTAGCTCAAGAGTGCTTCAGTTTTTTTGCTTTTAAACAGTAAATTTCTATTTTGAAATAATAAGCAGTGTACTAAAATACACTTATTTTTTATCACCATGCACATGGGTAGCAAAAAGACATCTGAGTCAGATTTATTCAAAATATGGTAGTTAGCTTGCTTCCTGCTGTAGCAAATTACTTTGTAAATTTGTTCAAGAAATTTAAATGAACCTGTGGTATTTTAAAATACAGTTTTCATCTTTAATGATTATTTTTGCCTTATCTCATACTATTGCCACATGTATAATTCTTAAATATAAGTTCAAATATGTTTGAGCTTTTGTATTATTTATTTTATAACATTTTAATGTCACTGAATTTTAGTTGATTATTTGATTCCTAGATAATTTCCCAATAGGACTGTTCAGAATCTGTTTCTTTAAAGCTGATGTCTTTTTCTGCTGCTTGAGTGGACTTTGGAACAGAAACCAGAAAAACTGAACATGCATGGCAAACAAAATTCTAAAAGCAAGGTTATTAAGAGCATAAGGAGAGCAACAAGTTAATATGATGGGAAAGTTGCACCTGGAGACATAAGAATTAAAAATGTAATTTTCTGAAAACTTACTTTCTTTTTAAATAGTTCTATATAATTTATCATTGTAAACGCAATACAAGAATATAATTTTAAATAAAATTAAAATGGCAAGCAATTTTTGAATCCTTATTTTTTTCAAAACTTATGATGTTGAATTTATGCATTTTCTCAGGTAAAATCAGTGACCTTGTTCAAAACTCAGGAAGGTCAAACCCACACTTTTTCTTGCCAGTTGAAGATTACATCTTTTTATTGTGTTATGACTGTATTATTGCAACCACAGTCTTTGGTAAGATCTTGTTCACGTTCCAAAGTTTCACTCACTGAATTTGGTGTATGAATAAGATTGGGGTTTGTTTCATTAAAGCAGCCAAGAACTTCGGTTTTAGGTACATTTTTAAATCAAAGCACAAGCAGGAACTGACTTTTTTATTAGCCTAACTGAAGAATATGTTTCATGTGTGTGAATGTAATGAAACCTATATAGAGCAACAAGGGAGTCTTCTCAGGATTGTGGAAAAATTGAAAATGCTAAATTACCATGTTAGAGCAGGTGTGGTACTTTGGGCAACTTGATGGTAGCAGTGTTTCTGATGCCACTATAAAGATATGATTTAGAAATGGCAAGTATGTTACACAGCAAGAGAGGATTGTTTGGGTCTATTGTTTCACTGTCACCGAGAAATCAAAGATAAACTTTACACTGAAATTACATGCTACAAAATACTCCTGTCATAGAAACCAGGTACTTTTTGTGCTTTTACTTTCAGCCTGTTTTCAGTTTTCTTCAAGTACTGCCAAAGAAAGAACAGATTAACTTATTAATATTCTAGTATTTATAAGAGTAAGTTAGCAGATTTTTTTTTTTTTTGTAAAGTGCAAAAATGCATCTGCTTTTTATATACAGCCACCACAGATCAATTCTGAAAGCCAGGTAGTGTGAAATTGCAATGGAATTGAAATGCTTGAAAGTGTCTATTTTTTTTCTTTTTGTCTGAGTATAATTAGTTTTCTAGTAGTGTTAAAGTATTTTGTTTGATAGATGCAAAATTATGGATGTGCTTTTAAAAAACGTTACGATTTTTAAATTTTATTTTATTGTTTTCTAGTGTCTTAATGAGATCCTGGAGTCTGCTGATGCACCTCTGGAAGTCACAGATGGATTTATCCAATCAATTTCTTTATCAGTCCCGTGGGGGTCGTTGCTGCAGGATAACTGTGCATTAGAAGTGAAAGGATTAGAGATGGTCTTCAGGCCAAGACCAAGGCTGGGTAGGCTTATTTTTTGGTTTTAGAAAAGGAGATTCTTTACAGTTTTCCAGAGTCAAAAGTCTGTCCTTGCTTTAGTCAATTCTTAGCCTTATTTAAAATGTCATTTAGCTTCCATACGTTAACGACTGAGAATTAATAAAAAAAAGAAACTGTCAGGTGTTTGTGAGTTGGATGTCAACTCAATTAATTGTTGCTCTGATAAATAACTTGAAATGCCTATAATGTTCATATTGTTGTATGTCTTCCAAGCTATTTCAGACCTGTAGAAATGGAAGTGTGGGAAGGAGTTTTTGCAGGTTTTGGGTGTTGTTTGTGCAGTGCTGTGAGGCAGTGTTAGTGGTTGGCTGTTGAGTGGCAGCAGGACAGCACCATGGTGTAAGACTGGGGGGGCAGGTTGTGGAAGATTCTGGCTTTGTCTACTTTAGGCTAAAAGATGCATCTTCTTGTATGTTTAGAGAATGACAATTTAATTGCTATTGCAGTGTGAAATAATGACTTTTAAGTACTCTAAATACATACTAGCTTTGATTATAATGCTGAGAGGGTTGTCTGAGTTCTTCTAGCTTGTCTGTATCCATATGCTTGTTACTGATCTAGTGTAGATTTGTCCTGGTCAATTTTTACTGGTCATCAATCTTCCATAAATTCTGTGGAACACAGAATAGTGCATTTTTAGTGGTGAAAATTGTTTGAATGTCTGAAGGATTATAATTTGGTTTCCTTCTTGTAGTATAGAGAAGGTGGAAGAAAACATTTTTTTAAACATAAAAAGAAGAAAAAAACGCATAAAACCTATTTCTCATCTTTTGTGAGTTACCTTAAATGACTTCCTTGCTTACATGTACTCTACATTTCATCCTGAGTTGTTTAAGTGGAATTAAGTTTTGAGCTATGTTACTTTCTGATGTAAGATTATTGTTTTGAAGGAATGATAGTATTAGGAAGATACTTTTTATTTCTTCACCTGTGTCCAGTTAGCTCTCTTTGATGTACAGTGCTTTGTAATAGACCAAATAGTGTAGAAAAAAACCCCATGGTGCTGCTTTTACCACACATCTATTGCCGTGTGGATGTTTCCAGTCCTGAATGCTTAACTGAAATGTTTTGCCTGTTGAAAATATTTGTATTTGAGCTAGTTTTATTTTTGTCTGCCTATACTGGAGTGTGGTAGTTGAATTTGATTAACTTTTCTAATCCACAGTTTTATAGTATTTGCTCACAATGGCCTTGGCATTAGCTTTTAGGAATGCATTGTCAATTAAGTTAATCTGGCTGATGAAAAACTTGTTCAGCTTAATACCTGCTGTGCTCTTGGATTTTATGTTGTTTGACTTACTATGTCAGGTCTGTGTTAGGCATTTAAAACCTGTTATAATATGCTAAAGTAACATTTTAAACCTTGCTTAGTGTTTCTATGTGCAGGATATTTTCAAGAGGAATAAAAAACTGTGAAATAATTCTTAAAAATTGGACTTAACTTCATTTTGCCAATTATACCTACAAAAACATATCAATATAGTAAAAGAACTTCAGAAATTGTATCATTGCTTAAATTACTTAAACCACTGCTGAAAATTGATTACACTGTTGATTACCTGTTTTCATATTGTTTATACTGAGTTTTCAAATACTAGAATCTTACCAGTGCAGTCTAAATAGATTACATTAATTTTAAAGTAGTGAAGTCTATTCTGTTTTAAGTATAACTTCTTACTAAACCATTGAAGCTCTTTACTGGATGTGCCAGATGTATTGCTCTGTTTTGTCTTTATAGTTTCATGAAGTTCAAATTTAATTTATTAAAACTTATTTTACTCCACAGCATCTGGTTCTGAGCCTATGTATTGGTCAAGTTTTATGACCAGTAGTATGCAGCTTGCAAAAGAGTGTCTTAGCCAAAAATTGACAGATGAACAAGGAGAAGGGTCCCAGCCTTTTGAAGGACTTGAGAAGTTTGCAGAAACTATTGAAACAGGTATGAATCAATTATTGAGATCTGAATTAACATCTGAGATTTAATTGGTTTATGTTGTGCCTCAGTTTTACAAAATGGCATCTCAACTGCCATAACTTACCTGACTAATTTTCACTTGTTAGCATTGCTTGTAAAATCTAAAGAGAAATGCAGGACAAATGAATTTGAAGTGGGGAAAAAAAAATCTGTGCCTGAGGGATTGATCACATATCTTAGTTTTGGAGATGGCTGTGTAATTCATCAATTGCTAGTAATGATGCTGTTGAAGGAGGAATTGAGAATGTTTTTTCAGCTGTGTTTATGCAAAGCTGACCTGTTATGTTGTATGGATCTCCATAATCCCACCATGTTGATAGAAGTACTTCAGAAACTTTTTTTTGTTGGAGGTGGTTTTTCTAAGTGGACAAAACTAAGGGTTTTTGCCCACATTATGTGGTGGGAAACCTCCTGCAGAAATGTCTGACATGTTTAATGTCCCATTTAAAGACAGAATTACTCAGTCCAGGCAGCATGCTGCTGCAGCAGTGCTTAATAGTTCAGACATATGGTGCACAATGAAGGTGTTGCTTTCCTTGAGGATCATCCAGTCTGAGCTACAGGAAAACTTGGTTTGAACTGTCACTTGCTCAAATATCTGAGCCTTAGAGAGCAGTTGTATGCTATGGATATACATATTGGTCATTTAATAGGAGTTTATATTGTCTCTTGAAGTCTTGTTACCTTATTAAACTCAACTGAATTTCCACTGAAACAAATACTGAGAGCTTAAAATCAAAGACCATTTAATATGGTTACAAAAGTAATTGTTCAGTAATTTGACTTAATAGTCTACACTGTATTTTTTTGTTTGTTTGTTTTCTCTTTTAAGTTCTGAGAAGAGTGAAAGTTACCTTTTTAGATACTGTATTACGAATAGAACATGTGCCGGAAAACTCTAAAAGTGGAACTGCACTTGAAATCAGAGTTGAAAGGTAATTTTTTTCTTTTTATATCTGTGGATTTTTTTTCCCAAGGCACTTTTTGCCATTTCCTGTGAAATACATTTTATTCATACACACATATAGTTAGCATGTAGTTAGACATTCACTCTTGAGCACCTCTTTTATAATGCTGAGTGGGCATTGCCTTCACTCAGATTCCTTTAAGCATGTATATGCTAGTTATTTAACCATCAAATTAGAAGAGTTCTGTTTTTTCCCAATATACATTTTCATCAACTTCTACAGTTAATGAATAACATTTCCTAGGCATTCAGCAGCCAGTGTATATTGTTGACCATGTGTGCAATTTGTAAAGGGAATTGACCCTTTTGAGTAAGACACTTTAAATCCTTTTAGAAAAAAGAAGTGCAGCCCTGAAAAAAAAACCCAAAAACCCAAAAAAACCCCAAAACCCAAGCCCTGAAAAAAATTTAGGTTCAATGTGAGCTTTCAAAAGAGCCTGTATGAATTCTGTAATTACTTTGAACATGAATACTGTACATGTTGTAGATTATTTTCAATCTATGGGAGAGTGTAATCATACTTTCTTGCAAAGTACTGAGGTCAGCATCAAATAAAACTGATGCTTACTGAGAATTGTAAATGAAATACATTTGCTTTTAAACACTTAAAAACTTCAAGTTAATGTGTTCTCTGGGGTATGTTAATATTGGAAGCATGTCTTGGTTTTCTGGTGGTGTCCCGTAGAAAAGTCAAGATTTCCACCCATTTCCAAAGAGTGGTGGTTTTTCATTTCATGACAGTGAACAGCGCTGTAAAAATATGGAGAGACCGTGTACAACCTTAAAGGCTAAAAGGCACAAGAGGAGTAAGAGTTTGCATGCACCCACTGTCTTTGTTTCCTTTCTTTTGCCTCCCCAGAACTATGTACTGCGATGAAACTGCAGATGAGTGCTCTGGAATTAATGTACATCAGCCCACAGCTTTTGCTCACAAATTACTGCAGCTCTCAGGTGTCTCTTTCTTCTGGGATGAGTTTCCTGCATCGGCAAAGTCCTCCCCAGTGTGTTCAGCTACGCAGCTGGTAAAAATAAATACATTATATAAGGATGTGAATTGATAAAAGAATAGATAGATGCGCTAATATATTAGTTTAATTCTGAAGGATACAGGAGCTGAACTTGTACTTAAATCTGTGTTTGGGAAGTTTTACAATCAGTTCCTGTTGATTTTGAGGAGAGACAAGGAGATGGACTTTAGGACTGAGTAGAAATTAAGATGTATTGTACTGGAATCTGGTTGCAGCTTTAAGAGCTAGAAATTTAAGAAGCCTGCAATTCACTATTCTGTGGAAACTTGCTCTTCTTTTTTCAAAGGGCTAATGCTTCACATTCCATGTACCTTGTTTTTTCACAGTTATCAATACACGTTTTTAATGCCTTTGCCTTTATAGTTTGTAAAGTGATTATTTGTGTGGTAGGCTTATTTGAAATGCTTGTGTTTTGCATTTTTTTGTTAAGAAATGGGGTACATTCTTATTCTGTTATCTGTAACTTTTTAAGGCAACTGAACCAAAGCTTTCACCTAGCTGGAATCCAAAAATCATTTATGAACCACATCCGCAATTAACAAGAAACTTGCCAGAAATTACTCCCTCTGATCCTGTACAGATCTGCAAGCTGATTGGTAGAATGGAATTAAGCCTAACATTGAAGCAAAATGAAGTACTTCCTGGAGCTAAGGTTAGTCGTGCTTTCCTGGTCTTTAACTAAATTAATAATTCTATAATTTTTTTTTTCTAGTACATATGAAAAAGTGTGATATTCTCAGGGGAACAGAATTGCCGTAGTTTTCATGTTGATTCTTTATATTCTAACCTAATAAATATGTGTAAAAAGACATCTTTATGGTAGCCAGATGAGTCAAGGCACACTGAAATCTGTTAAATGAGAATTCCTGTTTGTTAGAGAGAGATTGGATTTAAGTGTTCAAAAAACAAGTAGACATGGTAGTGAGTATACAAGTAAAGCTGTGTAATATATTCCTCTTCTCTCCAGTTTTTAAATTGGCTGTTGCCCTGTTTTGTATAGTGTACCATATTTTATAGAAACTATAAAGTTTCTACTGCAGTAGAGAAGGTTTTATGTCCAGTATTTTCTAGTCAGTCATAAACTGTTCTTGTTTATTTAGTGAAGGAGAGTCCTTGAAAAGTAAAAGAACATTTTCCTTGGTGTGAAATAGAGAAATATACAAACCAGAAGACCTTTATAGTTTTAAGGTTTATTTCAAAAGGTGCTTATTGAATATCTCTTAATTAATAAGTAAAACTAAATATATTTTTGATTAC
The DNA here is from genome assembly GCF_029207755.1 of Chamaea fasciata. Taxonomy (NCBI): domain Eukaryota; kingdom Metazoa; phylum Chordata; class Aves; order Passeriformes; family Sylviidae; genus Chamaea; species Chamaea fasciata. The sequence goes on along the minus strand of NW_027094092.1, from coordinate 48,958,163 downwards.
TTTGGGAATTAGTAAAGAAAAGAGATTAATGGAATTCTTGGTATTTTTCTGTTATGAGATTGTGTATTCATTTTGTCTTGGTTTAGGAAGACAGGTATCTGCTAGGTAAAATTACAATCAGAGGCTCTTTGGCAAAGATTTGGGAAATAGGAATAGCAGTTCTTTACTAGTATGTAATACAAAGCAAACAAACACAAAAAAAACCTCCCCCCCCCCACCAAACAACTACAGCATTAATGACAAACGACAACAGTACCAAGAACTTTGAGGGCTTTGTTTCACAAAACCCAGGGCAGTTTGGTTTCGGTGTCTCTGCAGGATCCTCAGAGCACTAAGCTGGAACAGTGGAAAAGTCTCGGGCTGGTAGCTGGGATGGCAGGGTGTCCCGGCAGGCAGGGGCAGGATGTCCCGGCAGCGCAGGGGGTGCAGGGTCACGCTGCAGCAAGAGGAGCAGCGCCAAAGGAGCCGAAGGCGAGGCAGAAAAGGGGCCCAGCTTCTGCTCCGCGTGCTTTGCGGCGGCTGAGATCCTCGAGGAGCGGCCGACACGCGCCTCCCGAACGCCGGAAGCAGAAAAGCACGCAGCTGCCTCAAGCTGTGTCTTTTTCCTGCGTTATCTCCCCCTTCCACCTTTTGTCCATCTCTTTGTTTCAGCCAAGCACTCTCAAGTATCCAACACCCGGTCCCCTTGGCAACCCGTGGGGAAAAAATTCCCCAGAGAAAAAAGGAACAAACCCAACCCCCAACACATTTTAAGCTAATAATCAGTGGCACATCTGCATTTATCCTGCCAAGCTACAGGTTGGAGGAAACACAAAATTAAGTTTTTAGTTGTATAGAAGATGAAGATATTGGTGGAATGACTGTATTCTTTCCAGCATAAAAATCTGTTATCCAAATAATTGCTTCAAGTCATGTAAAGAAAAATTCCTTCAGTGTTCTTGACAGCATTCTTTCCTTTTCTTTTTAGTTGGATGTAGATGGACAGATAGATTCTGTGCACCTGTTTCTGTCACCAAGGCAGGTTCATCTTCTATTGGACATGGTAGCAGCTATTGCTGGACCAGGCAAGTGAACATTCTGTAAAAGTTAAATATGAATTGCAAGAAACAAAAAAAATAATTTTTGCAAGATAAAAAAGTTTGTTCAGTTGAAAAAAAATTGTGGTGGTACATTATTATGAGTTTTTATCTGATATTAGTAAAATGGTTTGTAGCTGCTGTGAGTTAGGACTGTGGTTTATTTACTGTCTTCAGTTGCAAATTGTACATCTAGTAATGAAAAAACCTGACAAATAAGGCTTGACACATGACTATATAATAATACAAGAAATAAGGAAATTCTAGGTGGAGAAAACCAGGAGACCAAACAAATTCTGGTTCCGGTAGCTTCTGTTTCACAAGAGGAAGTTAGCTTCTCTGTCCTATGTTTTAGTGAGAGGCACAGAAAATATAGAACAGATTGTAATTGAGTTTGTTTGTCTGTATTTGTGAAAAATTAAGAGCAGTGTTCCAGCTACTGCAGTAGAAGTATGAGAGTGTTTTGGTTTGTTTCCCCCATCTATTTTATGTAACAACACTTGTTAGGGTAGATCTGTTACGTTGATCTTTTGAAAGGTCTGTCATGGCCTGGGTAGGTGCTTAATATTCTTCTAATACTGATATACTTGTTTTATTGGATGTGTTTATTGTTTCTGTACAACAGGAGAAGTATTACATACAGTTTCCCATGTGTCTCATCTTCAAACCTGAAACTTTAATAATTCCTTAATAGGAAAACCTTTAAGAGGTTGTGGCCTTAGTCCCTAAAGCTGGCTGAGAAGAAGAATGTATGCATATTATATGCCAACACACTGCATATATGAAAACTGAAATATTTTAATCAGATGTGAAGTTAATAAATGCTAGGAGAGAGTAATCTGTTCTGAGCAAGTAAAACCTTCAAACCAACAAAAAGCACAAATATACACATCTGATATATAACAGGCATGTATATAACTACACATGCAAATATATGCACCAATGATTCATTTTCAGATTAACTTTTGAATTTTCTTAGGGATACCATTAAGGAAATTACAGTAGGATTTCTGTCCTTTTTTTGAATTCAGAGAGTCTAAGCAGGATAGAATTGTCAAATAAAGACAGGAAGAACCGGCCAATGCAACAGGAGGATGAGTATCGGATCCAGATGGAGTTGAAACGTTATTTAAGGAAAGAGTCTTTATCTGCAGGAGCATCATCTGAACAAAGCTTCTATGAGACAGAGAGTGCCAGAACGCCTTCTAGTCGTGGCAAGTATAAAAAATGATACAAAGTAGCAAATAACCTCTTGTTAAGTTTGTTTAAATTGATTGTTCATCTTTTAACCTTACCAATTTATGTATGAAAATAACTTTGACCTAAAGTGATTATATACCATCAATGGTAAAGTTCAGTAAAAAAATAACTAGTTTAGGTATCAGGCTGGACTTGATTTAGTATTTCAATAAAGCCGTTCAGTTTATGTTAATGTGCAACATGCTAAAAGCACGTACAGCATGATATCTTTTCAAATGTGCAGTTGAGGAAATTTCATCTAGAATAATAGTTGTGTTTATCTGATTTATGTGACTACTTTTTTGCTAATTATTTTTAATGTGAAATACTTTGATTTGTCAAAAGTAGAATGTATCAATTTATAGAAATTATACCAGCTTGAATATGAAAATGAAATATTGAACTGTTTTAATATTCATGAGGGTTTTTGTCTTTTGATTTTTTATTTAAATCTCTCTCCATAGACACTACTAGTCTCATGTCAAGAAAACTTGAAACTTGTGTAAATTATGTATTTAGCTGGCTATTCTGTCTAGCAGTTAGATTTCTGGACTTAAGAATATATTTCTGTTAGAAATAAAGGGTTTTTTTAAATTAGTAAATAACTCTTTACTATCTGTGGTTCTCTATTAGAGGAAGAAGTTTTCTTCTCAATGGCTGAAATGGACATGTCCCACAGCCTTTCCTCCCTTCCACCTCTTGGAGATCCTCCAACCATGGATCTGGACTTGTCTTTAACCAGTACATACACAACTACACCGGCTGGATCTCCACTGAGCACTACAGTGGTATAGTATTAACTGCATTTGGAATCTTTTAGAAATTAACACTTCTGTCTGAAACTGTTGCATAATTGCTGCATTCTTTTCAATGTCATCAACTGTTGCCAAATTCTAGAGCAATTGAAATGTTTAGAGCTGATAGTATTCCTTTTCTGCTATAGAAATGGTATTGGAATTATTCTCATTTATTTGGCTACTAAGTGAGGAAATGTGTTTTCAAATGCCATGAGGCTTATTTAGGATGCTTTGTGATTTATTTTCTTTTTAATTACTGCATGTGTACCACTTGGTTTTCTTTTAAAGTAAACTACACAGGCAATAATGTATGAAATGATTGTATTAAATGTTTCCTCACACAATATAAAAACTATGCCGTTATTATCACCATCTTTCCCAAATCTGTTGTGTACCTAATGTCTTCCTTAATGAAAACCATGGATAGTAGTTGTGGAACTAGAAAATATATGCTCCTGGGGACTGCAACTTTAGCTTTAAGAACCTGTGAAATTAGAAGGCATATCTCAAAGTAAAAAATGCCCACATTGATAAGATGAGCACTAATTCTCCATGAATTGGCATGCTGTTGATTGTTTATGCATGTTGGAGTTTTTTGATCATTTACCTTATTGTTTGTTTGACCTAACGTCTAACAACTCTTTGCAATTTAAGGTCATGTATATTTTTTGTTTTAGCTGCAACCAACTTGGGGTGATTTTCTTGATCGTAACAAACAAGAATTACAGCCTCCAAGAGGTTCCTCACTAACAGCCAATATGGTTCACCAGACTTCCTTAAGAAGGACATGTAAGTAACAACAGATAGATAGTTCTCCCTAGACAATAATGAAAATGAATTGTTATGCAGCAACTTGGTAAAAAGAAATGAAAATCAAAAGTAAGATGATTTTATAAATGTGCTATTGCTGAAAAATTACGTGAACTTAATTTTGTATTTCAGCTATTCCATCCAGATCTGTTTCTGTGGATGAATCCAGACCTGAGCTACTTTTTAGACTGGCAGTTGGAACTTTCTCAGTGTCTGTACTTCATATTGACCCTTTACCCCCACCTGAAAGTTCACTGAACCTTAACCCATTGACACCAATGGCTCGGGATTTCTTTGCCCGAATAGAAAAGATTGAGCCAGTTAAGTTTTCAACAGAAGATTTTCTGTCCTTCCGAGAAGTATTTGCAGAAGCTTGTTCTCATGATCACCTTAGGTATAACTTTGCTTATTAATAAATATAATTAACAAAAATATATTTTAAGTAAATTTGAATAAAGTAAGTTTATTTCCATAGGAGTTGTGTCACTTAATATTTGAATTGCATTAGACTTCTTTATTAATTTCAAGATAGTCTTGAATTTTGACATCTGTTGTCCAAGATGTCTTTTTTTTTAAAATTTAAAACAAAAAAAGAAAGGAGAATAAATATTAAAATCATCTAGCTTTTTAATAGATGAATTAAATTAGGTACAGTTTCTACAACAGAAGTCTAGAGAGTCAAGAATCATTGAGTAAATTATTTCTTTAGAAATAGCTGTGTTTTACAGAACTATTGTTATTCCATTATAGTGATTACTGCTTAAAGGAGCTTAGGGTTTTACTTAATGCAAAATATGGTATCAGTAGGGATAAAGCCTAAGTGAGAACAAGATAATGAAGTCAGGCAACAGTCTTTTTTTGCAGAATTTTTTACCATCCCAGTACAGTGTATGAAGTAAAATATTTAAGGGTGTATATACCTTTTCTTACTGTATGTAATTTAGACTTTGCGAGACATTTGACTGCTTTGTTGTCTATCTAAGGATGTTAGTTTTATATGAGCTGCACCTCAGGTTAGATGCTTAAAATATTCTTTACAAATTTCTCTGTGTTGACCATTGTTGATTATGTTACATGAGCTTCATTGTCTTTGTTGCTAAATCTGTTATAATTAGATATTTTCATATATTTGGAGAAGTTCCGTTGTTCTAATGATTTTAAAAGGATTGTAGTGATCCTTTTTTTGCATACTTAAGTCTTGACTTTTCATCATGGTTATTGATTTCTGCTTTTAATAATTCATTATTAATGATCCAGGTTTATAGGTACTGGCATCAAAGTATCTTATGAGCAAAGACAAAGAACTGCCTCTCGAAGTTTTAGTACTGACTTATCCATTGGAGATATGGAGTTCCTGGAATGCCTTTTTTCTACTGACTCTCATTCCATGCAGCCTCACTATACAGAGGTATGTTAAAAATAAAGGGAGTTCCATAAACAAGAAATGTTGATTGTATAACTGGGAATGCTAGATTTCAAAATGATTGCAATTTAAATGTTTCTTAGGTTTTTTTTTTAATATGTTACATTTTTAAGATAAAATTTACATTTTAATTCTGAGCTTAAATAGTGAACCCAGCTTCTGTCATACTTGACAGGAACAGCACCGAATAGCCAAACTTTGTTAGCTACTTCTTTTAAATATGCTTAGCATGGTTTGGGCATTAAAGTAAATGTTTTCCAAAAACCAAGCAATGGAGTTGAGCAATGCAAAGGTTTCTTGTGGTGGTGGTTATTCTTCCAGCCCTTTTAATGGTCAGAGGCATCCAATAAGGTAGCTGAATATGTGGATTGAGTAAACAGTTGAGCTGGGGCTCTGTTTACTGACTTCAGTTTGGGGTTACCTGTCTGTTCTAGGTAAAATGTCATAAATATATTTTCCTGTGGCAACTTTTTCCTTCTTATTTATTAAGCATTTTTAACTATTTTTTTCTGAAGCTGCTGACATTTCATTCTGAAGAAAGAAATGATTCTCATTCTATGCCATGCCTTCAGCTGCATTATAAGCATTTAGATAATAGAGGACCTCAGGTAAGGTGGGAGATTAAAAAGTCCAAGTTTCTGTACAATAACCTTTGTCTAATTTGGTTCATTTGAACAGAAAATTAACTGTGAAACAGAGTTCTTAACTCCTGCTTTTTATAATTTGTTTCACTGTTGTGTTGAAGATTTTACTGCTTTTTCTCTTTCTTTTCAGGGTAGTCAAGGAAGACTCAGTTCTGTTCCACAGAAAGCAGAGTTACAAATAAAGTTAAGTCCAGTGTTTTGTGAACTGGATATCAGTATTGTAGACAGATTGAATTCCTTACTTCAACCCCAGAAACTAACTACAGTGGAGATGATGGCATCTCACATGTATGCTTCGTACAATAAGCACATAAGTCTGGTAAGTTTAAAGTGAAATTGATTAATTAACTTGCTGGGGTTTTTTTTGCAGGAGGAAGTCAGGGTGACAATAAGCCTGAGATTGCTGGTTCTGATTGATTTGTGGTGGCTAAGGTGCTTTTTTGTTTAGTGTGAGAGTTTTTTTTTGTTTGGTTGGTTGGCTGGGGTTGGTTCGGTTTTTTCCAATTTCTGACACAGAGCAGTAGCCATCTGACAGTCTCATTTTGCATTCAGTGATTGTGTGCTTGAAAACAGACTGAAAAGCAATGGTAGATGCTTCACAAACTGCATAAGTTCTCAGCTTCTTGAAGCAAGGAGAACTGGACAAAAAAGTAATCTTGACTGACTTCTCATCCCTAATCTGTCCCTTTATCATCTCCAGGAGGTGATATAAAGTGTTGCTAACAATTCCACTTGTATGTTGAAATCTTTAGTTGTCGCAAGCAGCCCAGTTGCCTCTGCTGTGCATTACCTGCTCTTGGGGTAGGTGACAGGGAGAATGGGGTCATATGCATTGCATTCCAGTGATCTGAGACCAGCAGAAAGAAGTTGAAGCTTATTTACCTTGGTTTGGGTTGTCACAATAGCATTAAACGTAAAGACTTTTCTTAAAATACTTGAGGAATGATTAATGCAATTAACTCATTTTCTGCACAGCAACAAAAATCTTCTATCTAAGTTTATTGCTGCATTTACTGATTACAGAAAAATAAGCTTTCAAAACTATTTAGGAGAATCTTTTTAAAAACAAAAAAGTAAGACATCGGTCATTTCTGTAAATGTAATTGTCTTGTGAGTTTGATTCCTTTTAATGATCAGTAAAAAGGGGAGGATATGAAGGACATGAAAGTGACAGGAGCTGGACACCCTGACTTCCTGAAAGGGACAAATACACATGACAATAATTCCTATTTTTTCAACAGCAATTTCTAAACAAGTGTCTGAGACACAGTATTTCCTAACTGCAGCTGGGAATTGTTTGGTACTCTTGTTATCTAATTTAAGAGGAGAAAAAAAATTGCAAAAATAGCTGGTTTTTTTAAAGATTGGTATTCTCTGCAAAATCTAGACTTCTAAGTAGAATCTTTACAACACCAATAACAGAAAAATATCCTAAGAACAGTAGCAGTAGATGTTTTTTTTCTGTGATATATAAAAATTTTTCACTTTCAGATATTACATCATCAAAAGCTTTCCTCATAGCCACTTTTAATGCTATTTTCTCTGATTCAGAGGGGTTCTTTATTCACTCTGGTTTGTGTTTTGTGTTTTGTTGTTTGTTTATTTTAGCATAAAGCATTTACTGAAGTTTTTCTGGATGATTCACATACTCCTGCAAACTGTAGAGTTTCAGTCCAAGTCACTGCCCCAGCATTAAATCTCTCTGTTCGCTTCCCAATACCTGATCTACGGTCAGATCAGGAAAGAGGACCATGGTTTAAGAAGTCACTTCAGAAGGAGATTCTTCATCTTGAATTTACCGATATGGAATTTAAAACTGAATTTCTAGGAGGGTCAACTCCAGAACAAGTTAAATTAGAGCTTACCTTTAAAGAGCTAACTGGTAAGAATGTTAATACTATATTCAAAAGTCCTTTTTCATTTTCATAGGTACTATGTAGTTGCGATTAAGGTCCTCTCATATCGTGTAACCCAGGGAATGTCTTTCCACCTGAATTTTGGAGTAGATATGATATCTCTACTGTAGTTTTGTGTTCTGTACTAAATACCAACATAAGTCCAAACATGACTACAAGGAGGAGAGGCTGTGTCTCCAGTTCTGGACTCCTCAGTACAAGAAAGACAAGGAGCTTCTGGAGAGAGTCCAGTGGAAACCACAAAGATAATGAGGCTCTGGAGCATCTTTCATCCGATGAGAAGCTGCAGGAGCTGGGCGTGTTTGGTCTGGAGAAGACTGAGAGGGGATCTCATAAGTAAATAAATATATCAAAGACAGGTGCCAAGAGGATGGTGCCAGACTCTCTTCAGTGGTGCCCAGAGACAGGACAGGGACCTATGGCCATAAACTGAAATTCAAGAAGTTTCACATTAACACGAGGAAAAACTTCTATATGTTGAGGGTGGCTGAGCACTGGAACAGGTGCCCAGGGAGGTTGTGGAATCTCCCTGTCTGGAGACATTCAGAACCCACCCTGGATGTGTTCCTGTGTAACCTGCTCTTGGTGACCCTACCTTGGCAGAGGGGTAGGACTAGATAATATCCGGAGGTTCTTTTCAACCCTAAAAGTGCTGCAATGCCGAGATTGATTCCCTAAATAACGATAACTGAAAAATTTTAATAATTTCACACCTCTTATATCTTTGAAGTAATAAATCTATGAGACTTGTTTATATTTGCAGTCTTCTCTGCTATCTCATTTTGTGCCCTTAATCAAGGCTGTGACAAAATATAGTGGTGCTATAAATGTAAATGCAGATATCTATGCATTAGAAACATCTGATTTTCTAACTACTGCTATCTAGAAAATAGTGTGAAATAATTTTTGTTTCTAAAAGTTGATTTTTTGGAAGAAGAGTTGACAAACTTTGCCTAAGTAGCTTAGCAAGCTTAACATTGATTAGTTAGTCTTGTTAGACTCCAGCCTGAGGAGTGGCTAACCTGGAGTTAGCAGTTGTCATTCCTCTGTTAATTTCTAAAAAATCTCTCTTTGTTCAGGTTCATTTGAAGAAGATAATGCAGAAACACCAGTAAAATTTTTTCAGGTGTCAGGTGGCACAGATGGAGATATAACATCATCATCAGACAATTTTGACTGGCCTCGGTAAAATAAATTTTCGTGCTTTTAATATGGATGGATTAAATTTTTATGAAGGAAGCACTGTTGTTTTTCTAATTTTAATCCAGAATGCCTGTGTGGTAAATGACTGAAAATAATTTGCAAGGAAAGAGCATGTAACTATTGAAAAGACTCCAAGAATTTATAAAAAGAAAGCCTGGAAATTCTACATTTATAATAATGCAATATGGTTTTTAATATATAATGACTTCTGCATGGACTTGAGTAAATTTCAGTGAAAGTTAGGTAAATTATTAGAGACTTGAGACTTTCTTCCAGTTTTTTGCTTTATCTTTTCTCCTGCATTCATGACTGAATACCAAACAGCCCATCCTAGCTGAGTTTTGCCTCAAAATAATATAAGCCATAAGAATAGTAAGAATAATTTTAGTGTGACTGAATTATTGCAGCTTATATCCCATGCAAGGCAATATAGTACTTCAGACTTACTGAAGGGAAGAGCCTGGCAGCTGAAGCATGTAATAAGATGTTTAAAGAGGCAATTTTAGATTTACTACAGAATTTTCTGTATACATTTTTTGCCACAAAATTCAGTGGCTTTCTGACAGCAAGTTTATATGGACATTTTTTTCTTTTATAATGGCACAAATAAAATTTTCTATAACAGTGTTTAAGAAGTTACACCATGCAGTAGAGCATTTTTAATAGCTGTTAATGGTCTAGTGAAACAAGCTTTATTTTGGGAGAGTGCTAGGTTTTTCTTAGGTCACCTCTATGGTCACCTGATGGAGTTGAATAAAGCAGACACGTAACATTTTCTTTCACCTGATGGTAGCTTTTCCATGTCCTTTGGTGGGTATAAGTTAGTTTCTTCTTAGTAGTATTGCTTTGGGTAATAAAATATGTTATTATCTAATAAAAAAGTCCCTGGATTTTGAGCTATTTAGTCTTATGTGTATTTAATGGGAAGCCAGTAGAACTAGTGGACATGTGACAGTACATAAACATAAACATTATAACCATCTCACTTATTCTCACTAACTTCTTCAATGTCAGGATTGTGTTGAAAATAAACCCTCTGGCTATGCACTCTATTCTGGAGAGGATAGCAGCTGAGGAGGAAGAAGGTGATAATAACTTTCAAGAGGAAGAAGAAGGAGGGTCTCATTCTTTGAAAGATGTCTGTGATATTAGAAGACCAGAGCCTTCTCCATTTTCTTCTCGTAGGGTCATGTTTGAAAATGAAGAGGTACTATAAAACTTTGTTATTGCTTTGTGCTTGTGATAGAAAAAGTGAATACCTTCTCACTACTTTACATGCAACTTCTGGCTTCCACTTCTGGTTTTGTTTTGGGTTTTTTTTTTTTGGTTGTCTGTTTTTGTTGTTGGGGTTTTTTTTTGGTTTTTTTTTTTTTTTTTTTCCCCCTTAAACTTAAGATTTTTTTTTCTTTCAGATGGTGATGCCCGGAGATGTAGTTGAAATGACTGAGTTTCAGGATAAAACAATTAGCAATTCTCATTATGTACTGGAACTCATGTTACCAAACATTCACTTAACATTACCAAACAAAAGCTTCTATGAAAAACTTTACAACAGGCAAGTGTAATTGTTTTGCTTGGTTATCGTGACCTGTACTCTTAGTTCTGTGCCACTTTTGATAAAAGCTATTGTCTAAGCACGTATAGCAGGAACACATTTGTATAGTTTATTTAAAACCACAAAGTGCTATACAGATATTTTTCCAAGTTAATATGGCACCATTGTGTCTGCATCTGATTGGCAGCTCTCTTCTAAAACGTGTTTGGCAGTTTTTGTGAACAGGGAGTGAAGCTAAACAGTCTTTGACTCTCAGTGAATACTTTGTTCAGGTCTCTGTGCATGGTTTCATTTTGCTCTAATCTTTCTGATTTCTTCTTTAAACAGATTATTATACTTAAAAAAATTGAGCTGAATTTTATTCTTTCCATCTAAAAGTTTAGAGCTTGCAAGGCAGTCAGAAAAAAAGCCCTCAAATCCAGTTTTGTAGGGCTCACAAAGGTTTATAAAAATGTAGAGAAAGTGAGCCCAATTTACAGATGGATGTTTGCCATTTATTTCTGTTAGTTTGCTGTCTGAAAAACAACAAAATACTACAAGATTGTTACTGTGCTGTGTGATATGCCAGAGAGATGCTGATCTATTTTGGTCTCTGATAGGTGTTATTTTTGTTTGAGTATTTTCACTTCCAAAGTGGCAAAGCAGAACCTTCCACTGAATATTCTGTTGGAATACTTCTGTACTGAATGTCATATATCTTTACCCTGACAGGCATACTCCCTTGAAATCAAAAGAATTAATATTTCTTGCAACTCAGTTGAAAATTGATGTGATCAAAATAGGGGTTTCTTAGCACCCCCTCCAACTTACTGAGCTAATAGATACCTACTTATAGAGCCTTTGTGTCACTATCATATGTTAGACTTTGATATGTGTATGCCATAATTACAGAAGTTACTTCCTTTTTTTATTGCTCTTACTCCTGAATATATTATTGTTTCTTGTGCTCGTGTACTTTCTCTATCTCGTTCATGGATATCTTGTTATTTCAAGTCTGCAAAGAAATTATGCTTGATTGACTTAATACAAAATGGGAATATAGTCATATATCTTGTGTACTGATAATGTATTTCTTCCTAGGATCAGCAATGATTTATTGTTGTGGGAACCCACAGCTCCATCTCCTGTAGAAACATTTGAAAACCTTTCTTATGGTGTTGGACTATCTGTGGCCAGCCAGCTCATCAACACTTTCAGTAAAGACAGCTTTAGTCAATTTAAATCTGCAGTTCATTATGGTAATACACTTAATAAATCATCTAGAACTATAGTGCTTTAGAAGCATAATTGTCTGAAGTGATCAAGGTGTTAGTGGAAAGATTTTGTAAACTTAGAGGAAAACGTAAACCAAGAAAATAAAAAAGGTAGATTACTGTTTAATTGGGTAAAATACGTGTGAAATTGAATTGCATTGCCAATGGAGAAACAATGAGTTATTGGCATAATATGTATACTATCTAGAGAATGAGTTGTTCTTCATTTTATCTGTTAGATGATGAAAGTGGATCTGAGGAAGAAACACTACAGTATTATTCCACTGTTGATCCGAACTATCGTTCACGCAGAAGGAAAAAGCTTGACTCACAGAATAAAAACTCACAGAGCTTTCTGTCTGTTCTGCTAAATGTGACACATGGATTAGTGTCAGTATTCACAGATGTAAAGGTGAGGCACTGGGGCTAGAACAAGTTTTTTTTGTTTTGATCATGGATCCCCTTCATGCTGTATGTACTTACGTGGAAGGAGATAGTGTTTTTACAAGTTACTCTGTAATCTTCATACTACTATAACTAGACAGTAATGCAACACAGTATTTTGCAAATTCTGTTTGCTTTGCTTCATGTGAGAATAACTGAAATGCAAGCAGGAAAACATGCATTGGTAGCAAGTGTTATGTTAGTTTAGACTGCCTAAACACAGCAAACTATCAGCAAATGATGATTTTATCTTTTCTGTTCTTCCTTTAGCAGGATGATGGAAATACACTGGAAGGAAAATATGGCGAATTTTGGTTTGAATTCAACAGTGGTTCCCTTTTCAGTGTTACTAAATATGAAGGCTTTGAGGACAGACACTATGTTTGTGTCCATTCTAGCAGTCTCAATTTATACCATCAAGGTAGGGGTGGGATTGAGGTGGCTTTGGGACTAAATTTGAAATTAACTAAGCTTGAAACTTTTTAGGAAAAAGGCTGTATTTTTTTCCTCTTTTCTCTCATAGTGTATCATTTGACACACTGAATATAATTTATGGCTAATGTTCTAAATGCTACAGTAATGCAACTTCATTATAGCTGTATTTAGTTACAGTTTAACTCCAACTTTCCAGACAGCTACTGGTCTTTAAAGGTACTGTGATCCTCTGGCAAATTAGTTTTACAGCCTATTCTTTACTATGAAAATACACTCTTTCTACATGTTACTGGTTTTGTGTGTCTGGTAATCCCCATGTAGTTCAGCCTTTTCGGGTTTCCCCCTCAGATGCCTCTGAATCAGTGGTACTCATGTTTCAGTGCAAGGCTTAGTTATTGTTTGTTTAGATGTTAGCCTGGCACTATCTCATAAAATGAAGGGGAGACACATGGTCCTCCATGTAATCTGTAGGAGATTTCTGTCCTTTATTTCAACTTTGCTATTTTGTTGGGCAAATAAAAAACTCCATCTTTAGTAGCCACATTGAAGATTATAGCTGGAACTGTGGTTTTGAATACTGGATCACCCATCTTCCCTTCACAGCTCTTGGTTGTGCATGACTAACTTTGGTAATTAAAATAATTTTGTTGGCATTAAGCATAAAAAGAATTTTCTGTAACACTTCATCAGTAACAGCTTTGATAATTAATTCCAAAATCTCTTTGCAGGTTTGGTAGATGGAGTCGTCCCTTCCTCTGAAGTGCGACTGCCCAGCACAATACGTCCCCATTGGTTAGAGCCTACTATTTGTTTTTCTGAAGAAGATGGTCTTAGTAGGACTACTTCAGATGGTGTAGGAGTGGATAGTCCAAGTATGCTGACTGTTGCAGTCAAAATCCAGTCAGATAAAATAGAGAGCAATACAAAGGTTTGTGCTGTTTGTGCTTTTATAAAGTTGAGTTATCTCTGTATAGAGGCATCTAGACTTGGAGTTAGAAGTGTTATAGATGAAGAAACCGTATGTTCTAAGATATTCATTTTCAAACTATAATTTTCTGTTACAATCTTTTGGGTAGATTATAAAATTTAAGCAGCAGCTTAATTTATTAATTCTTCCAATACTTCACTTTGCTGATTATGCTATTTCTTTACTGAATGCATTTTTTGGATAGTTGACCTTTTTTGTTTGTTTTTGTTGAGTTTCTCTGGTGTCAAAACAGGCAAGAACAACTATAGAGTTACACTGCAGTTAACTAGCAGTGTCATTTAATAGGCAGCCTTTGCTTACCTGTTTGGAATGGGACTGGTAAAATGACGGTAGCATTCGTTAGTGTGGCTGAAAGATGACGTCTTAGCATAGTGGTGGCAAACAGGTCGGTTGAGGTATCTAAATAAGGGTTCTGCAGACCAGCAAAATGTTGTGGGAGTTCAATTTTCTCACATGTGAGCTATTTTGGGTTAGTATTCCTGGTAATTTCTGCTGAATCCCAGAGTGAATGTACAGGCAGCCTTCCTTCCTACCACCGCCACAAAGCTGCCATTTCTACACTATCGTGTTGCAAAAAGTATGATACTGTGTTATCCAGGGTTTATGTATTGGGAAGCTGGGTTTTTCTAGACACCAGGAGGTTTTTTTGGGGGCAGAAGGATGACACTGTTTCATAATCTAGGTGTAAAGTGGCTTTCAAGGAAACACGTGTAACTAAGTCTTGCAACTTTGTTGTGCAGGAATTTCTGGTTGCTGTTGGACTAAGAGGAGCCACCCTTCAGCACCGAGTGCTGCCTTCAGGTTTAAGCTGGCATGAGCAGGTCTGGTTGCTACAGTTTTCTTGACTACAGCTTCAATTTCAGTCTTATTGCCTTAACGATCTAACTAAATCTTGATTGAAATTCTTGTTGTTAGGCTATGCTGTATATCATACTCTGCTCTGGAAAGTGTTATTATTTCTTTCCTGTTTCTCTTTGAGACCATTGACAGATGATAATCTTACTTTTAAATGATTTCTTGTCTATTCATTTGATTCCTCTCATAATCCTAATTTTTTGCCCATAACATGTCAGGGAGGCTCTTGGGGAGGTTTTACTTCATTCTGTTGGGGTTCAGGTTTTGTTTAAAATTCAGATGAAAAAATCTCAGTAGTCCAATACAATTCAAAAACATAAATAATCCTGAAGTTAAAAATACCCTCAAAACAAGCAAATGTATTATTTGCAATTCTGAAGGCATTTCTGTATTCTTCCCTTCTGCTGACTTTATCCCTCAAGTCTCATTTCTCAGTTGTACATTTCCTGTTCTGTATTGCTGGAATAGCAGTACTGGAGGACTTCAGGGAGGCAGTGAGCAGCAGTTTACACAAACATTTCTGAATGAGAAGGGTTGTAGTCATAGCTGTGGATGCAGAGGTAGAGCACAGCAGCTGGGGCTGGAGCCCCTTGGTCTGTGTGTGTGCACATGAGGCAAGACATGCCATTAGCACAGGAGCAGTGTTGTTGAATGTACCACTCCTATACTGGATTACAGATAGTAACCCTTGACACTCAAGCTTCTCCTCTTTATCCTCCAGTCTGTATAATATACTGATGTTTAAATGCATTGTTACTGTATAACTGTGTGGGGCTGAACTTGGGACTTTGGACTCTGCTGTGCCATTATTTTCTCCTCAGCATAATATTCCTGTGGGTTTGTGTAGCCTGTTTTACACCGTGTTGCTTCTTTGCTCTGTGAAATTTTCCTCGAGTAATGTTCCCAAGTGCATCACAGGCAATATTTTTTGGAGGGGGAGAGATGAAATAAAAAAATGTCCAAAGAGGTAGTTAGAAGAAAAAATTAAAAGACCAGCAGTGATGGTATGCCTCAGGCTTGGAATATTTTAAAAACTTTTATAGTGTAACATACTGGAGAGGGAACTATGACAGATCTTCTAGAGGAGGATAACAGCTAGTTTTATGTTGTAGTACATGAAAAAACTGTTTATACAATGAATGTGCACATGGGTCTGAGTGTATTTCCCATTCTCACCCCTCAAGAAAGACTTGAAGATAACTTGAACAATGTAGAGGGTTACAAGAAAAGTGAGCTTTTCAAAGAGAGAGCAAGGAAAATGCAAACACTAGTAACAGCTACAAAGGGGGATGCATAAGACTGTATTTGGGCAGTGTTTTAAAAATGCATTGTCAAGATTTGTTACAGGGAGGCACTTGAGTGTATGTGGATTGGTCTTTTCCATACCTTTGAAGCTGCAGTTTTTATGTTTTGGTGGGGGTTTTTTTGGGTTTTTTGTGTTGTTTACATTCTATGCTTCTCTCTAAAAAGATATTGAGTAAGTATCTTTAAATATCTGCGTCTGTTCACACTTTTCCTTCCACTAATCTAACATTTTATTGTCATATCTGTTACAGGGTTTCTCTTTTGGGATGCATTGTTGTTTGTTAATTTAACAGATATTGAAGTATTAATATGTTTGTGATTTTTAGATTTTATATTTTTTGAATATTTCTGATGAGCCTGTTCTGGGATATAGTCCTCCAGCTACAATTACAACTTTTCATGTACATCTGTGGAGTTGTGCTCTTGATTACAGGTAAGTAAAATGCAAGTGTGTCACTTGACTCTGTAACTGCGTACTTACTCTTCAGGAATGATCAAGTTTGCATACTATAAATAATATTTATTTAGGCACTTTTGAAAAATGTGCTTAACAGAAATCCCTTAACTGGAAGGAATTTAAAGTAGGAAATGACTTGCCTAGGTCTGGGAAGATGGAGTTAGGTAATCTATAAGGCTTTGAGTGAACTTCCAAATAGGTACAGAGCACTAATTTGTTTTTCTTGTTTGTTATTAGGCCCTTGTTTTTGCCAGTCAGATCTTTACTTACTGTTGAAACTTTCAGCATTTCCAGCAGTGTTGCAGTAGATAAATCCTCTTCTACTCTCAGGTATGATGTAAATGATTGTGAATCATGTAAGCTCCTGTACAACTTGTAATGCCTATATGCTTTTTTGAAGCATTAATGCATTAATGTTGTGTAAATGATTACACTGGTTTCCATCTTGTGAAATTTGCTCACATGTAATCCTTCTGTTTTATTAGGTTAAATAATTTTGTTTATTTATACTTTTTAGTTGGATTGCTTCCTTTTTACAACAAGCAATTCTGCATTTTTAGTTAAGATTGGAATGTCCTGAAATGAAGTTATGTCTATTTTATGAATTAGTAAGACCTTAAGATTTCTTGTAATTTGTTACTTGGAGACAGTGTATTAGTTAATTGAATATTAAATGACTAATGAAAATATCTGTAACTTCTAATAATTTTCTTGTAACTTCAGTTGAATATTCACTCTGTTTTACCTGTTCTGTTGTGAAATATCTACAAAGTTTATTGTTTTTATTGATAAAACCTTTTAAGTGACCTTTGAAACAAATGTTCTGTTAACTTTATTAAGAAGAGAAAAAAACCCCAGAAATAGAAATAAGTGTTAAGGATTAAGGCATTATTTTCTATTCTAGGAAGGATCAAATATATAAATTGAAGCATAAGAAATATATAATTAGTGGTTATATAGCGATTAAATAGCGGTAATTAGCGATTACAGTTAGTTGTCAATAGATGTGAGAATTCTGAAAGTTTAAAGTGAAGAGTATGGATTTAAGATATGCTAGGTGTATTTGTGGTTTAGAATATTTTTTTATATACTAATTTCTTTTGACTTACTAATTGCACAGCATTTCTCTAGCATTTTAATTTCATCTCCTTATTGTCTCTCAGGATAATTTTAGATGAAGCTGCTTTGCATTTGTCTGACAAGTGTAACACTGTCATGGTGAACCTCCATAGAGGTAAGGATGCTTCAGATGTGACTAATCAATTGCAGAGCCTAAAAAAGCAAATTACAGGCATATTCAGCATGTGCAATGGTTATTGAAGAAGAGGACTGAGGAGATAAGGAGCAGCAAGTCGAGTATGCAAGAATAGTGCAATGTTGGTAAAAATCTGAGTGCTCTGGTGTGGATTTCTGGATCTAGAATTATGTCAGAGAAAAGCATCTTGCAATTCCTTTAGTATCTTGTTACAGTTTATAATGGGTATTTGAAAAAGCATATATTTAAAAATCTGGAGTTTCACAGAAAGAACTTTTCTTAGAAAGAGATCTCATGAGATATATATATTCTAAATAGTTTAACTTGGTTCATCTAGTTGAAGTAGTTGAAAGGCATGGAATTGTAGGTTCTGAAAAGAATCATACCAGCTGCGTTGCTCTCATCGAAATAGTTATAGTAAGAACCTTTAAGGACTGAGGGACTTGAATCAATATTTAATGAGTTGGAGAAATAATGAAACCTTGTGCCCACAAACGTGTATTTAGCTTAGGTAAGAGATCTCTAGTAGGGGGCACAGTAAAGGTAAGCCTGTTTTGTTTAAACAACAAAAGAGGACAAATAAGTTATTCATAGCACTGAAAGATTAGTACAATATGAACATGTGTTCTCTCTCACTTCAGCTAAAAAGCTGGTAGAATGTTTAGTCATTCAGCTTCTCTGTGCCTTGGTTTCTCTAACTCACACAGATGGGATGAAGATAAATATCTTAAAAGATTACAGTGCACACAGATGGTGGTAGTGGGAGTGATACACTGGACTGAAAAGCTTCAAGTTCTTGATTTGAGTAGCTGAAACTTGAACTCTGAAAGTAATCCTCATCAAAGAAGGAAATGCAGAGATATAAAAGGTTTTGTTTCCTTTACAGCTCATACTGGTTTTAATGGTTTTATAACTATAGGTATATAGGGGTTTGTTATTTTCTTAGTAATTTTTAAAATTATCATATTTCAGATTATGTTCGTGTTATGGATATGGGACTGCTGGAACTAACCATTACAGCAGTAAAATCAGATTCTGAGGGAGAAAGAGTAAGTATTCAATCACAAACAAACTAAAATGTAAAATCTTCATGAGAGATTGTGACTTGAAAATTACTTCATTATACTTAAAATCAAAGGTTTTTTGGTTTATTTGTATTTTTTAACTACTTTTTTGACTAGTTAACTAAAATAATTTAAAAACAGCTGTGTGTATGCCATTTCTATGGAACTTTAGGATGACTTGAAGTTTATTCTTGTTTTTTCATTGTTGCTATCTAGACTAAACCACGTTTTGAGCTGCACTGTTCCAGTGATGTAATCCATATTCGTACCTGCTCTGATTCATGTGCTGCACTAATGAATCTCATACAGTATATTGCCAGTTATGGTGATTTACATCCACCTGCTAAGACAGAGGTCAAACGTGGAGTTAGCAAGCCAAAAATGAAGGTATACAATGGCAAATTGATAGCAACGTAACTTTCTGCTTCTTGGTAATATATTTTGATTTTAATCCCCATTCTATTTACAAATAATATGAGATTTTCTGCAAAGAAATTAACAAATTGTATCTAATTTAAAATATATTTCAGAGTTAAAATATTTTCTTTTTCTGCATTGGTCACTAAATGTTTTAAAATATTACTCTGTTCACCTCTTGTACTTTATTCTTATCTAAAGAAGAAAATTCCAGGACATATATGAGCTGTCCAGGTACTCTCATGATCTAAATACCGTGAACCATAATGTTCTAACCTACTTTATGGATCATCCAGCTTGATGTTTCAGATCACTTGACTATTTAACAAGTTAAGGTGTTTTTTCTCACAGTTCAAGAGCTGTGAATCAAGCTGTTCTAGCAGAATCTTTTTTGACATTTGTTGGTTTTGAGATGTAACTATGTACAGTTCCTCTCTTATAGGTAGAAACCTTTAGCCAACCATCTTCCCATGGACCAGGCCTTGCTGAATCTGAGCAGCAGATTTTACGGGATTTGATGAGTGATGCGATGGAAGAAATTGAGACTCAACAGACTGCTTCTGCCATGAAGCAAGAGTCTAATGGTAAGAATCCTCTGAAGGCTTAACTGCATAGAAAGTACATTTTTTTCTGGAAAGAAAAGTGGGATTGAAAGTTTTGTGTATGTAGAGATGGCTGCAATAAGAATGGGAGCAGGTACTTAGGATGTCTGAGATCTTCAAACTATGGAACAGATTCTTGTCTTTAATAATAGTAATGCAGAAGTACTTGGAGGTTCTAGTCAAATACACATTACTGAGGCACTGTAAGCAGCAGGGAAGAAAACTGTCTCTGGGACTCTGTCAAGACCCCTAATCCTGTAGGAGTATAAGTTAATGTGGAGGAACCAAAGACCTTTATTCTGTGTTTGAGGGAGGTCCAGGAAGATGGTGCAGTTCTGAATCACAGGAAGAACTTTCAGCTATAAATTTTTTTTTAAGTTAGCAGATAGAACAAGATAAGTTAATTTTTATCACAGGATTATAGCTTCCGTATCATGGCTGGAGTGTAATTCAGGTTTAAATTTGATAAGGATTTTGTACTGGAAGTAGATTTCTATTCCATTACTATTTCCATAATGTCTGGTCATCTTTTCTGTGGTGGAAGGTGAGCAGTCACTGTATTACTGAAAGTTTTTGATGCTGTGATCTTACTACCAGAATGAGAAACTTGAGAATTGTATATTATTTATAGTAGGAATTGATTCAAGATGTAATAAGCAAGTTTCCTTGATACAGTTGAAGTTACAAACATTAGTTTATCTAATTTTCAGATTTTGTAAGGATTCTAACACTGAAACATGTTTTTTTCCTCCCACCCTTCTTCAACTCCCAGGAGTTTTGGATGACAAATCTCAAACTCAGGAACCATCTTGCTCAGATCTCTTCCTGTTTCCAGATGAAAGTGGAAATGTTTCACAAGAACCGAGTCCCACTTACGCTTCATTCACTCATCACCTGATAAGTGAGGCCATGGGAGATGTTCCGGCAGAAAGTGATGATTTCTGCATTCTTTTTGCTCCTAAAGTTGCCGTTGCTGTAAGAACCTTTGAAAATTACTTTAAAAAAATCCATATATAAACTGAATTAGAGAAAAGCCTATGTAAAACCTGGACAAATAAGATATCATAGATTTCTGTGATTGCTTAGTGATGCTTTTCTGTTTGAAAGGAATTCCTGCATTGTTACTGTTACGAATGAGTGCAAGTATTTTCAAATAGATAAGACTTTTCTATATCTCTACACTATCTAATTGTTCTCTTATGTGAATGTTATATTGAGTTGTATTGGCAGTTTTCCTACATTTTGGTCATGTTTAATCAAAACAGCAGCTTTGCATGTCTTCTGATCTTTTGTTAGTTTCTCTCTTAGTCTAAGCTCTCAGTGTTTCTGAGGACCTAAGATCCTTGCCAAACCTCAGAGAAATGCTTGTGTGTTGCTTTACACCAATGTCTGTCCTCTGCATGTTGTCTGGTAGTATTCTTCATGACAGAAGCAGTTCCTGGGTCCCTGATTAAGAAGCTACATTTTCCCAATTACAGTTGAGCTTGTTTGTTTCCGGAAGTGCTAATAGAATAGCCTGGGGTCTTCTGTGGTTTTCTGTTTGCTTGCAACTAGTACTTCATTTTGTTTGTAGTTTGGGTGGGGAAGTTTTTTGTTTTGGTTTGGGTGTTTTTATTGTTGTTTTTAACTGCATTACAGCTTCTACTTTTTTTCATATGCTTTTGTCTGTACTTTATAAGAAACATTTCTAAACCTATCATGTGTTGTGTAGGCTTTGGACGACAGTACAGAAAAGTTATCCTTTTCATGGGAAAGAATTAGACGTCTCAATAAAGAAATCAGATTTCACCTTGTCAATGCCATGTTTTTTTGGTTTGTTTTTTTTTTTTTTTTTTTTTTTTAAATTAGGAAAAGGAGGAAGAGCCAGTTATAAAAATAATGGTTGATGATGCAATTATCATAAAGGAAAATCATTTCAGTCAACCTATTAAAAAAACGGATACAAGCAAAGCTCCCCTTCATTTTCCTGTTCCTCTGGTACGCTATGTTGTAAAGGAAATATCTCTTATTTGGCATCTTTATGGTGGAAGGGATTTTGGGACTGCACCACCAACTTCTCCAGCTAAAAGTTTCATGTAAGTGTTTGATCTAATTATGTGGGTTAGAAAATTTAGAAATACTTTATATTCTTTTGATTTGGAGTAATCTTATTGCTCAGTCTCAAGTCTCCCTTGCTTGCTTGTTGGCTCTCTTCTCACAAGGAATCAGTCATAGAATGGTTTGGGTTGGAAAGGCTCTTAAGGATCATCTAGATTCTTATTCAGTTTGACTCCACACATCAGAGTTTTTCTTGTGTCAGCCTGGACAAGCTGGGTTGGATTTTGCTGATTTTTGGAGTGGGGTGGGGGAATGGATTTTGTTTTAGGGTAATATTAGTAGTCAAATTTTCCTAAAGAGATCAGAACTTAAGGAGCATAAAAGTCAGATTTACAGGATGTTGTGAGCTAGAGAATAAAATTATTACAGTCAAAATTAAGGAAATGAATGTTAATTTGGTGGGATACATGTTCCTGGCATTCTGCTTAGGTGTGTATTAGTTGAACAAAAAGAAATTTTTTGGTTTACAGTAACATAATTTCAATTTTTTAAAAAATATAATTAAAATAGCGAGAAGTTACATCCAGTGCATTTAGTTTTTAGATTTACAGTAAGATAACTTTAATCTGCAAAAGTGTATTTTTCCTTTTTATTTCCCCAGAAGTCCCCACAGTTCTCCTTCTCATACACCAACAAGGCATGGACGGAATACAGCATGTGGAGGAAGAGGGAGAAACCCAGACTTTCTAATGGAAATACAGTTAAGCAAGGTGAGTAACAGAAACAGCTTCAGCCATGACTTCAGTGTGTGGATATCTTTACATGTTATACTCCTTTGATAACACCTTTCTATTAGAGTTCAGTACTGTTTCTTTCTAAGCAGTCACTTTGATGGTGATGAATGTAGAATTTGTCAAGAAAAACTGTTACTATTGGCATAGCATTTACTTGCTGCATAAGCTTGTTCCTAAAGATGGAGTATATTCATCACAGTATTCTTAAAAGTCCTTGTTTATTATACAGAACTGCTGTTCTGTTTTTCTTTCTTCAGTTCCATTCTGAATAGGGACACCTGTTATGAAATAAAGTGTTCTAACAAAATAAGCAAGATAGATCTCTTGAGAATGTTCAGTGTATTGGTTTGATAGCTGGATATGAAATAACATCTAGTTATATCAGTGTTGTTTCTGTGTTTCCCCTAACATATTTAGCACCTTCAGGCATAAGTATCTTACTATGGTTTTTAAGCCTGTGCTTAGCTCTAACATAGGAACTAGTTGGTTTTTTTTAGTGCTGTGAATAATATTGGTAAGGAAATAAACATATTTCATGTTACATGGATCAATAACAGATTATATTAAAAAAAAGATGTTTTCAAACATTTCCATAAACATGAAAGGCACTACATAAAAATAAAGGCCTTTTTATAGTCTATGTGCATTTCTAAAACTTAAAATTCATCCCATTAGTACTTCAAGCTTGCCAGAAATATGTGATATTAAGGTAGCCTTTTCTAGAAAAAACATGACATTGCAATAAAATAGAGGGAAAAGGGAAGCATTTCATATTCCACCTGGAAAACTACACATGTAGAATTATAGCCATCACCCAATTTGCAGATCTTTAATGGGAGTTGCTGTTAGCACTGAAGCTGTATAAAGGTTTTTTCCCCTGCTTGGGCCCCTGACTCGGTTCAAGGCCGAATAGCAATGTTTGAAGCGCTGAAGGAGAATAAAGGCGTCACAAGCGGTGTCGCCTGGGAGCTGAGCGCGGCGCCGGCAGGGGCCGCTGCCGCGCCCGCTGTGTGCGCCCAGCAGTGTTCCATGGCCGGCCGGGCTGCGGCCGCGCTGGGGGAGCAGGGCAGCGTTTGTGCGTCACCGCAGCTGGAAATGAGAGCTGCATCCAGGGGTGACCTAACCAGGATAACTTAGAGAAATGCTGATTTAGATTTATGTGGAGTAAAGTGAGTAAGAAAAAGGAAACAAAGTGGCAAGAAGCCACTTGAGAAATCAGTTGGTAGTGAAGAAACAGTTTTTCTTCGGTATTAGAGGGTGCAAGGCTCAAGAACTGCAAGATTGTCTGGTACAGGCTTCACCATGAAGTGAGAAAGATGTCAGGAGTGAGAGGAAAAAGCTGAGCCCATGTTAAAAAAAAAAGTGAAATTAATTCCTTATCTTTTACTGACTCTTTGTTTTGTCTTGAATTTGCATATTAAAAAACAAACATGTACACTACTGGAAATGGAAGATTTCTACTGCTAGATATGTAAAAACCTGAATAATGTTCAGAAATCTTAATAGTATTTCTGTAAATTTAAAATAGTAGACAGCTGTAAAAGTTCTTGTATGTGGTATACTTCCCTGATTTTTGTTTATTTTTTTTTTTTTTGAAGAACTATTCTGCTGTTAAATGGTGTTTTTCAATGAAACTGACTTTCTTTCCTTTTTAAAAGGTGAAATTCCAGCATGAAGTGTATCCTCCAGGTGGTGCAGATGGTGAATCCTGTCTGTTGGAGCAGCCAGTGTCACGACAAGTTTTTATTGTTCAAGATCTCGAGATCAGAGATCGCTTAGCTACATCACAAATGAATAAATTTCTCTATCTCTACTGCAGTAAAGAGATGCCCAGAAAAGCACATTCAAACATGGTATAGCTATGAAATGTTAATTTCTTACAATTACTGTGCTTGAATTATCGTTGTGGGGCTATGTGGACTTCTTTATCTTGCAGAAGCAGAAACATGAGTTTGTTACACTGAAGTAATATAACTTGTTGATAGTTATTTGTTTGACTCTTTGTGGATATTAAGACTAATTCAAAGGTCAGTGTGAATGTCAGCATGTCAGGTATTAATGGGTTTGAGACTGTTATTTAAAAAAGAAGATGTGCAGGACTACTTTGGTAGCTTTCACAATTTGGTTTTGAGCAAATGTCTGCTTGTATCATTGATGAGACTTTTCACTACACATCCAGATTTGTATTTTTATGGTATACAGTGGTCTTACTGGTTCTATAAAGGATTTCATAATTTTTGAGGGTTTAATTGTTTCTTTATAAATTCAGAGTAGGTTTTTATTCAAATGGTAATTGCTAAGTGGAATCATACTAGTACAGAGATTTTGCAGTAAGTGTTTTTCCTAGCTGGTGTTCTGAGATTTAATAATTGTGAATGTTTGTGCTTTTATTGATCTTGTTGTTGTTTTTCAGTTAACAGTTAAAGCATTACATGTCCGTCCAGAGTCTGGCAGATCCCCACAGGAATGTTGTTTACGTGTTTCACTAATGCCACTTCGCCTCAATATTGACCAGGTTGGTTATGCCAGTGCAAAAAATAAAATAATTTTTTCTTTATTGAATGATACATGGGGTTTCTCTTAACCAGATACTTTTAGCCATCATACATATTTTATGTTTTACATTTTCTTGCTGTGATACCTTTTTTATTTAATCTTTGGATCTCTGTTGTTTCATTTATATCGGTGCTAGAACTTGCCTTCTGCTCCAGCTATTACAGAGGCTAGATTTTTTTTATTTTAAAAAGACTAAGAATATCTTTAGGCAAAACAGTTTTCTCAGTAAATTTTCCTCCTGAAGCTTCTGATAATCTCAAAGCGTTTAGAATCACGGCTTTTAGAAATAACTACTTTTTCTTAAATGATCTGGTTTTGTTTGTTCATGAAGTGACTTCATTGTTTTTAGTTGAAAAAGGTTAATCATTAATTCAGAAGTGGTTTACAACATCTTGGTCAAGGGCACTTGACATTTAAGAAATGCTTCTATAACCTGAATCTTTTGTCTTGCTATCAACTGCAGTGGCAGGGGGAGCTGAAATTGTTTTACTTTCTTTAGCAGGTCTTTGTGCAAGGTATTTTTGATATATTCAAGAAATATTTGGGTCTTTTCTTAACCAGTAAGAGCTATGTATGTGTATGGTGGCAAATGTGAAGTGCAGTTACTACTCTTTGTTGAGGCATTTCTTCCTTGATTTGTTCATCTTCAGAGAGCTACATGGGATTTGGGTTTTTCAGGAGCATAACTAGGATTTCCATACCTTTTCTTTCTTTCAACACACATTAGAGACCAGGTTTTCATTTTGCTTTTGACAAAACTGAGCTCTGTCTGGTTTGCAATAACCTAATCTAGAAAAAAATGACCTGGAAATACTGCCATCTAGGGGGAAAATGTGTTCCCTCTTGGTTACTTTTTAGTCTTTTATGTTTCGTACCATAAATGGAATTCACCTTTACAACTTCTGTGAAATGAACCACAGGTTTTTTTGGAAGCACAGGGCTGCATGCAGTCATTAGAAATACTTGTTATCACTATCTAAGCTGTCATTCTTACCAACTGGAAGTAAAAATGGAAAAGGAAGTCCGGTTGTCATCAATGATAGGATGGAAAAGGCACCAGTGTGATGCATCTGTCTGAAAAAGAAGCTGGGATGTAATAGCTTTCTGACATTATTAAGACATTAATACCATAGATATTAATGACTTTTAATGAAGCAGTAATGAGCCCTGATTTGTAATGTTTTGATTGACTTTGACAGTACTAGAGAAGATATAAACTATATTTAAATACCTTCTACTACAAATCAGAGAAAAGTTTATAGCCATTAAAACACCTGGGTTCTGGAACAGTCTCCAAAATGAGGGTAGAAATGATGAAAATAACACTGAATTTTTAAGACAGAGCTATCTAGATCATGAAGTCCTGTTATATGGAGCAGGGTGCAGTGGCTAAGAGGATCTTCCCAGTTTCTGTCCTAAAATTTCTGTGTAGTTTGTGCATATGTTAAAGGATCAAAATTAAAAAAAAAAAAAGTTTTGTTTCATATCTGCATAGAAATAGATCTGGAATAGTAGATAATGTTTTTAGAGAATTGAGTCTTTGTATTTATTTTAACCTGATTGTATTTTACTTCTTGCCATTAGGATGCCTTGTTTTTCCTGAAGGACTTTTTCACTAGCCTTTCTACAGAAGTAGAACTCTTAGTTACTCCAGATCCTGAAGGTATATTTCTAAAAAAAAACCTATCATAAAAAGTGCTGCTTCTTTCTCCTTTAATTTGTGTACGTGTCTATGAATTCACATGTGAATCTTGTGTGTATAAAGAATTGTGTTGGGGTTTGAGCACTAACATTAATAACTGACTTTTTAGAACTCAAAAGCCTTAGGTATTTAAGCTTTTTATTTTAGAAATATGAACAAAGATCTTCAACACCTGGAATTTTAATTCTATAAAAGGTTTAACCAAAATTGAAGCATATTTAATAAGAGTCTCTGGAAAAATTGAGAACTGTGTATCTTCTTTTGCGAGTTAGATAAAACTAATATATTGTACTACATATTTATAAAGTTGAATTCTGTGTTAGCCAACTTCAAGCTATTAGACAAACATATTATTTTATGCAAGGGATATTAAATAATGTATGTAGGCACTTGAAGCAGTGCTTCTTACCAATTACATTATCTGATGCAAAAGTAGTATCTGTTGAAAAGCATATTTCCACTGTTAACTATATTTGGATATTTCTTAGCAGCTATACTTTACCTGTTTCTGTGGAGATGTCATGCTAAAATGCATAGCTGGTGAAGCACTCTGCAGGACTGCCATTAGAACCAGATACATTATTTATGCTGATGCACTACCCTCAGCTTCAGCTGCATGTAATAACTTCTATCAAAAACTAAGAGAATCTAAATATTGCCCTGCTAGTAATTCCTACTAATAAGCATTAGAGCTTACTAAGGGTGCAGTAATTGTGTAAATGCAATCTCTCTGTAATCACTATGAAAAATATGAGTCACTTTACTGTGCACAACTTCTTTTCTTAGTTAAAAAGTCTCCTGGTGGTGAAGTTACATGTAGTTTGCCCAGGCATGTCAGTAGCCTTAAGGAACCAAGTCCAGTCATTTCTTTTGCATCACACAAGCAAGCAAATGAAAATGGCAGCATTGATTCTGTGGATGTGGTTAATGGAGATGATGATCATTTCTCACAAGAAACGACATCGTACAGTGATCAGCCTGTATTTTTCAGGTAAACTTTTGTTACAGAATTTCCAGTGACACATAGCTGAATGTTTTAAGAAAGTGTGGTGATAAACTATTCAGACCTTCAGGCATGGTGCATTTTTTTGTTTATTGGCTGCTTGTAGAAAGCAAATATATTTGTTCCTATCACTGGGAGGTCACCAATGATTTTTTTTTTAACTTTTGCACACTACTGTGCACAAGGAAATAAAACGTAGATTTCTGCCCCATACAGAACAAGTAATGAGATGTTTTACAAATGCATAAAAAGAGCAGTGTTTGTACTCTTATGTATAACTATAAATTATCTAATATAATCAGAGATGAGAGTATATAAAGGAAGAGAATATAAAGATATAGTGGAAGAGAGGTGTGAAATTAAAATATCGGAAGAGAAACTCTAATGTAACCCTGACTGGGAAGTGACTATGAAAGTTGTAGCTTGTTATGTAAAAGTTTTTTTGTGTGTATTCAGATCATAAGTGCCTCTAACAATAGATGTGTGCTGTGGTAAGCAGTACAGAGTCCGATTGTAGTAGCGTGGCTGTGGTTCTATTTCACCACATACATTGCCAACAGAATTTTTCATCAAGTTCCACTTGCAGCACTAAATTTTGCCCACAGAAGCATAATTTTGTGGGTGTTGGCTTGTTTGTTTGTTTTTTTAACATAAAGATACTCAGTCATAGGATTAGTAGCACTTTTGCAGGACTTTTAAATTTTATTACAAATGCTAACCTGAAATAGATGTGAATAAACCAAGAAAAGCTGAATTTGCCACTGTATTTTGTACATTTATTCTGAACTACTAACACAGTAATGAAGGATTTATGGTTTACAGAAAAGGGTGTGACATCCTGTTCCAGGAGAATGGGAAACTGTGAGTTTCTTTTCAGGAGGATAGTTTTATTTCCTTTTCATGTTTCTCACTATAATATTTTCTTTGTATGTCCCAGAGAATTTCGCTTTACGTCAGAAGTTCCAATACGGCTTGATTACCATGGCAAGCATGTATCAATGGATCAGGTTTGTGTATAATGCTGATTCTATAGAATAAAAATTAGGTGTTTGTTTTGCTTTCCCCTCTCTGCTTCCATAAATGGGGGTATATTTTTATGCTCCCTCCTCATTAATGATGTGATCATGACAAATATAAACCACTTTTTTTCCCCTTAGTTTTAGTAAAGCTTAACCTTATTTCACTCTTAATTAGAAAACTGGGGAAGGATCCCCCACATGTGATTAACCCAGGATGGAACTTGAATGTCGCATTTATGAGCTCAATGGTTAGCCTGAAATCACAGTGTCTAGCTGCAGTGCCCCTCAAAGTATGATACCACTGTCTGATGCCAGAATTACGCATTTTATTTTTTCCTCGTTAATACCACAACAAAATATTCTTGTTCTCTTTGTTTCCTTTCCTTGAAGTCTAGTAACAAATAGGCCTCAGTGGCAATGGCAGAATCTATTGCAGATGAAAAAAATGCTCATGCTTCTTGTTAAAATATGCATTCTTTATCACACTGAGTTTAGAAGCTGACATCAAAAAATCCTATCTGCACGACAAGACTTGCACTTTGTCATGGCAAATCAGTAGGAAAATATGGAAAGCAGCAACTTCTTGGATTTGCCTGACTATCAGAAATCGAAACATGAAATATGGTAGCTTTAGAATGCCTGGAAATTGCTAAAGCCAGAACTATGTTTACATAATTTATTATAACTTCTTATTTCTGAAGAAGCTCTCTTGTATCCAGATGTTTTTCTTTGAGTAGCAGGTTAAGCCAAGTTTCCTTTTTTGCAAATTTTCACGTAACATGATTCATAGCACTGTAACGAGTCGCATTTGGGGACTGAGGGAGAATATTTAGACAGAATACTTTAAAGTAAGAATTGAGATGATGAAATTATTTCTCACAGGTTGTATGGGTTGAGTAAATGTATGTGATAACAGAATATTTCACCTACAGGGAACATTAGCTGGGATTCTTATTGGACTTGCTCAGTTGAACTGCTCAGAATTAAAGCTGAAGAGGCTTTGTTACAGACACGGGTACGTTTCTCAAAATGTGGATCAATGCTATTGCAAATTGGTCAAGTTTATGGGGAATAACTGAACATTGCAAATGCAAAGCAAATTTTCTCTTAAGATGCCCTTCTAAAATCCAAAATGCTTTTTGACTTTACAAATATTTTTTGATTCTAGGTTTTTTTCAAATGTAAATAATTTAAGAAGAACTTCTAACTCAGAACAGAATTTAATATATATGCTATTCTTGATGATATACTCTTCATTTTAGTTTCATGTTCACTTCCTATGGAACTGGATGTGATTATACAGTTTTGAGTTTGTTTTGTGAAGCATATGCCTTTGAAATATTTGGCTTAGCCAGCAGCAAAAAAAGACGACATTTGAAGAAGCTTACCTTTTGTTTAAATGACATCTTCTACTTCAGTGAATAATGAATGCATTCTTCTTATTAGGAATTGTTTAAATAAAAATTAATAGTTATATTTACTTTAGTTTATTAGGTGTGGATAAATTGTTCTCCTATGCCATCAGTGAATGGCTTAACGATATAAAGAAGAACCAGCTACCAGGAATTTTGGGAGGAGTAGGGCCTATGCATTCACTTGTGCAGTTAGGTAAGTT
Organism: Chamaea fasciata; assembly: GCF_029207755.1. Taxonomy (NCBI): domain Eukaryota; kingdom Metazoa; phylum Chordata; class Aves; order Passeriformes; family Sylviidae; genus Chamaea; species Chamaea fasciata. Next base: position 48,927,699 of record NW_027094092.1, on the reverse strand, counting down.
AGTTCTTACCTCTATTCACGTACATATGAATGTGTTTGTTTCTTTAAAAACCAAACAATACCTGTCCCCTCTCAAAAAACCAATACAAACCATGCTAACTCTTGTTTTCACTTCCTTTCAAGGCATTCTGCAGATCTCAGGGAACTGTCTGACTGGTGTTGTGTCTTCATTTTCAGTGCAAGGTCTGAAAGACCTGGTGTGGTTGCCAATAGAGCAGTACCGCAAGGATGGTCGGATTGTCAGAGGCTTTCAAAGAGGAGCAGCTTCTTTTGGTACTTCCACTGCCATGGCAGCACTGGAGCTAACAAACAGAATGGTTCAGACTATACAGGTAGAGTGTATTATTCCTGAAGTTAGATGTAAAATGAGAGGTGTGGCTAGTGAGTGCTTTGTATTAAGCTAATATCCTAATGGTATAGATTTAAGGTTGGGAGCATCTACTAAAAAAGAAAAGGCAGCTGTATAAATAGGAGAGCAGAGACTGGGCAAAGTTTGCAGCAGTCTGGGAGGTGAGAACTATGGCATAAAATGCAATGTTTAGAAAATTGTGTTAAAATACTGCTGAACACCCAAGGTGCTGCTTGTTTCTCATTGTCTTTAATGTATTACAGTGTACAATTTATTATGGAAAATGTTCAGCTTCACTTAAAAAATCACTGATGCTGAGAAAGATGAGTTCTCTGTGCATGTGTTTTATCTACTAGTAGATTCTTAACTTCTTTTAAAACATCAGCTTATCTGTGCTTATTTAAAAAAAATAGGCCCACTAAACAAAAGCCCAAACAAACAAAAAAAACCAAACCCAGACCAAAACTATTTCTGCAGATCTACACAAAGTCTATAAAGCTTCCTGGATTTAACCTTAAGGCAATTTTGGATTAAAGTGTTAATAAATTTATGTTCCTTAATAAAAAATACACAAAAATGAAAATATACTTTTACCACCTAATCTTGCAAAAACAGTATATGTTCCTAAGCTTGAGCATACATAGTCAGAAAACCAGTGCTGTTAAATCCCAGGTGGGATTGTATGTGTGCTTGCGTGTTTGTAAGAAATACCACTGATTAAATGTTCAGTTTTTATCTTGGAGCATTTTATGCAGTTTAGAAGATGCCTTTGAAGAGACAACAATTAGGAGGGGAGAAAACCCCACTCAAACATACAACATTCTTTCATTATGGAACTAATGTACAGTTAGAGCTGCACATTCCAGAGATTCTTGTACAAAACTGTAATCTGATGCAAATGAATATTATTTGTGGAATAAGAATTCTTTTATTTCAATGACATCACCCTATTAGTATTTTAAATTTATGATCAAGTGCTTTAGCACTTAGGTGTTTTTCATTTGCTCCTGATGTGCAGGCAGCTGCAGAAACTGCTTATGACATGGTATCCCCAGGGCCTACCTTCATTGAAGCAAAAAAGATCAAACGGTTCCCTCGCCATCATCGCTTGGCCCATCAGCCGGTCGACCTGCGGGAGGGTGTAGCCAAAGCATACAGTGTTGTGAAAGAGGTGAGTGCAGAAACAATTGTTGGAAAACAAAGCTAAGAATTATTTCCTAAAACAGTGAATAAAATAACAGAGGTTAGTTTAGGCTGACCAAATGGAGAAGGAGGTTTCAGCTTTGAACAAGACTGTCTTCATCAATTATCTTAAACCAACAGAAATCTTGAATGGAAAAAGCAGGAAAAAACCTGAGATGTCATGCAGAGGAGTATGAATAGGACTTGAGTGCTCTGTGGTTGGGATGGTTTGCAATTATTCTGAGTCACATAAACTTGATTTCCTGTGCTGTGCTGTCCATTCTTCCCTTTCTGCTCAACCACCTTTGCAGTTACTGTTAATTCTGAGGGAGGTAGAGTTTAAGCATAATGCAGCATTTAGAAGAAGTAAAACCTTTCTTTACTATGGCAGTGTATTATCAATTAGAGTGTTGAGCTGTTTTTATTATATTTTCTGTTCTATATTTTATTATTTTTTCTGTTATACTTTGGTAGTTGCACCTTATGTAGTGTCTATGAAGTAAGGTGTCAGCTGAGTTCCTGGTGAAATTTGTCATTTTTTCAATAGTTCACAGTACTCAAAAGCTTCTTCCCTTACGCACAAAATGTGCTACCAGAAGTTGCATGAAATATTTACATCTCTAAGTCCGTAGGAGTGTTAATTTAAGCCTCATTGGAAGAACTAAATCATATTTATATCAGTACTATTTTACTACAGTTATAATACAAATCACCAAGTAGAAAAATGCTGAGCAGTTTAAAATTTTCCTTAAAACTAGGGTATGTTGCTTTTTCTTTTTCAGTGTAACTGATTTCCTTTATTTTCTCAAAGGGGATTACGGACACAGCCCAAACCATCTATGAGACTGCTGCTCGTGAGCATGAGAACAGAGGAGTCACTGGAGCAGTAGGAGGAGTCCTCCGCCAAATCCCACCAACTGTGGTGAAACCTTTCATTGTTGCAACAGAGGCGACCTCAAATGTTCTGGGTGGAATGAGAAACCAGATCAGGCCTGATGTGCGTCAAGAAGAGTCTCAGAAGTGGCGCCTTGGGGAGGATTGAGATTGTAAATCTGGTTCAGCAGGCAGGTGGCAAGGCTGGAAATGCAGAAGAATGTCCTGTTGGCAGCATTAGATGGAGCTCACTTTGTTTTGTCATGCTCATCTCAGGAACAAATGAGGTTTTCCAACTGTTACTAGCAAAACATCCAACCAAAAATATTTATGAAGTGAAAAGCAAATTGGTACGTGCTTATACTGTGTGTTACCAATACATTTGGTAGATAGTGCCAAACATAGTGAAGCATGCGCTGCCAACTCAGAGACATGCTTGCTCTGTTCCATTTACCATATTTTTCTTGGTAGATTTGACATCTGAAGTGGTAGCCTGTATGGTGAAGCTAAGTGGACTTTAAAGAGTTTTTCCGAGCATAGTCAAAGAACTGTCTTCAATAAAGGGCTCTGCAGATGCTCTTCACTGACTAAAGAATGAAAGCTTTCATTGTGGACATGAGACATGAGGCTGTCTAACATGGAAGGAGATAAGATAATACTGTTTAGTGGTCATAAACATCGCTTTTAGCGTGGCACTTACAGCAAGGACAAGCTTGGTAACCATTCAGAGTTTAGATTCAGTGTCAATACACCTACGAACAGAATTTGTTCCTAAATATTAAATACCTACTTTTGTGGGTTTTTGAAGAACCTGAATGTTGCAGAAATGTTCTGTTGTGTTGCACTTTAAAGGATATGGCCTGTATATTGTGCTTTTTTTATAGTGTGAATAAAATGTAATGTGCATTATCCTTTACGTGGTTTAGAAGCTTACACAAATTATTGAAAAGAGCATCATTTGATGATGCTCCTACAAAAAAAGTGTCTTAAATTTATTTAAACTCATTATATGTAAAATCTTTGTCTACTGTTACACTAATTACAATGCTAAAAGTAGCTACTCTTCAGGAAAACAATTAATTATAATTGTCGCCAGCAGTTCTTTGTAAGAATGAAAAATCATAAGTAAAAATTATTTCATAATTTCATAGTTATAAGGCTATACAGACTTTATTTTAGTAATCTGCTTTTATTTAAAGTTCATATTGTTGCAAAGTTGCTGCTTTCACAAGATATTCTTAATTTAGATTGTTTGCCATCAGTTGTTTTATGGTGAGTATTTGGGGTCCTTTAATTGAAACTGGGAATGGGCGAGAGGTTTTTAAAAAAGGACAGCAAAATTTCAAAAATCCAAGTTGGTACTGACATTATTTACCATTTAGTAGATGACATGCATCTCCACAGAGCTTTATTAAGCACCTGACATTGCACCATTTTGGGGCAGTTTAAAGTCTTGGCAGTAGATGTGCAATAATGAATTTTTTTGTCTTGTATTATCAAAAACTGGAGAATAAAAAGTAAAGATTCTTTTGAATAGAAAGATACTCACTTTGAATTTCAGTAGATTTAACTTTAAATGACTAGCCAGTATGTAATTTTGTCATAGTTCTGTGCTAGTCATAAGTGGAAATCCTGCCCATATGTCATGTGGAAAATTCCCACTGAAAGGGGGACATCAGATGCTATTGAACAGACTTCAGTCTCAAAGGGTGATGAGGAAGTGTTTTCAATCTCTATGTTCACTTAACCTGCCTCTAGCAGAAACTTTGCTGATGGGCCATAAGGGACAAGCAGGAGTGTATGAAGGAATTTTTTGGTTTTTTCTGCTTGTTCACACTGGTACAATATTAGCTATTCCTGAACACCAAAGAACCTGGCTGGACAGTAAATGATTTGAAAATGTCCCCTCTGTTGGGAAGATTTCTGCAGTCTGCTTTATTATTTTTCGTAAAACAAAGCTCCAGGTGAAAACAAATTCCTGCATAGGGTGACAGGTGATATTATGAAGTTTTGTTTCAATTCACTGGAATCACTGAAGTTGTGGTACACTTTGAAGACCTGGTTATTTCAGCAAAATGACTTGCTGCAAGCAGGAGGAGATGCTTTTGAGAGGAGAAATACATGCAGATTTAATAACAAAATATTTTCTGATGTAAGGATACTTGCTGTAGTGCATACTTCTGCTCAGTAATTAGAGAGCTCTGCTTTAGTGAGAGCTCAAAGTACGAGCATTTTGCACAGGAATGAATTCCATGTTTGCAATGTGGCACCTCCTGAATGCCTCCTCAAGAACTGGTGGTGAATCAATGCAAGTAAGTAGTAACACACCTTTCTCATTGGCAATTACTATACTAGTAATTAGCTAGTACTAGTAAATAGCTAATCCAGTTCATCCACTTAGAGTACACTGCAGTAGCATAAATCAATGTATTTTCTGCCTTTCAGACACTGCTGAAAAGAAGTGGTGGCATTTCAGTGTTCTTTTCTTTTTCAGTTCTGTCAGGATCTGATAGTGCAAGGCAATTAGAATATATTTTTATATGAGGGCATGATGTCAAGTTAAAACATTTTTATAGTGTCTCTCATTTTCAGCAATACAGATTGTACAAATTTATTAAACTTCACTTTTCGCTATATAAACCCTCTCATTTACTGCTTGCACTTTATTGAGCCTTTTCAGTGAAATTTACTCTAAATTTTCTTCAACGTTTTATTTTGGAAATTTTTTTTTTAATTTTTGGGTGTATACTCTGCATTGTTGCAGTGTTTGAAATGTTTAAAAAACTAAAAAATCACAAAACTTATCAAACTAGTCTTTACATTAAGACTAGTTTGCAGAATCTGTTGTAGGGCTCGGCTTGTGTTTTAAATCAAAAAGTATCATGTATGAGAAGGGATTAATCAATTGCTCTGTTCAGTACTGTGAGTTTTCAAGCGCTTAAAAAATACACAAAATGAGATTTGACTCCGGACCTATTTCCTGGAAATGGAAGCTTATGGATAACATTATTGTATTTTCCATTAGCACAAGGAGGTTGGCAAAAATATTCTTTTACTTGAATTTTCCACTGACATCAGTTGCTGTAGATATATTGGTAGTTTTCATATTTGTAAAGGCTGTAAACTGGTATAGACAATGTTTTAATTCTCTCCAAATACTCTAACACTACAACTGCTATTACTGTTACTTAGTCCAGCACCATCCTACTAAACAGAACTGTCACCCTGGGTTTTCTTAAATAACCACGTGTTTCAAATAACACATCCATGAGTGCCTTGGAAGTACCTGAGAAAAAGACATCTTTTGTAAAACAAACAAACTGTTCTTGCTAAGAATCTTAGCAGTGACTGAGAGCAGCAAATTATCACATCGATGCAAAGGCAGCTTCCATTTTCTTTCCACTATCTCTTCTAAATCCTGCAGGTTTGTAGCAGTGCAGTGTACCCTATGTGTACTTGCCTAATGATCAGCACTGCCAGTGACTCACTGGATAATCCCCATGAGTTCATTTGTGCGTAAGAGAAGTGTCTGCTTCTATTTGCTCACTAAGTGGTTGATTGTGAACATCCATTGCTTGCTTTCATTTACTGTTCCTTAATTGAGTTGCCAAGAAAGGTTTCTTAATAAACCAAAAAGCTATTCAATGGTTATGAACAAGACACTTACCAAACATGAAACATACACCTGCAAATGTGATACTGATTTTCCTTTAAATATTGAAATGTATGCATTTTGTAAAACAATGAAATCCAAGAATTTGTTTAGGGTAGATGAATACTTCTAAATCTGTTAAGTAGTCTAAATGCCCCTGCGAGATAAGTCAGAAAATGTGTGGGTATGTATGTCAGTTTGGATCCTAGTGTGCACAGTTCAGTCTCCAGGCCTCATGATTTAAGCTTCTGACAACTGTTTTAAGTTGCTCTACATGCTGAATCTTGTTTACAATTAAATATTAGATACTTACAAGTCAAATACATAAATACAAATCATGCATTTGTACTGGATTTCTTAACTGTAAGGTAGCTCAGACAGAAAGCTCAGACATATTTGTGTATATGTTTGTGTATATTTTTTACATTTTTGCACTTACGGTAGTTTTGTGGTATTTGTTTGTATATAGTTTGCTAGTGTAAAGAATATAATCTCATGAAATAGAAACCACTGTTGAAGGGAATTGACTATTTCAACTTGAGTTATTTTGCTTAAAGTTCTTGTCCCCTCAGTATGTCCTTGAGAATTATTTTTAACCATAATTTGTATGGCACCAAAAGTATATATTTTAGCGTATCTAAAATGCTGAAAGGCCTGAGTACAAATAGGTTGTTAAATACATTTAATGGAAGAATCCCCCCACAAATTTGTAACAATGCAAAAATAAATATCTTAATTTGTTCCTTGAGTTGGTTTTCTCTACCTGTGAATATAACTGACACAAAACAATCTCCCAAAGTACCAGAATTAACTGCTAAAGCTAAGAGTTGTACCTCAAAAAAAATTTCACTTGACTCAAAAAGGGAAAGTTTTGAAATTACACAGAGGTCAAAAGGTAGGAAAATAATTAAGCTGGCTGATATAACCTGAAACCATTTCTGTTGTACGTCAACAAAGCTCTCTTTACCTGGATGATCAGATTTTGTGTTCCCCATAGGCCTGTTGCTGCATTAAGTTATTAAGAATGTATTTTTTTATCTCTGCATTTAGTGAAGGCTGTTATAGCTTCATCAGCTTCCAAATCCTGTGAAGAGTGCAAAATAATTAATTCCCTTCAGGATTCTTCTCTCATGTCCACTTCATGTGTGTTTTGTGTCACGAGATCTTACCTGAATATCGGGCAATATTGAATGCTGGTGCCAGTGCCAGATCACTGAACAATGTGACAGGTGGAAACAATTTTCTGCTGTGTTTGGTAATGATGTTATAATTTGGGGGATGAGCGGTGGTCACTGTATAAGGCTGGTTAACTTCTGGCAAACAATGACCCTTCATTTGAGATGGGATCTGACTCCCACGCCGTGTTGCTTCTCTTCCCCCAAACTTTTTTTTTTATTTAACAAGACCTCATGGTGGATTAAAGGAAAGCATCCAAGTTCTTTATCTCTTTGCAGTACTAGGGTATACCAGGGATAATCCTGATGTCTCCAGGTTAGCCCCCAGAGGAGCAGAGGAGTTTGGTACTCCAACTACCTGAGAATTTATGGAAAGCCACCAGGAAGTCATACCAACCCAGAGCAACATGAACTGGTATCCTTGATCTCTATTTCTAATTGAGGATAACTCAGGCTCAAGTGTTCCTTTTTTTTTCCCCATTAGTGAATTTTGTTAGCAACATTTGACAAGTGATATTAAATAGTGGGGTATTTTCTACCAATTCATGTTTCTAAACCATCTCTATTATCACAGATTATTAAGGTAATGAAGCTGCCTTTTTATGACAGATAACTGAGGTTTCAGAGCTATTTCATCCTGAAACAGTGATTAGAGGAAAGCAGAGCTTAATGAAGGGCAACAATAAAGTATTCACGGCCCCACAGGCAAAGAAGCAGTTCAAGCTTCTTAGGTGTTTGTCATGAGGATTTGTGAGATACTTATAGTGTAGTTCTGTTTTCAGGCTTTTATTTGTGTATCTAATTACTCGCTCTTTTGTTGTTTTCTTTCTTTATTAAGAGCACGAGTGTTAAATTTGGCTCTTGGTTTCAGGTTGAAGATTGAGGAAGGAAGCCTCCAAGGAGGAAAAGAGATTTGAAATGATCAGAGCAGGAGAAAGGTTACTTCAGTTTTGGAGATATGCCACAGAACTCAGTAAGATGAAGCTTGGTCCTCTGTAGCTCATGAGAACAAAGATAAAATAAGTAGGAGCTGTTTCCGTTAGAAACCTTTAACTTGCACCTTTAGACTTCAACACTTGGTTGTTGTTTGGTTCTGAAGATTTCTTGGTGGCCCCAACAACTCCATGAATCTCCCAGGATGACTTACTTTCTTTCTCCTCTCCCTGATGAGTTTGAAAATGCTTCCTACTGTGTGTACAACACAGTCTCAGGGAGACTTCAGGTTGTGAGTTTGAGGATGTTTGACAGTTCTGCACTGTCATCTCTACACTGGCAGTCCTTGGCCAAATAGCAGGTGCAGGCACAGTGAGCTGAACCACAGAAGATGAAATGGCACAGGGGATGCTCTGAGAGTGCTGGTAAGACCACAGCATCGGTGTATGCTTTGCTATGCTGAGTATTGTACAGATCTGGATTCATTGCAGCTGATGGAAACATAGCACAGAGACCTGGCAGTGATCGATAGACACATGTACATAACATGTGCTACTCTGGATGGAAAGTGACAGAAAACCAGAGTATGCCATGAGAGGATGGCAAAAGTAGTTTTATAAGCAGGTTATTTATACTGATACAAGTTGTTAAGTTAAAATTCCCGGTATCATTTATCTCTTTAGTAATATTGAACAGATCTGAAATGTTTCCTAGAATTATTCAATAAAATAAAATACTTTACCATCATTATGGCCTGTCTCTGTGTACTCAGTCCCAGAACTGTCTTTTAGAGCCCTAAAAGAATTTATTTTAGACATGATGCTTCCACTGTTGTTCAAGTTCCATTTTCTCTTGGCCTTTCAATTACTTTGCAATAGTGTTTTCTCATTTTCTTCTTTTCCATGTCCTTTCCCTCTCTGAGTGCTTATTTTCCTCAGAACAGCTGGCAGGCCAAATGCAACAAATGTAAATGAGGGGGAGCAATTATAGTAATTTCATTGGAGGAAAACCCTCTTACCTCAGAGCTGAATTCTGTTTACACCAACCGAAAGTATTGTCCCAGGTCATGGCTTTCTGTTTTTGCTACTGCTCTTTCCTAAAAATTGTAACTTATTGGCAAGGCCCTTTTTCCTTTTCCCAACCAGAGGTGATGTCCCTCCAGGTAAATCTGTTAATACAATGGAGTTTGACAATTCATTCACAAAGAAAAATTTTCTCTGAGTTTGAGAAAATCCATTGACGTGGGCTTGTAAACTGGCCTCTGTCTCTTCACAATATCTCACAGGCACTGCAGCAATGACAGGAGGCAATTACAAGGGAGCGTGTCCCACTACATTAACCATTAATGCCTCTACATCATTGCCCTAAGCCTCTCGTATAATTTAATGCGAAGATCCACACTGACATTAAGAGAGAAGGTTTTCAGATGCAATTTTCATCATAACCATCTTGCCTTGTTGTCCTCGACCTGAATTTTTACTGATGCTGCTTCCTATTAAGCGTGAAGCCCCAAGAATAATTTTAACAGATAATTGTGAAGATGCAGAAAAAGCAAGGAAGGTTGATACAGAAAGTTGAGCAGTACTGTTATTTCTGCCACCCATGAGGTTTGCTGGTAAGTGCTCTTGTGTCTGAATTTCTTGATCAATCTGGCTACTCCAGGGGCAATCACTTGAATTTTAGCTTGCCATGCCGACAGGAGAAAGAGACAGTAGATTTTTCAGAGTAACATTGAATGTCTGAAAAATGTTTGGGCTTTGTTAGGTTTTTTTGTCACTACATGCTTTAGGAGTAACTATACAAACATTCACTGGAGTCCTCTTTGTGTTGCTGAGTAACAGCTCTTGATACTTGTTGCTTTTGCAAAACGCATCTCTGCAGCAAAGTTAATGTAGAGAAAGGATAGTGAGGTGAGTTCACCTGCCTGAACAGAGCCTGTTAGCTGAGGAGGAAGCTGGATGCAAGCATCCAGCCATCCTGAGGAAGGACAGAGGTGTTTGTTTTCAAAGCACAGTCAGTGTCCTTTTCTGTTGGTAGGAAAACAGAGCCTCCCTGTGTTTTACAGAACCAACCCGGAGTGCTCAGCAGTGGGTCCTGGGGCAGGGAGTGACAGGCACACAGCTTTCACCTTCCTCTCTGTAACATACTGATAATCACCCCCTTTCTTTTTCTAAGGAGTTTCTGTTCAAGCCAGTTTGTGGTGTATGTCAGGGAGAGTCTAAACTGTCAGAGAACTCTAAGCAAAACCAGCTTCTCAGTACACCTTGTTTTTACTGCAAAATCCAAATTGTTTTTGTCCTATTCTTGTTTGAAATTTATATATAAATCTCTCTTGATCTTGCACTGTACATGTAAATAAATGTGGTGATGCTGGGCCTATGATTTTACACCGGTGTCCATGGAGGCAGGTGTCAGGCTGCTCCTACCTTCACCTGTGTTCTCAACTGCTGAAAAATCTTTTAGAAACTCATAGCAAAACTGGAAAACTGAAACTGTGTCCCTGCCTATTTTTAGCAAGGCTAAAGTGAGAACTTGAGGAGAACTGAAAGAGAAGACTCCTTCAAATTCTTTACTGTTTGAAAATTGAAGGACCTGCTTAGAGTACAGCAAAGAACTGGGAGCTTTTTGACAGAGTTTGGTTAGTCTCCAGGGTAACTTCCACATGACTGAGTCTGCTTTGCTGAAAGCTGTTTCATTCTTCACATAGCTTTTCTGTTTAAAACCAAGTCCACTGTGTTAGGTTCCAAGCAGCAAGAATTTACATTCCTATGACATGGAAAAATCCTGGATTTGTCTACAGAGTGTTTCTATAAATAACAGCTGTCTCTATGGTGGGAAAAAAAAAAGAAAAAAAAAAAAAGGAAAAAAAAATTGAAACATATTTTCAGAATAGTTCTTGTTTACATAAAAATTGGCAAATTATGTGTCTTATAAATTGAACTTCATCCCATATACCTATTGTGGGACAGAAACTACTTGTGTTGAGGACAACATGAGCTCAAGTCATTCAGGACACAAAGTGCTGGAAAATTACTGCTGAGGTCTATGGTTGATGCTAAGGTAAATTTTAGGTATATGTACCTCTACCTGGGAAAATGTACAACCTTATATGGATTGTAATTGTGATTATGATGATAATATTCCAGGAAGTCAAGATATGTGTAAAAGAGCAATAGATACAGCACTTTATGCAATGACAAAAGAAATATTTTTTATAAGGCTTATCAATAATTTCCCCAATTTTTCTCATTTTTAGAGGGTAAGTTTTTAGTTGTTCATAATGTAATGCTGAGGTTATGACTTCAGAATAAACTGATCATAGTGGCAGAAAATGCTGATAAGGAAGTGGCTGCCACAGAAGAAAATTAAGTGTCTTAGTCACTCATTCACAGAGACCAGGGAAAGTCACAGCAAATTAAGTAGTGCTGTCTCCCGAGCCATTCACAACTAAGTGATGGATCTTAATATAAACAAAGCTGCATTAATTACTGACAATAAATTGGCTCCTCTTTAAACAGAGAAAATTACTAAAGGCTTATTCAGAAAATATATATACATCTATGTGGCCTCTCAAAAACCAGTGATAATTGCTTTGTATTGCAATGTTAAAAAGAGTTATATGCATTGTTTGGAATGAAGGGTCTGAAAACTGCATTAAGAATATTTGAGAACTGAAAATTCTATTACAGTCAAATAACTTGAATCATGATGGTGCAGTGCCACATTAACTTTGGGAGATGTTACTCTCTCCAATAAGGGAACGTATCATCATATGGTGTGATGCTGCTAAAAAGCTTGTGTGCCATTTGGACAGTACAGGACGTGGTTTCCCTTAGTAAATTCATTTTCCATCAGAGGACATTCAGTCAAAGGGAGAAGATGGTCAAATATGGGAAAAATATTTCTCCTGCTCACCAGCTTTTGGTCTAGTTGAAGAACGACCTTGTTTTGTGGCCTTGATGTCAGAGTTGAGTCCTGCACTGAAGTTCCTACACTGAAAAGACAATATTACAGCAGGTTTGTGCTTTCTCTGGATACTTTTCAGTTCTTAATTTGAAAAGATGCTGCAGTTCACTTTTACCCAGCAACTGAGGAAATGGGGGGTTGTTTTACAAATGTGATGTTTTTGTTGAGATGCTGTTCTACTAGAAATAGATTTCATTGTCCACAGTTATAAGTGGCAAAACCATGTTAATAATGATGCATAGAAATACCTTGAATTGATGATAAAACATTTGTTTCCAGAAAAATACCTTCTCTAATAAAGAGGCAGGAGCCATGATTTTACCTGAGAAGTACAAGTTATATCTATGTAATTCCTGTGCCATTGTACTGTATTTTTTTCATGCATTACATTTAGGTCACAAAGTGGCTTAAGCTGTCCTTCACCACTCTTTCCAGTAGCTACTCCATCCATGTCCTGCTTTGCCTCCTAAGCTGTGCCTGGACACCTGGTTTTGCGCTTACGTGGTGCATTAGAACTGGAGCTGGATAATTAATGGGTTTTAATCTAGATCCCTTTCCTGATTCAGTTCATCATCAGATCCCTCCGTCCTGCTCAGCTAAAGGAGAAAGAACAAATGAGTGGAGAAAAAGTTCATCCGGGGCAGGATAAACCAATAGAGCCCTTGAAAAAATGTATGGGAAACTGTGGTCTCAGCAAAGATCAGTTACCTTTGTGTCTTAATTTTCTCTCTGGAAGAAATTAAAGAGAATTTACAAACTTGTAAGCAGACTGCCTATGAGCTCTGGGATCTGTTGTTATCTGTCATAGCAGGATATGACTTATTACTGCTTTTGGTAATACATTCTGACATTTATTTATCAAACTCATTCTCTCTGTTAACCAAAGAACAAATAAAAAATCTCTTTTCCTCCTTTTCTTCTCCTTTTATGAAATGTAAGAGCTCTCATTATCTTGCTGTTCTTTGATTGTGAGGTTTTCTAGTCAACACTGTTATGCATGTATTTATTTGTATTCAAGTATGTGAATTGGCCCTGACAAAAATCTTGCATCATATGATCTCTTTTCTTTGTATTTTTTTTGCTACATTAATTTAGTATAGAAAGCCTTGATATTTAGCATCTTGCAACAATGCTTTTTATTCTGCCTGCATCTCCATTTGTGCTGGGATAAATAATACTCTGCTATCACGGTGAGATGACACCAATGCAGTTTCTATGCCAATTGTGATAGTGGTTTAATTGGTCAATATGTCAGATTCTGCCTGCAGCTCAGGGGGTACTGTGGAGACTGTAAAGACTCAATAACATTAAAATATGTAACTTGCTTTGCCCACACCACAGGTAACTTAGAAAGTGCATTTTTTTGTGCTATTATTGTTTCTACATGGTTAAATCCCCAAAAGATTTAAATGCCCACAAAGCCTGACTGTGAGTAATCTTGACTAATGTTTAGATTTAGCAGAACAATTAAACAGAAGTCAATCCAAGTTAGCAATACATGTAAGCATGTAAGTGGGTTTTGCAATAAAGGAAAATGTCCTTAAGTGTTTGCTTGAAAGCTGATTTCAATTTCAATACAAATAACTGAAATTCACAGCAATGTGTGGAGTGTGACACATTGAAGGTCATGAACTGTTTAAAGCAATAGGTGATTCATCTTCTCCGATACCTGATTTTATGAAGTGGCACTTTTGGATCTTCACCAAAATTCAGTTTAACAGATGATTTTCTAGAGTACGTTTTTAAATCCCTTCAGGTTTTCACTGACAGCATGGTAAAGTGTTAGAGATCAACTTAGTTGCAATGACTGTAGCTGGAATTAAACACCTTGAATTCCAGTTCTTCTGGAAAAGCAGTAATTCATTTCTACCAGGAGGGGCTGCTCAGCAACTGTTCCTTGGTCGCAAAATAAGTCCAAGAGAAAAAGCCTAGCTGGGCTCCAGATCTGTGTATGTCAGAAGTTCATACATGCCTCCCAAATTTCAGACAGCTTGTAGGAAAGGTTCCTTCTCTGTGAGTATGTGCATGTGCATACTCTCATCAAGCCTCATGTGGTGCTCTGAAACTTCACTCACAGGGTAGTCTTCCACTCAATAATAGCAATGGCTCTGGTTTGGGTCTTTGTGCCTCTGTGCCTCTGTGCCTCAGCTTTCATTAATCTAAATAGTAATAAACGTCAATAATTAACTAATCTTTTGAAGTATTATTATTATAATAAATAAAATAGTCTTTTTAAAACCCCCTTTTCATACCATTATGGCTCTCCTTATTACACTAACTGAGTGATTTACAGTTTTGACAGAGAATAAGAAATGCGAATTCATAATACTTCCAAAAAAACCACCATGCTGTTTTTGCTTCACATTGCCCTACCCATGTAGCAGAGTTGACCTTACTCTTGAAACACTGAAGGAAAAGCTGCCTTAGATATCTATCACAGTGGTCTTTGAAATGTTGTCAGATTTCTTGGCTTTCTTAGATTTGTTCACAAAGTTTGCTCTGATATTTTTGATCATGCTCCAAAGCAACCTCATCATCTGCCAGCCTGGACCAGCCAAGCTCCCTGCATGGCCACTTGCCCTTCAAACCTGATGATCATGACTGCAGCCAGCTCCTGGCAAGGCAGGTACATTTCCTCAGCATCCAGGAGCAGACGCCCTCATATAAGGGTAGAGTTATGCATCCTCTCCGTCCGAGAATTTCTTTGGTAAAGGATTTCTAGCTGTGCTCTTCAAGACAGAATACATTTGTTATTCTTGCACAATTGTCTTGGATGGTGTCTTCTCTTTGGTGTATGGCCCTGGGCAGGCATGGTGACTCCCTGTGATATGTCTGGTCAGTTGGAGTAAGACACCCACCTTCTGGAGAAGAATGGAGACTGGGAAAGCTGTGCCTCTGCAGGCCATGGGGGGCTGGTCTCTAATCAAGGATGAGGTAAATGGAAGAGATGGTGAGCTTTTGGGGGAAAAGCTTTTGTAGGAGAGGATGTAGGTCAGTAGTGACTTTTGGCACATGCTGAACACAGTGTGTCACCTGGTGACCTGTGTTCTCCTTTGTGGCACAGAGGGGTGCAGTTACCTCCCTCCACTTTGTCCTACCATGCTGCAGCTGTACCCAACACAAACCATTCCTCAGTCACACTTGCCTCTACTACATTCTTGGAGGACTCTCAGGTCTGTGGACCTGTCCTGTAGCCATAGGTTCACACTGAGGGAGGAGACCCTTCATCACGTATTGGTGACAGGAGCCTGTGGGGAGTGTCTTTGCCCAGGCTCTGGAGCAGGGGACAAGAGGGATCTCCCTGTGAGCAAACTGGTCTGGAGGCAGTGATGACAGCCAGCTTTAAGGATTACCCTCTTGCCAAAGCTGTAGACAAAATTTGTGACTGAGCAGGGATTTGGTTGCTGCTTGACAGAGTCAGAGGAGCTAAAGCATTAGAAATAAAGGTAGTTGTGACACCCCAAATCTCTGTGTATGTGCAGGTTTAGTTGTTGCTGTTTGTCCACACACAGCAGGAAAGAATTTGACTGGCCAAGGTGTTAAACTTATGAACATGCTCTTGAGAGGAGATGATTTTGATTTACACTGTCAAAGCATATAATGTAGAAGAGTCTTGTGTGTCCACACGTCATGAGTTATAAATGAGGCAGTTCTGTTCATTCATTCACTGTCTTTAATGAACGCAAACTAGATCACAGTAGTGAAAAAAATTCTCTTTGTGCCACCAGGGATGGCTGCAAAACTTCTGAGCAAAAAGGGTGGATTACTCTCTGGCTGCACAGAAAAATGATGTAGCTTTCATCCTTTTTTATTATTTTTTTTTTAGCTACTGCTCCTCTTATGTTTGGGTTTTGTTGTTTTGGGGGTTTTTTGGCCTCAGGTACCTTTTCTTTCCAAGACACCTTAATCTTCATCTGTAAGACTTCTGTTTACTGCCCTGCTTGATCACTCCCACTTGAGCCAAGACTAAGCGCAAGATACAGAAGTCTAAGCTTCAATTTTTTATTCTCAGATGTTTCTCAAAGAAAATCAATTCTTTGGTTTTGAGCTCACACTTTGTGTGTTAAAGATGATCATCTTCACCTGTCCAAGATGTCTTTTATTACCCTTCAGCTGCAGAGGTGAGGTGAAGGCTGTGTCTACATTACAGCTTTCTTTTCCAACTCCAAATGGTGCCTTAAACTCTAAGCCACCTGTAAAAGCTTCCAGCTTTCTTTAAATGGGTGCCTAGTGCTCAGTTACCACCCATCCAGGACACTGGGTCAATGCTCAGTTCAGGGTTTGCAATCCTTTCAGTGTTGTGTGGATATGAAAATCAGGCTGGATGCTGGTCCAGAAATATCTCCTGGGCACACTTGATTTACATGAAAACCAAATAGCTACCATCATCCTCCACCTCACAGAGATGTGCTCTCCACAGGCTGTTTCACTCCATGTAAACTTGTGTTTATTGTCCATTGGCAGTTCTGAGTTTTGCGCTGCTTATTTTTGAATCCTTTTCATGTATTTGCGTATCCATTTACATTAGGAGGACTTGTTGGCAAGAGTGAAAATGGAAGGGAAATGCAGTCATTAGTGTTCTGATAATATTTCATAGTGTTTGATTCCGGAGCTCCTGCGTCATAGTTTGTTTGTCCATTATTGCAGACACTGGTAATTCTGAGTTCATAATAGCTCTTTTGTCATCAGACATGCTCTGGAATGATTCTGGGGCAGTTCAGACAGGACAGAGCAGTCTCAACTGCTGTTCTTCCATAGGAGATACAGCAGCTAAGGGCTCAGGAAGCAGGTCTGTGAGTTCTGCATGGTGTTAGAAACCATCAGCGTCCAGCTCTGTGTTGCCAAGCACTGCTTCCTTGAGTGCTTCTTTTTGAGCAGAAAGTGCATGGCAAGGCAATAAATGTATTTTTAAAAATTGCATTGGAATGTTTAAGAGTAACCAAGCAACACAGGTAATACGCATTAAAAATGTAGTACACAAAAGGACAAGGCAGCAAGAATTCTTCCACTAACACCTAAGTTACATGATTCTCTGTGTCTTCACAGAGGTGTAAACCAGACTGGCCTTGTTGCAGACAAAGGATCTGTGCTGTTGCAGTCCCCTCTGTAGCCTTAAAGTTTTCCATGCTCACATCTGGCACAGCCTTTAGTTAGAGATGAATCTGTAAGAGATCATCCCGTGAAGAAGACAGTTAATGGGCAGCAGTGCTTTGAAGTGTTTTTGCAGTACTTCACCGTTGCCTGGGGAACCTGTGTTTCTGCCAAAAGAACTTTAAAAATGCCATGGCATTTTGCCCCAGGGTCTTCTAGAGCTGAGCAAGGGTGCAAACCACATTCCAGTATAGTGATTTAAGCAAGCTGTTTGCCATCACCTTAGGTCTGTTCCAGTTTTCTTAAATTGGCTGTGCAAATTTACAGCTGAGAGGAAAAAGGCAAACAAGATTAAAGCAATTGTAATGGTGAGAGAACAGACCATCCACAGGGATAACTTGGCCTTTAGGTTCATTACATCAATGTACATTCACCACTATCAGTGATACTGCTTTGCTGACTAATTGTACATGTCTTTAAACTTCTGCTCCTAAAAATTCCATGGGAATCGGTGACTCTTGTCAGTGAACTCACAGAGTCACACAACCCTTGGCAGAGCCTCACTTTTGGGTGGATATCTTGATCCTAAATTCTGCTGAGAGCCTCAGGACATGAGTTTCCAACCCATGCAGGAGGTCAGGAGCCCACCCAGTGGGGCTTGTGTTCAGATGCCAAAAAAAGAGCTCTTCTTCCTGCTACCTCTCGGGTTAGGTGTGGCATAGGTTCATGTCTTCTCCTTCAGCTAAGATAGACTGGTGATCTAGGTGAACTAGGTAATCTCAGGTGGACCCTTCCAAAAAAAAAAAAGATTCTGTGATTTCATAATGTGTACTTTAGTCCTCGGTGCACATTCCTCGGAAGCAATCTATCTATGGTTACAGCATATTTATAAAGCAGGATGCTGAAATCTCAGGAGATTACTAACATTACATTTGGCAGTGTCCTTTCTTCATCTTTTATCTGTGAACGGGGAGAAAATACTTTAAAATCTTTAAATGAAACAATTTTAAGGATTTACCTCACATAAAATATGCACTTAGCAAAAGTAATGCAAAATAATTTAGGTTACCACAAAATCCTACATAAGTATCCTTAGGAGCTTCTTCAGGCTTCTTCAGTTGTTTGGAGCCCTTCTCATCTCCCTTTCTTGGCAATAGCATTTCTGACTGTGTTTCTGCAGGAAGAAAATTAACTGTTACCTGTTACCATGGGAGCTAAGCATATATCCTTAGAAGTTTTCAAGCCCCCAGCTCCTCTCTCATGCATGCTCATGCACACAGTCTTTCTTCTTCCCTTTGTCCCAATTCTTGAGGACTCAGATGCACATCTCCTGTAAAAGGCAAGATTTCCACTGTGGTATGCTGATATTGTCCCTGAAGCAGCTCAAATGTGGCTGATGAATGACATGTATTCCTCTTTCTGAGGAGTTGACAACATTGTCCTGTCACTCCTGGGAAGACAATAATAGCCTCAGTTACTTGGCATCCACTCAAGTAATCTTGCACTGGTTCTTTGAATTTCAGTGCCATGTGGCACAAGAATTGCTGGCACAGAGCAATATCATTGACTGCTGCATTGGTGGAAAGAAATGAGATCCTGAGGATCTCCTAAAATTCACAGGTCTTAGGAGGTTGTTTACAGACAGAATGTGATAAGTAGGTCTCTCTCATGCCTTTGAAAAGAGCAGGGATGGTTCAGTGTGTACCTGTTTAGTGAGCACACCTTGCATTGAATCACAAGTTTCTGCTTTCAGTTTTAGTCTTTGTGTTTTAACAGAGCTCTGCTGTCCATTTGTGGGCCTAAGTAACAATGTCAGGAGTTTCCCAGGCAGCTGAGATAGGGAGAGAGAAAGGGGGACTAGAGGATAGAGTGCAGGTGTTTACTGCCTGGCTACTGCCTAATTACTAGGTCAAGTCCTTCAGTACAATCACATCAGCCCAAAACAGATTGTATTTTGAAAGGGATTTGCCACAGTTTAGAAGAGGACAAATAGGAGTTTTCATCTGATCTTAAAGAAAAAATGAATGTTGTATTTCCCCAACATGCCTATACCCATCCCCAGCAACTGCCTCTGCACTTTGACTCACTCACGGGAAAGCTTCTTTACCTTGCCCTTCAACCTTCCTTTGATGCAAACGAGAGATGGGTGAGCAGGCCAGAGGACCTCTAATACAAGGACCATCTAACAAAGCAGGTGACATTTGGAGCTGCCTGATGCTGCAGTGTTTTCTTCTAATACAGGCCATCAAGGTGAGCAGAGCAACTTAAGGGTTGGAATGGATCAGGGAGATCCAGCTTCATCTGATTGCTCCTGAATCACATTTCTGGTTCTTCTACTTTGCTGTTTAAGTGCAATTTCCCTTCATTTTTCTTTCATGTGTATTAACTCTAACGGTATATTCTATATACAATCTATATACAATCTATGTACAGTCTGTTTCACTGCTGAATTAGGCAGTTCTGGTCATGGTTCCATCAGTGTGGACATAGTTGGGGACCTGGCTTGCCCTGTGGCATTGTCATGTCTCATATTGGTAGCATCTAACCTAAGCTGTCAGAGTTGCTGCAGTGACAGCCTGTGCGTTCGGTGGTTGATGTGAAGGTGTGCAGAAGGATTGGGACTGAACGAGGAGGCCATGGCAGCCTTGCTGCACCCTTTAATTTGGTGACCCAGGCCATGCTGGGCAGTGCTGGTGTTTGGGAGCACTGGGCAGGAGTGAGAGGCATGACACAGCCCCCAGAGACTTCCGGGAGGAGCAGGGCAGGGCACACAGTGTGTTTCTAGCTTGTCAGTTCTGCAGCAGTGGTCTAGGCTGCAACGAAAGACACCTGCTGTGATAGCTTTTGAAATTCTGTCTATGTGTTATAAATTGCAGTTGTAAATTTGAATAAGTTACAACCGCAATTTAAAAAGGTTTAGAGAAATTAGGCATTAATGAAGCTCTATGTTGCTTAACCAATCATATCCACTAGAAGACATTTCTATTTTTTTTTTTTTTTTTTTTTCTCAGAGAAGGTCATCTCATGGGGTGGTCTGAATTCTAGATGAGATTATCAAGAAAATATTGTGTTCAAATGTGGATGAAGCACTGTAAATATCATTAGTCTTTCAGAGACACCCTTGGCAGGCAGCACAGTAAGCTGCATAGAGCAGCAAGCAGAGTGTGCATCATGGCCTTTTCTTGAGACTGAAGAGATGCATTTCAACAAAAGCCCCTAATGCCTGTCAATATTTCAATAGCTCAGGATAACAGCTACTGGTAAAATTATGCTGAAGGTCCTTTAGGGCACAACAGAGTGTTGTGTGTGCAGCCTGACACTGTGCTGGTCTATTGGGAAAGTCTCCTCCAGCCTGGTAAGTGGTCCTGCAAAAAACAGACCCAAACTCTGAATAAATTTCCATGTATGTGGACTGAATGGAGACACAGAAATTGCTTCAAAGAGGTTGGGTGGAAGAAACTCACATAGGTTCCAGCTAGAGTGTCCAGCTGAACCACAGAGGCAGAGCAGTTTTAGGGGCTGCTACTAATCCAGCAAAGCAAAAGACTCACCTTTTCCTTTTTCCCATATTCACATATTCCCTCCCCCACTTCCCCAACATTTCTGTCACATGCCAGTCTGAACAAAGTGACTATTCCTGTGGAAGGGTGTTCCTGTCAAAAGAGGCTCTGCTTAGTGGGTCTGAAATTATTCTGGTTGATGGAAGAAAAAAGAAAGTAGCTACTTTGGATGGCTGTCCACACCAAAAATCAGCATCTGGAACTGCCAGCAGCAAAATTAAAGAGTTAATCGTTCTTCAGTAAGCTGCAATATGTACCATCTACTGCATAATTCCAAACAATGAGAATTTGAAATATGTAAAGCACGTTCATTCTCTAGATATTTGGTAAGGAAAAAAGTGGCTGTATTTTTCAAATAAAATGCTTGTCTAGAAACAGTTCACCAACTCTAATCAAACCCATCTATCTTCTTATAACTGTGTCAGACAGTAATTACAGTCAGTTATACTAGCAGACACTAAAACCAAATTTGTTGAAAGGGAAATTTAGGGTATTTATTGTAGTGCATATATGGAGGGAGGAAGAGTTAATGCCCTAGAATATTGCAAATGGTAAATTGATGGGTTTTAGGCCTCATGAATTAGAAAATATTTGCCTTACAGAGCACTGTAACTTCTCTTCATTTTCCTGTAGAAGTAGAAATGGATTATTAAACACTAAAAGGCATTTTAGTCCTAGTTCCATATGTATACAAAAATACAGAAACTACTCACAGTAAAATAATGCAAATAACACTGACAAGACAAACGGCAGAAAGCAACCAAATGCGACAGTCTCCACTGTCTGACCTACGTTCATTTACCTTCCTCAATGGGCTCGTGCTGTGTGATGATCTCTGTTCACATGACTGAATAATTATTGCCACACAGTCTATTTCCTGCTGTCACTCTCAGGGCCTAAGCTGACAAGAGGGGGCAAGTCCTCTAGTTTTCTGGCCCTTGCTGTTTATTCTTTAGCTTCTTTCAAGAAGGAAACACAGTTGTAAACCCAGTGTCAGAAGGAGTAGCACATTTGCCTTCCACTAATACCCCTGCTCTCACAGTCAAGTTATGAAACATTTAACTTTCCCTTCCACGACACACACATTTTTTTTTCTAAACATTGAACTGCCTAGTTGTCCTCGCTCTAAGTTTAGCATTAATATTCATTACTCTAATTTGGGCTAATAGGATCAGAGCTGTTCACTCTTTCTCATCACACCTCAGGAGAATGTTCACAGAACTATGTGTGTCTCAGTCCAGAGAACTGAGTGTGTCTTGCTGTCTTGTTTACTACTGAAAGGTGTGCAAAAAACATCACTTCATACAGCAATAGCCTTGGAAAAACAAAGGGATTTCCCTACTAGCCTGTGGAAAAAATATTATTTTGGACGTATAGGAAGATGCTGCTAGTGATTCCTAAAAGGAAGATGGCTTGACTGGTCCACCACATGTGTTTGTTGGCTCCTGTCTCCCAGTTCTCTGCCCTCAGAGTAGTCCCTTACTGTTGTAGGGGCTTTTCAGCTCTGGGCCAGCCTCTTCTGGATACAGCCGGTTCATGGAGAGAGGCTGTGGGGCCCTGCTGCAGGACATCATCTGCCATTAACTGCAGATTTCCACTGGTGACCAGGGACTCCAGACAAGCCTCCCACAACACAAGTGGATACAATACTGCCCAATGCATCAGAAAACAACATACTGAACTAAGAAAGGGAAGTGTTTCACTAAAATCAGGACACAGGATAACTCCACTAATCTCAGTCTGAGTAGTTAGAATTTGACAAAAGAGCAGACAAAGGATTCAGTGCCTGAAGGGAGTTGTATTTTACATGAGTATTCCAAAAGTCTGGGACACTTTCCTAAAATAACTCTTCCAGACCCTTCACACCTCATCTGAATAAACAGGATGGGTTGTGTAGAATGCCTGGAAGTGAAGCAGAGCAGGGGCAGGAAGAACAATGCATGTTTAACATCACACATCTAATTTTATTCTGCTGAAACTGTGCCCTTGTGCTTTCCATCTTTTCTCCACGGTCTACTCCTTTTAATGTGATTCGTTTGTGGTGTTTTGTGCAGTTTCTCAGGGACACCAAGTGCTGTTTAGAGGACTACTTATGCTTTGGACAATGTATGTTGTACTTGGAGGATATTTGATTTCTGGCTGAGTATGAAAGATGAAAATGATTTACTCTAACAAAGCTCATTTTTGTCCTGCTGTTCCAAGTATATGGTTATTCTCACAGTAAAATGTATGAATACTTCTTTTATAGATAATATTTTACTAGCAAATACAAAGCTATACCTTTCCCTAGAATATATTTAGGAAAACAACAGTGATGCAGCCACCTCTGAGGATGCAACAACCAGCAAGACAGATATTGTGGGAAAACTTTGGGCAAGTGTTCTGCATTTAAAGCAAGGGCCATGTACTCACAGATAATAGGTGGAATACCTTTTATTGTCTTTATGAAGCACTTGGTAATCTCTGTTGTTACAGTATCTGATATCAGACAATGCCCTCAGGCTCATGGTGTGATTCTTGGGGTGTCCTGTGCAATTCAGAGTTGGACTCCACGATCCTGATGGGTCCCTTCCAACTCAGCACATCCTATGATTCTGTGATCAAATACCTATTTTATATTGAGGTGTCACAAGAGATCAAGATATCTGTGAAATCTGGAAGCCTCATTATATTGGTGGTTACCTGACACATACTAGTGGCAGTGATCTTGCTATGTGTGGGGCAGATCACAGTAGCTTCAAAACAAAAGTGCTTTTTTGGCTACATTGCTTGGTCTGAGGCTCCCCTCTGGGGTGACTACTGGCACATTTAGGAGCAAACTCAGGTCTACACACAGAGCTTAGAGCAGCCTACAAGGCTGCAATTAGAGCCCAATCTACCCCACCTGCTGATTTAAAAAAAACAAGGCTATTGAAGGGGGGAGAGCTGAAACTGTCTCTCAGAAACCCCCCTTGTGCCTTAGTCACTGGAATACTTTTGACCACAATCTTGCTGCTGAAAGCCAGCCCTCAAGGGCAGCTGAGAAGTGCTACACAGCTGTTGCAGAAAGCCAAAGGGCTGAGTGAGTATAGCTGGTGCCAGAGCTGGTGCACTGTGGTTTTAAGGAACTAAGATACTGGATGTACAATTGATAGTTTGACCACTGCCTTCCTTCCTTGGGCTACCAAGTGTGTGTATTGGCCTAAGAAAGATAACAAGTCTTGGTTTGAACAGGGTCATGTGCGAAGGAAAGTGTGTCTTTAATGCATCACTGAACACCTGAATGTTGCTCTTGATCTGCAGTGACAATTTAGCAAGGAATTGCCTTGAAGTTTAGGATGTGTGAAGTCTCAGTAGTCTGCACACCTAGGAGTTCTTTTAGAGAAGTAATATGTTTTCTTTTCTAAAGTAACTTCTGTTAAGTATTTTCCCATTAGCTTGAATTTGTTTCTTGTCCTCCTTTATGATCCAGTAATGAAGAGCATACCAGGGCTGGCTGTAGGGATTTTAATACCATTAAGAAATGGAATGTTCCTCATGTTCTATGTACCTGCAAGTCAGTTTGCTGCATTAATCTTCTGCCATTGTTAGTTCCCTTTTCTCTTAACTGGGCAATGATAACCATTTCAATGATATCCTGATAGTGATTTTTTATTATTTAACAGCTCTGAAGCTGTTGCCAAATGAAGTAGTGTTTCTTTTCTCCCACAGCATGAGAAAAAGAAAGTTTTCTGACTGTTTTTGAACAGCTGTAAACCGTATTTAGCTGACCCAATGATGCTTTCCAACCTTCATATCCAAAAGTCTGAAGCAAGGAAGGAGACAAAACTCTGCCAGACCTCATAACATCTTCTTACAAATGATTTTGGTTATTTTAGCAGATTACTATTTATCTGCAATAAATGTCTGCCTTAGACAGAAGGATATTTGTAAGGTGTTAAGCCCCATCAGACCCCATCATCCTTTCTCTGACAGCCACTTGCCACGTCAGAGACATTCAATGTTCTGGCTGTGGGTGATTAGCCTTATGAATTATTGGCATCTGTGCTGGGGACCTGGCTTGCAACCACCAGTTAAGAGTTGAGCAATGCTGGCAAGAGGCCTCGCTCAGGGGTTCAGTGCTTCTTCTGATTCATGGGAGAGTGACTAAACTTTTGCAGAATAGTCAGCCTAATCTTTAAATTTTCTCATTTTTTGAAAATGTCTTAGCTGTTTTTTAATTTGTTAAATATAGTATCTTACATTTTTTAAAAAAATGTTTATCCTTTTCAAATCTGAGCTTACCAAGTGTCTCACTTTATCATTGGAGGCTGAAGTTTCTTGTCATGATTTGTCCTGGGAAAATCCTCGCCACCCCCGATAACTTCTACAATG
The DNA here is from genome assembly GCF_029207755.1 of Chamaea fasciata. Lineage (NCBI taxonomy): Eukaryota > Metazoa > Chordata > Aves > Passeriformes > Sylviidae > Chamaea > Chamaea fasciata. The sequence goes on along the minus strand of NW_027094092.1, from coordinate 48,902,566 downwards.
TGCACCTGGAGTTTTGTCACATGAAAAAGTATTTTTATCAGAAACTTGATAGTTAAAGAGCATGGCAGAAAAAAAAAAAAACAAACCAACAAAAAGACTATTTCTTTCTATGCTAACTATAAGATGATGCAATTTCTTTTTTTCTGAAAAAATTATAATAACTTCATTATGATACTGATGCCTTAAGAAGGATGAGATCTCACAACCTGAAGCCATAATTGAACAATTAAACTCCAATATGCAAATGGATCAAAACTCATAAAAATGTAAGATCTCTTGACTGGTCAGCCATTTTGTGACCATTCTTATTCCACTCTGGGTGTAGCCCTGGTCAGGCTCCTGTCCTGCTCAAGGTGGATCCTGGAGGTCTTTCAATAAATACCTGCTTTATTCTCTAGCTCTGTCCAGTCTGTTTCAGGTCAGCCTTCCCAAGGCAACAATTTAATTCTCAGCACTTAGGGTCACTATCTCTGTTAAGGACTAGCACTTTGCCTGGTACAAGTATGTACAGCTTTCAATTACTGTGATGTACATTAGGTGAAGTTTTGGCTTCTAACCTGCTATTCACAGCACAGTTCTGTCACTCAAGCAAGGCATGCTTGGGGCACTAAATATTTCTACTTATCCTCCTTCCAGTGCTGAAGAATATTTCTCACTCCCTGGTACTCCAGAGCTACATAGCACATACATCTCTCTATACACCAAAAATGGGACAACTTGAAAAGTTTTGTCAGGATTTGGACCTTGCAGTTTATCTATTGAGTTATTCTTCTGTGATGGATGTGAGATTTATTTCAGCTCTTCCTTTGGGAAATGGTGGTGGCTCGTTTCATTCCTAATGCTTGCCTGGAGATTTTCTGTGCAGGAGCTGAAAGCCAAATGTGAACTTTTCTATGTGTGAATTACTTCCCAAAGGAGAACATCTCTTCCAGCTGTAGCTGTACATTGGAGTGATGATGGAAAATAAGCCTCAGCTCCTGAAAGAAAATATCACTAGCAGACAATGAAGATTTTGTTGGAACAAACCTGGAGTGCACAATGTTAAGTTGGCAGCAGAGGGTTTCCTAGAGCAGTTGCTTCATGTTTTCTTCCTAATGTGTTTTGCTGTGGAATGCACTGCAACCAGCCACACATATGCCTAAAACTGGGAAGTTTTGAATTAATGGATTCCTTATACTTTGTCATGTCATTTGATAATCCTCCACGAGCAGTGCTTGATAGCACAAGGGACTTACTGATTCTGTGGCAAGAGCATGGCCAAAGCAGGTTGTGTGGACAAAGTTCTCCTGTAAGAAGTTGAGGCGCACTACTAAAGCAGACTTCTTCCCTCTTACTATTACTATATTACACAAAGTAGTGTGATGTAGTTTTAGTTTAATCCCAGCAGGCAACTAGACACCCTACTGACAGTGTGAGGGAGAGGAGAATCAGGAAAGAAAAGATAAAACTCATGGGCTGAGATACTAACAGTGATAATTGAAGCAAAGGAAAATATAATAATACAAATGATAATAGTAACAACAATAAAAACAGTAATGAAAAGGGGAGAGAGAGAGAAATAACCCCCAAGAAAAAAAAAATTATGCACAATAAATTGCTCACAAGTCATTGACCAATGCCCAGCCTGTCCCTTGGCTGCAATCAATTTGATATCAATACTATTCTTAAAGCTAAACACAGCACTGTGCCAGCGGTTAAGAAGAAAACTAACTCTATCCCAGCCAAAATCTGGACAGTTGTATTGCTGCCCATGGATTGAGCCTGAGAAGGAGATGGATCTGTTCAAGCCATGATTACTAAGCAAGCTGAAACTCAAGAATGGGCTTTGCTAACATTTTATCTCACTCACAATAATGGGTATTTGTGGTGCAGTGTCCTCTGGAGAATTCAAATAGTACATGGCAACTGTGATCAAATGAATCCATGGCCATTCTCCACCGGGGATAAACACACTAGTTGCGAGGCCTTCCTGTAGTTTGGGGCTGAGGAAGGAGGGGGCAGGTTCCTCATCCAGCCCAGTATGCTGGGGAAGATATCCAGGATTTTAGTCTGAGTCATATATGAAATAGAAGTCTTGGCAATGCACAGCAACTACTGAAAACTCAAAGGAAAAAAACAGCTAAAATACTAAAATAAACTGGTCTTATTTAAATGGATTTGTTTTGCACAAGAGTTCCAAATTCCCTCATGAAAAAGAAAAAAACAAACCCAAGCCAAACTGCTCTTGCATGGTCCAGTCCCAGGACGTGTATTCCATCTGTTCTTTGAACTGCCAGAGGCAGATTTTCATTGAAACCCCATTCTTTCTCTTCATCTGCCTTCCTGACAGACCCAAAGCCCAGCCCTGCTCTTCTGTGGTGAAAGTGTTTTGACAAACCCTTTCCATGGACCAAAAGGGATGTCTACCCTGTGTCAGGAGTCCTACTGTGCTACAAGGAAAGGGGGATATTTGTTCCTGCATTTTTGCTGATGACAATATTCTTCCTATCTTCTCTTATTTTATGATGTCTTGTAATGTTTTCAGTTGTGATCAAACATGATTATTAGACTCATTTCCTTCTAGATAATCTTACTGAATCTTTTTTTTCAGTTTAACTACATTTTGTCTCAAAGATTTCTTAGTGTAAAATTCAAGGCAGTATGTGTGTTATCAATACCATTGTTTTTATTTAATATGCAGGATGGATGATTTAATTTCTTGAGGGTATTGTTTGATTTATGTAAGTGTGTTCCTCTTCTACAAAAGGCAGGGTGACACAAGGCTAAATCAGAAGTGGATAAATTGCAATGCTGGAAATTCAAGGCTTAGTCATAAGACTGCATTATAACTCATACAGTGAAGAAGACCACACTGAGATTCCAGGGACAGTCTTAGGTCAAATAATTCCTGGCCCTTGGATGTTTGATTTGGTAATTTTTAAGTTCTTTAACTTCTTTTAGTGTTTTCAATCCCAACACGGTGTTTTTAAGGAAATGCAATATTCCAAGTCCCATCCTGAGATATCTACTTCTTCTTCTCTTTTTTTACACTTTGCTCTGACCTCCTTGCCATCAGGTCCCAACTCTGCTCCAGTTCATTGTCAAAGTCATTTCCCTTTCACATGCACATTGTTGACCCCTGGCTCAGCCAGTCCCTGTCTCCTCCTCCCTCAATGTTTTCTTTTGGTCACTGTGACCTCCCTGCTCGTCCCCACACTCCTGACAGAGGAGCTACAGCTCACATCAAAGGAGGCTTCAAGCATCAGCACATTGTTAGCTAAAAGTCTCTCACACCTTTTCTGTGTAGCCTCCCATGGGCAGCTCCAGCTCTTTCCATCTTTTCTCTTCCTTCTCCAGTTCTGGCTCACTCCATGCTGTCCCCAGCACAGCCACCTCACCCTATCTGTCCTACATACAACACCTTACCCTTTCTGTCCCCCACACAACCTTCTGTCCCTCCCTCCTCACAGCATGACCAGCAGACTCCAACCAGCTAATTCACTCTTTATCACACTCATAACTGTGAGGGCCAGGCTGTTCCCACTCTTTGGTAATTTACACAGCTGCAATATATCAGGGGCAAGATTGCCTTTAGCACTATCTCTATCTGTCCTCCCACAACTCTGGCATTAGGAAGATGCTGACAGAGGCACTGGTGGGTTATTTCTCCTTTCACTTCAGCCTTTTTTTCTGTTCCTTGACTCCCAGTCTCCAATTGTATATTTATCTGTTCTTCATTAAACTCCACCCATTTCCCCAGTATGATTTTGGTCCTGCCATTTTGTCACCTGCTTTTTTTCCCGTTGTTGGGAGTGCACTAAGAGCTCACTGGGACAATGAACAAGCAGTTTCTTTGACACTCTCCACCCTTGACCCATGGGCAGTGAAGTGGGTCCTGTTGCTCTGAAACCAGATCTCCTGTGAAACTCTGTCACGGGTGACTGCGGAGGTGTAAGCATCTCTGTGAGGATTTGACTGCTGAAAGCTGCAGTACATCTGACCTGTGAGCAAAGTCGTTTTTTCCATCCAAGAGTCAACAATTTTATTTGATGTGGTGTGATTTGACAGGGATGACAAACAGCCTTCTTACCAGGAAGATGACTGCTGGCAGGTTAGAAATCCATGTGGTTATAGATCTCTGAAAATGCTTATGTCTATTTTTAGTGATCAATGTCTTTTCTTCAATTTTCTGTTTTAGAAATCGATCAGCTGGTTTTGGTGGTCGTGGTGTTGTTAAAGGGGAAGGTTCTCTGAAATGAGAACTGCCTGTATTTGCAGTTAGAGTTTTTAATATTGAAATGGCTTGTCAAAATGTTTTGATATTGCAAATGTAAGTCCAGGCTGTATTGTTCCTTGAGATGGGTTTCAGCAAATCCTAAATGTCATTTTATTACACTAGTGCTAGGAGCCCTGTATGATAAACTAAGTCTAGGCTGGGCATTAGCAAGGCCTGAATAGATAATGCAAAGATAGTCCTTTTCCTAGAGAAATAGTAAAATATAAATTCAATATAGACAGATGAGAACAAATTAAATTATACTTGAAAGCTCTTAAGGTGCAGGAATTAGTTTTGCAGCAGAGAAGTATTTTAATGATGAATGCTTGACAGTGTTTATCAGGAGACTGAGGAGTAACATAAGGGAAGGTAAAAATGATGTTTATTCAAAAGAACAACCCATGGGCAGTGGAGTCTGGCAGTATTGGTCTACTGGCTACCAGAGCTGACATTTCAGTACTGATTGAGAGGTGATTGGTGAAGAGCCCTGAAAGGGCAAACAAGGAAACTTTATTTATTGACCACAAGAAAAGGAATCAGTGGAGGGGTTCACACTCCCATGTGCTGGGCAGAACCAACTGTGCTGGTATCTTCCCCAGCAATTGCTTTCTAAAGTGGGCTCCGAGGGTCCCATTGCTGCTGTGCTGGATTCTCTCCAAGGCAGCCTGTCCCTGGCTTCACCAGGAGCTTTTCATTAATGCTTATCCTGAGATTTCCTTGCTGCAATTCAAGTTCATTCTCTATTTTCATATACACTTTCAAGGCAGAAACAACACTGTGCTCCTGGGTCAGGTTTCTTGAGATTTAACCCCAGCCAGCTCCCAAACTCTCTGCAGCCACTTGCTCATTCCCCCACCAGAGGGATCTAGGAAAGAATCAAAAAGGTCAAAGGTGGAAAACGGATGTGTTGAGATAAAGACAATTTAATAGGGAAAACAAAAGCCACACATTAACATAGCAAAATAAGGAATGAGTTCACTGTTTCCTATGGGCAGGCAGGTGTTCACCCACCTCCAGGAGAGCAGGGCCCCATCACATATAACAGATACTTGGAAAGACAAATGCCATCACTCCAAGTGTCTCCTCCTTCTTCCTCCTTTCTCCTTTTGCTTCCTTCTTCCTCCCATTTTTTATATTGAACATGATGTCATATGGTCTGGAATATCCCTTTGGTCACTTTGGGTCACCTATCCTGGCGGTCCTCCTTCCAGTTTCCAGTCTTCTCTCCAGTGTGGCAGCATGGAAAGCAGAAAAGGCCTTGGCCTTGTGTAAACCCCGCTCAGCAATAACAAAAACATCCCTATATTATTGACCCTGTGTTCAGCACAAATCCAAAACACAGCTCCACACCAGCCACTGTGAAGAGGGTTAATTGTACCCCAGCCCAAACCAGCATATTACATCACTTATTCCATACCATTTTCATCATGCCCAGGTCCCATGCTATTCCATACAAATTCATTAACCACCACCCTTCTTCCCATCCCTTGACACAATGCACAGAAGTAATTTCTTCAGTCAATGGATCACCCCTAGAAAATACTCATAAGATGTCCACAAATGTTTACAAAATATCCTTTGCATTCATTTAGTCCATGACTCCATCTATTCTGGTGGTCACTCAGTAGAGGAGTAGTGGTGTGTTTCTTGGAGTTACTGGGCACCAAAACCAGTTCAGGTCTGGTCACTGATGCACTTAAACTTCTTCTTGTAAGGCCTCTCCTCCTTTGATTCAGATGGTTTCTGCTGTCCTAATTCCTGGAATATGCAACTCAAATCATGGCTTACAACAATTTAAAGGCCATCCATTACAATCTCCACCCTTGGCCCTTTTTGGACTGGGTTATCTGCTTTAACATTGCAATGAACTCCTTCTCTTGTTCCCAGCCTGGCTGCAAGAAGGGGTTCCCCCTGAAGTCCACCATTAATAAAGTCTACATCATTGTCCTCCACGGGCTACAGGGGCACACTGCTTCACCATGGTTTTCACCATGGGCTGGGAGTCCCTGCTTTCCCTACTTCAACAGGGGTTCCCACCCACAGGAGACAGTCCTCCTTGAATTTCTCCAGTGCGGGTCCTGCTCAAGGGCTGCAGTTTTTCATGAATTACTCCAGTGTGGGTCCCCCATGAGGTCACAGGTACTGCCATAAAACCTGCTCCTGCAGAGGCTTCTCACAGGTTCACACCATGACGCATTCTCCTTCAGGCATCCACCTGCTCCAGCCAGCAGTCCCCCAAGGGCTGCAGGTGAATCTCTGCTCCGTCATGGGCTCATCCACATCCCTTCACCTTAAGATCACACTGGCATCCCAGCCTGTCCAGCACAGCAGCACAGAAACAGCAGCAATGCCTTGGCCACCTGCCAGCCCAGGGGCATCACTGTGGCTGTCACCAGAACATTTCTGGGCACAGTTCAGTGAGGTGAGTGCAGCCCAGCACCACAGCAAATAGTGGCCACTAAAGAGCACCAGACCCTAACACACAGTCAGAAATGCATTCCTTTACAGACATTCATATTGGAGAGTAAATCCATTGATTTGCAATACCCTGTTAAGTGGTTTAAAGCAGTATTTAAACTACAGATTTTTTTCCTGACAGTTGAGCATATGTAAAAGAAGCAGTGCTTTCATGAAAGCCCTTGTCACTTGCTCATGGGTGGAAACAGGAGGTTTTCACTCTATTATCTCATAGCCTAAATATGCCACCACACTCAAGAAATGTTTTCCCTTTATTTGTGTACATTGCAAAACATGGACAAATGTTAGTCAGATGAGACAAGATATTTTTTCCTTTAAAGGTCTTCCTCTGTAGTGGGAAAATGGAACTTCTGTTTCTGCATCTTTTTTGTGATTTCAGCCTTGCCTTGCCTTGCCTTGCCTTTTCCCAGAAAATATCTCTGCTTGTAAATTTTTTGAGTTAAAGATTAAGCTGGAGATGTATTAAATAGATGCAGTGTTCAATAGTTTGCAATAGGTGGGAAATAGGAATTTGATTTCAGATGAGTCAGGGGACTTCACATGCTGTTATTACTACTAGTATTTAAGCCTGATATTTATTTTAAAAACATCTGTCACAGAAGGAGTGGAAGTAGTAAACCTATGAGAGATTTTTCCTCTCTGATCCTTTAATCCACCCTTAATTCTTAAACCACCATTGCAGGAAGATAGGCTTTCAAGTCTTCAAAAGGCTTCCACTGTTCTGATTCAAAAGGTTTGAAAGAACCATTAAAAATTAACATTAATCTTGTTGCAATGGAGTTGAATATGCAGATTTCTACAATCAAATAAGAGATTAATTGCATATTCAAAACACTAAAAAGAACCAGAGAAAATGCAGTGCTGTTACAATGAGTACAAGACTGAACAGGATTTACATTGAGTAGTTAAATGAATTGTTATACAAATGATGTGTCTGAAGGGATGCTCCGTTTTGCACCAATGTCTTTCTGGCTGAAGAGGCTGCACTATCTTCTTCCGTGTCTGTACATACACATAATTTGAGAGTTATGGAAACAGATATCACTTGCCATACATCTACTGTGCCACTGTGGGTATGATGAAAAACAAGTTTTCTTCTACTGCCTGAGTTTGTGTTCTAGTAAAAAAATCCTAACAAGGATTTTTAATCATAGAATTATATAGTTGCTCTTCCCCAAAGGAATAGAGGGAAAGAGACAAGATATTAAAAAATATAAAAGAAAGAACAAGGCTATGAAGTAAAATAAGATGTCACATAGTTTATTAATTTTGATTCATAAAATTATAAATATGTATCTGAGGATTTGCCTCAAAATCATACAGTATCGATGATATATTCACAAATAAAAAATAAAAAGGTTCTTTACAGTACTCGATGAACAATTTTTTAATACTTTACTGGATCAGCAAAAGTCAGGTTTTGAGGAGGCTACTGTGTTACCTTGGGTTTTTACAATTTATGTACACTTTCTTTGTGTTACATCATCTTGTACAATAGTTATGCACTGCATATAATTGAAGTGCACAACAAATTTTAAATTCTCTAAATCTTACTGTGAAAATGTAAACCAGTTAAAATATTGTTCAAAATAACGAAAATTATTCTATACCTGCTCAAATGCATTTATCAGCCAAAGATTAAACTCATATTTGCTCTGTAATACCCGTTGCAATTTTATGAATAGTGCTACAGGTGGTATAGTAGCTGTCATCACAGATACAATGCAGCAAAATAGTCAGCTGGCTTATGGCTTTCTGCAAAGAGACCAGATTTCTGGTATTTTGTCAAAAAGTTTTTCTTTTAAGCCACTGTTAATAGGTAAGACAGGTTAGATATTTTGGTATAAAATTCTGGTATCACATGTTATGCATTTGGATGGATAACACAGAACCAGAAAAGCAAACCTGAGGAAAAATAAAAAATCAATCAAGTGATTCAATTTAACAGATAATTATCTTGGTCTGTGAAGGCAAGATCAGAGCATTCCATGTTAATTTTTAATGCAATTTACAGTGGCATAAAATCAGTTGTAATATCCAAATGAAGATGGAACCAAGAATCATTATGTTAAACTACTTTTGACTGGAAACATTTTGAAATTTGAAGACATTTCTTTGAAAGATACCCATCTCGAAGGAAATCCACAGGGAATAAACTGTGAAAAAACTTCTGACGCCTTTTGCCTGAAGTATTTCCCAACAAAGACATAAATCACGGGGTTAACGCAGCTGTTGGTGGTAGCCAGCATATGAGCAAACTGCTCCCCAAAGTTGATCAGTTCCCCCCAGAAGCAGCCTTTGATCACTTCTGTGTGGTATAATGTATCAAGGAATACAAAAAAATGGTGAGGAGTCCAGCAGAAAAGAAACATCAGTACCACAGTGAAGATCAGCCTGGTTGCCTTTGTGCCTCTGTGCCTCTTGCAACCCTTGGCTCTGAGTGCTTTTCGTTCTCTTGCTGTTTTTTGTAGGGATCTAATGGTGGAGAAATTGAGGAAGATGATGGCTGTGGATGGCAACAGAAACCCCACCAGGTTGCGTACCAGGCTTTCAGCCGTTTCCCATGATGGGGAGGGGAAGTCCAAAGCGCACGCTGTAATATTCCACTGGGGAAAGTCTTTCACAGTCCGGAATGTGAAAGCTGGGATGCTGAGAAGGATGCAAAAGAACCAGATGAGCAAGCAGATCCCTTTGGTCATGGTTTTGCTCCATATCTCTCTGTGGTTCAAGGTGTGGACAAAAGTCAGGTAGCGGTCCATGCTGACAGCCACGAGCAGGTAGATGCTGGTGTACATGTTCAGGGTGATGGAGGCGCTGATGCTGCGGCACAGGAAGCTGCCAAAGGGCCAGTTAAACTCATTATTGATGTTCTCCGCCCAGAAAGGGAGGCACATGAGGAAGATAAGGTCAGCAACAGCTAGATTCATAAGGTAGATTTCAGCTGTCTTCAGGGGGCCCTTGTGCAGTGAATAAATGAAGAGAACAAACACGTTTCCAAGCATGCCAATAACACAGACAGTGTTGATGTACTTGGGTACTATATAGTACACGATGTCCCACCACTCATCCAAGTCTGGGCAAACAGTTGAGCTGCTCTGATTTTCATTCTGATTTGAGGAGAGAATATTCAGTAGAGGAGTTTCAGTCATCCTTTAAAAAATCCAGAAGTGAACAGGAGACGTCTTTGAAATGAGAGAAAATGACTGCAAAAAAGGATAAAAATGTAAAAGCTGTCTCCCATGAGTGGTGTAATAAACATTTGACTACTGCAAATTCTTTATTAGTCCTTACTGATTATTGAGATATGCAGCAGTGGGAAATGTCCCCAGAATTAGCAAGGATAGAACTTCCTTTACATCCTATGAAGTTTCCTCTCCTTGCTTCCATTGTTTAAAGTGGCACAGAGGAAGGAAAGCAACAAATTAGTAGTTCTGTACCTCTCCTCCAGACTGATGACAGACACAGATATGGGAGAATTGAATATCCCTGAGAGTAGTGGGAGTCATGCTGGTGACAGAAAACCAGCTTTGCATCCTTCCCTGCCCTGTCTCTTACTCTTATTTACCATGCTGTGTACATTATTATATTACTGTATTATATACTCTATTATATATATATTAATATATTATTATATTCTGTTATCCTGCTGAAGCAGGATCATGCCTGTTTCCCTGAACTGGGAAAGCTACTCACTCTCTGTATGCACCACGTGTTGCCTGAACTTTTCATTCTTTTGTTCCTTATCAGTTCCTCCCACCCTGAACTTTGTGTTGAAAATTGCTGTTAGATTAGACTGCTTAGTGCTTTCAAATGTCAGCAGTTGGAATAATAAAATATTGACTCCTCCAAAATAGTACACTAAAAACAGTGCCTGGAGGGAAGGTCTCAGCTGCTTTAAATTTACAGCACTCCTCTCCAACTCAAAAATTTCATTTGAGTTCAGCTGGAGAGAGGCTGTCCCAGGCTCCAAAAGGGTCAAGTCCACCATAGCATTGGCAATAACTTTATTTCTTTCTGGTAACTCCATGAGAGATTGTGCAGGATTAAGAACATGGGCAAAACCTTATCCCCCCATGAAAATCCACTGGACGTTCTGTCAGAGATCCACTGTCAGAACTGCCTCCTACTTCATCATTCTGGTGCTGCCAGGCTAGATGATAGTGCCTGGATCCTGGTTTTTACAGGCATTCAGTTCAGAACATTATGGTAAGCAAGTTAATATTGAGCCTATTCTACAATCTAACATTTCAGTATTTCATATGCAAGTTGAGCATGTCAATCACAAAAAAGGATGTATTTGAAAAAATCAGTATTTTGCAATCAGTCATTCTAAATGTTGACTTTCTGCTGCAGCAATTTAACTCTGCCCTTTCAGCTTCTGTATTTTACCCCTAAGAAACAGATAATGATGAAATTTCTGAAGAGAGAATTTCAGATCATCATTCATCTCTTTTACATATATGTACAGCCTCAGTAGTGTCTGTATACGAACACCTTGCAGTACTTATTTTTGGGATGCCACTAGGAATAAGTTAAGTATTAATATTCCACATCAGGCTATCTGGTACCAATGCACAGAACATTTTTCACCACTGCAGATTTAGGTGGGCAGCAAAGCTGTATCTGAGTCCATAAACTCACTCAAGCTGGCAGCCTTGATAGGGAACTGAGCTACAATTCAAGTTAGCACAGCTCCCTGGATTTCCTTCACAACAGTCTGAATGTTACCTAGTTCACAGACCTCTCACACAAAGATAACTGGAGAAGACCTAAAACTACAGATAAAATACATATAGCAAATGAATGGCTGATTAGCATCAAAGAGACTCTTTCTAAGACAGCAGAAATCTAATGCTGTTATAGCAGGAGGCTGGCTAAGGCAGGAGAGAGCAATGGCAGAAAATCTGCAACTTTATATTTCAAAAAGAATGTAGAAGAAAGATAACAGTTAAAACTAAACAGAATTATTTATTTTACTAAATGTAGAATAAAAAGAAATGCTTATTGTCCTTGCTTGCCCTTTTCCTTACACCTTCTTGCTATCAGCTTATGTCAGTCACTCTGCATGCTTCAGACCTGATGTCTCAGCTGGAGCCACAAATTCATTCATGGTGGGCTTGGCTAAAAAAATTAGGAGGTTTAATTTTTCATTGCTACTTAGATTTTATTCACAGCTAAATCCAAATTCTTTTTTGGCTAGCAATGGTAACTGAGGATTCTGCAGAGTTTTTCATTGCAAAAATTTCTTCAGAGTTTACTAATCAGTTCTGAGTAGTACCACAAGCTACAAGCCTTTTATAAATTTAGAGTTCCAAATGTTCTCTTGACAGAAAATGCACTTTATTTTTCATAATTTCTGTAAGTATTTTGAAGTATTTAGTGCTAATGGACAATTAACCACATGAATGGTTTTCAATTTCTGTCCTTAAAACATTCCAGTCATCTTTCATACAAATAATGACATATTTTTCTTACTTGGAACTGATTTCTGATGAATTTCCGTGCACCGTCCATCTATCACCTTTTTTACTATTAATACTCATTAGCCAGTTAGAGCAATTAAGTGAAATGGATCATGGCTTTACACATAAACTAATACTGACCTTCAGAATTACTTTTGTGGTGAAAAAGAAAGGGAAAGTCTTACTAGACTGCACAGATCAGAACAGAGAGCACAAAAGATTATTTTTAGATAAAATACAGAAATGATTTTATTAACGATAATACATTTTAAAAGATAGACATACCTACTCCTTGTCCTTCCTGGCAATCCAGACAAAGTTTCAAATTCAGAAACAGTTGATAAACATCAGCACAGAGGTTACTGAGAGAATTCAAGGATGCATCCTGAGGCACAACTGAGTGACTGAGGGCTGTCCTGAGTGTTTGCTGGCCATACACCATGTGTGTGATGTTACATTTTGGAAGAAAGCCCCAGGAATTTTTTTTTTTTTTTAAGTTTCCCAAATGTCAGCTGTAGTAATTTTCAAGACATGTGAAATATTTCATTCTCATTGTGAAATAATACAAGCCTTATGTCGTCACTCTTGTCATCCTTTGACCGCTAATTAAAGCTCTCTAATTGTCCTTGAAAATTAAAAGTTCCATTGTGTGAATGTCTGTAAAAAGAATAACTTCATTAACAGCTCTGAATTTCCTTCTCTGTGCCAATGCACACAGAGAGAAACTTAGGTTTTTCTTGTGTTGGGAGCTCCTTTTCCTGCTAGTACGAGGGGAAACCATGCCAAGGAGTTGGGGTAAAGCAGTACAGATAGGTGGGAATGGCTGCTGGAATGTGAATCTTGCTAAACCCCATTTACACTCTTTTTGAAAAGCAGGTTTTTTTGCACCCCACTATAAGTGTCCAGGGAATGCATCTCTGTGAATATTACTTCTAAGTACTATTTATGATGACTGCTGTATTGTCTCAGGCTTGCACCCAAATAAGCTTCTTATTTTTCTGATTATTTTCTGGGACCAAGTAGCCTGAGGGTGGTTGTTTATAAGTCATTTTTGTCTTTCATTCTGATTGTCCACTGATTAGGGCAATATTTTAAAAAGATAATATCTTGCATCTCAGACTTTATATGCAAATCTGTCTAAAGTATAGCCATGCAAACGATGTGGGTTTTCAATTAAAAAAAAAGAAAAAGAAAGAGAAATTATCAAGGGACTGGAATGCTATTTACTTACAGGAAAGCATTCTTCTCATTGGCTGCTTAACCAACACATGCACCATCTATCTCCATTCTTATTCAGTTGTGTCCATTTTTGTTTGATAAATAAATTAAAATGAAAAGAGAGGGGAGTCTGAATGGTGATACTTTTTATGAACTTCCCTATCTTGAAAAATATTTTTATTCCAAATTTTTATTCATTAAAGAATAATGTTAGTTACGCAAACAGTGTTAAAATTGATAAACAAATAATGTTTCAGTTAACACCATCACAATGGAGAAAACTCTAAATGGCTCAAGATTTAATTTTTGTTTTTAATATCTTGTAAAATTTTAATTTCAGCAAAGACTTGAATCACAGCATGTAATTTGTGAATTGCACATTATGTAAGGAATCCTAACAAATTACAGGGGGAAAATCTTGAAACAACCCATCTCACACTGACTCATAAAGGTAAGTGCAATATGACAGGAGATCTTCGTCACAGACTTTCCAAAGCCTCCTCTTTGCTTACACTACTTCATTTCCGTGTTTAAGTTATTTTTTCCATAATGAAGAACATTTGAGCAATAACAAGAAGTTTGGAATTTGTCCCTGCTTGGACATGAACGTCTAGGATCTGCCAAGTTTCACATTTACTCAGAGACTAAAATATTATAAAAAACTGCAGCTGCGTCTAAAATTTATATGATAAATAGCAAGTCTTAAAAAACTTGTCACGTCTAAAGGGGATCAAAATACTGGTTTTGCAAATACAACTCCTCTCTGCAAATCAAGTTTCTCATTGTCTGTTGCTTTTCATTGCTATATTTGGAACATTTTTCTGTAATGGAGAGAGATTCAAAATTGCAAGTCTATGCATTTACGAGAAAAAGTGAATAGGCACTGCAGTAGCTCCAGCATTTAAAGATCCTAGAACAGGTCTACAGAAGAAGCTGTAACTTTATACAGAAAGGGGATTTAATTTATTATGTCTTTACAACTTCATTCCTCATTTCAACCTATAGAAAGTATATAAAGACCTGGTAACATTTCCGAGTTTGCACAGATGTAATGGACCATGAATTGAAGGAATGTGAAGGGTTAGTTTAAAAATATCTATAAGAGTCAATAGTTAAGGGTTTTTTCTAACATAAAAAACATCCGTGTCTATTGGCACCTTCAGCTCAGGATACACACAGCATGTTGGTTTATGTTTTAAGCTTGAATGATCTTCAGTCACATCATCTAGGCAGACTTTCCTGCAGAGTAAACGTTTTCTAGAACTCATAAGAATTTACAAATGCTAACTGAGCCTCTCTGATGAGAATGATTAAACAAACACATTGATGAACTCGGAGGTAAGACTCTTTGCTTAATTATCACACACATTACAAGGTAGAAAAATGTCAAAAATCCCAAAGGCCTCCATAGTTCTGGCTCTCGGTCCAACAGTTCAACCATTAAAATTCTTCCTTTTAAGATGGCTGGAACCTTTAGTGACTGGGACAAAATATCATTCTGGATCAGTATGTTTTACAATTTCATTTTCTTTATTGAAATCTTTGGCAAACCACCTTAATTATCTGCTATAACTGTTCATCTGTTCTGAAACAGCAGAAAAGGTTTTGATAAGACTTTTTGATGTAAAACTCTTTCTTCAGCTTATTTGCATTTCTTCACATATACCATAGAGACTGCTAAGGAGAGCTTAAACTCTGGTGCAGTTATTTACAATTCCCAAAGAATGATCCTGGTACCACCATAGTGTGGTAATAATCAAGCCCTACTAACTACAGTTTACAGAGTTTGAAACAGCAAAATAGAAGGAGTCAATATTGTCTGAAAAACCAGCAATGTACTGATAGAAGAATGGAATGGAAAGATGATTCAGTAGCTAAAGATTGCTCAGGGATTTGGGAGACCTGAACCAAGATCCTAACTCCTCCACTGAAACCCTGTCTAAAAAAGAGCAACTTTCTTCTGTCTGCAGCGAGCACCAGCGGTTTGTTTAATAGATTTTAAAGTCCTAATTTTTCAAGTGAAGCCAATAATCTACTTGAAAAATGAGAGAGGGAAGAAATGAGAATTATTCCTGCCTGTAAATGCTGAAATATCATCTGATGGTTGATATCCTTGCCATTCCTGTGGCCATAGTCCCCACCTCTGGCAGGCTGAATGAGGAGCCAGCTCTTCACATGGCCAAAGCCTTGAGTTGTGGCAGCCTCAGTAAAAGAGAAGATGGGAGCAGAGGTAAGAGGGGGCAGGATAAAAAAGAATAAAAAGATATGACTACTCTTTGGCATCTTCAGCTCTGTAATTCTCAGGACAAAGTCTGACCTAATTTTATCAAAAATCCTTCTCATATTTTGTCATGTTTCTGTAAGAACAGAACCAAGCCAAGTGTGACCGGAAACTGTCAGTAGGTCAGATGTAGCTTGGATGTTACCCTTTATTTCTTGGGGTTTTTTGTTGCGTGTATAAATGGTGCATGTGAATACCACAAATGTTTCATCACACTAAAGAGTTAGTAAAATGTGAATTAAGCAGTCTGTGAGCTGACACTGTTCTGTGATGTGCAGAAGCAGCTGCAGGGGCTTTCCATTGTTGCTGGTGTCTGCACAGGACCTTGAGATAGGAGCAGGCAGAGAAAAGCTACCGAAAATGTTTCAGTACCCTTAGCTTCCTTAATTCTGATTTAAGCTTCCAAAGGGACCGAGGGTGTTCAACAGCACTCAGAAATGGGCCCTGAAAAGAAAGAACTCAAAGTAGCTAAAATTCTGTTGTTCCAGCTCACTTTCCTTCGGCGTAACGGGAAGTGAAGTAAGTATCTGGAACTTCTGAGAGTTGAACTTCTGACAAATCATTCCTTAGTAACAGGATACAGGCTAGAGAAGAAAATGTCAGGAAGTCTCATTTCTCAAAGAACTTTATTTTCTTTTGTACATGCTTACCGCATAACAAAAAAAAAGTGCCTATATATTTACATTATTTAAATTAATGTGATATTAACATAATAACATTTTTATATTTTACTTCTTAGTACCAAATACTCAGAAATAACTTCTGTTGCCTCAATAACCTCTGTGTGGAGTTCCTTTAGTGTAAGGGTTGCATGAACAGTATGCTCATGGATGAGAGAGTATGATAACACTGGATATAACAGAAAGCCTTGCAGTGTTTCATTATAGTTGCCCCCGTTGCTTCAGACAATAAAAAGGATGAGCAATAGAAGTATTTATGACATAGGATTATACTGGATTATCAGAGAAAAACCATGGAAATTGCCTATAAATCATATGCAGTGATCTAAATTCCATAGTCTTTAAATCACATCTGCACACTTGTATTTTGCAGTTTAGTTATTTGAAGGTTTAATACAAATTTTCCTTCTTAAATGAACCTTATTGCTCCATTCAAGCTCTGACGGATAAAGACTGTGTAGTTGCCATCTGAGTTTACTCATGCCACCATACTCCATTTCCCTTGGTAGCTTTAATAGCTTCAACCTTAAGTGCTTTGAAAAGAACTAAGACTGTTAGTTTCAGCATATTTTAGATCGTCTTCTACTCAGTGTTGATCAAGGCTCCTAGAGATTAAAGTGCATGCAGACAATTCAGTACACTATGAGTTTTTTGTGTATTATCAATTTAGCTCAAAAATACAGTCTAGTTGGGGAAAAGTTATCTTGTATTAAAATCTCACAGATTAACTCTGCAAATAAAATGTAGATATTACTAGAATCTGAAAAGGCCATTCTTGAATACTCTGAGCTTTCAACACCCCTGTTATCTTCAGTTAGATTTCTAATGTAGTTAGGTGATGCTCTCCTTCATATCTTTCGGTTTCTTCTGTTTGTGAGATTATACGAGTTGTGCTGAGCTCTTGTATATCCATTGGTTAACATTAATTATGCTTTGTGAATACTAAAAACCCGAGTCTCTGAGCTGAAGTGTAAGCATGAATATAAATAGCATTTACTCACTGAAAAGGAATGAGTGAATGCTTTCACTCCAAGGTGGAAGGGGGAAAGAATCTTCTGCAAAGAAAACTCAGCTAACTTCGTGCAGGTGGGTGCAGGTTCCCTTCCACTACTGCTTTACCTTTTTTTCAGCTATTTTTCAGGTGTACTTGCTTGTGGGTTTTACCCACACTCCGAGGGTTCAGAAACATGGCTGTAAATAATAAGCAGGAGGATGATCGCAGGTGCCTTGAAAAATCAAAAGGGTTTTAATAATGATGCAAAAATAATATAAAATACAAAATAACCGAACCGAGTGCAGCACAGAGATAAACCTCTTGCTGCTACAGCACCTTGAGACGTGAGGATGGAAAAACAAGAGATGAAAAGCAAAAAGCATAAAAGGGGAAAGCGTGGAGTTCCTTTGTTTTCTCTCTTTTGTACCAAATAGCTTAGGTGGGCTTTTGGCCCTTGGCCCAATAATTTGCCAAGAGTCTTTGAGTAACATTTTCAGAGTCCAATCCACACTTCTGGGCTGGCTTTGGGCCAATTGCAAAGAGAAATCCACAGAACTTTTCAGCTAACTTCTTAGCATGTCAAAAGGCACAATGAAACCCTTTCCCTATAAGGGAATACTTGCTAAAGGTATAGGGATTGCATTACTACACTTGCTCATATAAATTTGTAACTAAGCAGAGTAGTTGCAAAAAAGGCACTGCTTGTCAATGAAAAAATCAGATCATTTCAGATGACTGAAGGGAGAAATTAAAAGCCCAAAAGATGGACTCATCTAAAAATGAATCCTACAAAATGCACCTAATAGAACTTATTCAAATACAAGAACCTCCCAGATAAAAAATCTTCTCTAACACACTATTATGGGTACCATACGTAGCTGCACAATCCTGACAATAACTTCTGTACTGGGGCCCTGTTCAGAGAATTGTATGTACACTTTAGAAAAACATTCCAAATGATACATGTGCCAAGTATCATTCAGCCATGAAGACGTAAATGAACTACAAAATGGGATTCAATCATGAAAAACATCCAATAACAGTAGAATCAAGTCTCTTTATGGAATTTCCATTAAGATAAAACCATTGTTTTCCCTCACACAATGAACACTACTGCACGTTTCCTCCGTGGACCCATGGCAGATGGATATGGGCAGAGACTGATATGTTAGAAGGCTTTCTTCCTTTAATGATTTCCTAAAATTATGCTATTGGGGTAATGACAAAACAGACTTTTTCCTTGGGTATTCACTTGAAATGGAAGTTCTTAAAGTGTTCAGGGAGTTTTCCATCTGCACAGACTGTAATTTTCTGCACCTCTTTGTGAACAAGTTCTTGTAGAATTCCATAGCCTTCTTCTGGAAGTTTTTCCCAACAATCACATACAAGACTGGGTTCAGGCAGCTGTTGCTAAAGGAACAGTATGTGGCTATCTGAGTCAGTATGTCATTGATGTCTTCCAGGCATTTGAGGGTGGGTGAGAAGTAACGGATTGTGTCAATGAATGTGCTGACCTGGAATGGAAGCCAGCAAATGATGAAGAGCAGGAGCACAGCAAGGACCAACATGGTGGCTCTTCTCTCTGTGTGGACCACCTTCATTTTTCGTAGCTCACTGCTTCGTAAGGCTTTGATGATTTGCACAGTGCAATAGGTAATTACACAGAGTGGGAACACAAACCCCACAATATTCAGCAAGCAGTTGTTTGTGGGCTCCCAGTAGCTGGCTGGGTAAAGAAGAGCACAGGCTGTGATGTTATACTCCTCAAAATAACGCAAATTTCGAAACACCATTGTAGGTGAACACATGAGCAAGGCACATGTCCAAATCACAAAACAATTCCATTTGGCACAGACGGTTCGTCTCATCCGTCCAAGAGACATGGTTTTCACCAAGGCCAGGTAGCGGTCAATGCTCACTAGTGTCAGGAAGTAAATGCTAGAATATAAGTTCATGTAACTCATAATGTTGATGGCTTTACAAAGAAACAGGCCAAAAGGCCAATGAAAATTGTTAGAAATATTAATGGCCCAGAAAGGTAAAGTACAGACCAACAGTAGGTCAGCAAATGCCATGTTTGCTAGGTAAATTTCAGCCACTGTGCAGCTACTCCTGTGGAAACATAGAACAGTGAGCACAAAGGAATTTTCTATTGATCCCAGGATAAATATAAACCAGAGAAATCCAGGCTGAAAGTCCTGTAGCCATTTCCATATCTCTGCACTAACACATTCATATTGATTTATCTGATGCACTCCTGAATTATTGGGGAAATTTTCTGGACTGACTGTGAGCTCCTGGGTGGTCATGTTGTACAGCTGCGTAACATTTTCAGTTGTGATGGAAACCATTTCTGTGAAGAGAAAAATAGGTGACATGAGATTGCTACATCTAGCTCATTGCTGCAAAAGACACAAGAAGAAAAAATGTCTTTTGCTTTTCCTAACATCCTAGAAGCCCTAGCTTTTGAACAGGCATACAGTTCCCTGGGTTGCTTCTCATAGACACTGGGTGTGTCTGTGGAATGTTTTACAGACTGCATTGCTATGGACTGCCTGGACCAATTTTAGGCAAGAAAAACAGAGGGCATGTAGCAACAACAGATATTGATATGAATGGGTTAAATGAAGAGAACATTTAGAAGCCTTTATTCACTAGAACTGAGCCACAGCAAGTCTTAGTTAATTCTTTGAGGATGTTCATCATTAGTTTGTCTTCTTTTTATTTCATTAGCCATGGTCTCTAAAGGACAGGTGTACCTTGTGTCTCAGGTTTCTCATGGTAGAGCTGCTAGCTCCTGCAACATTTTACACCCTCCTCTGTAGAGCAAGACTTGAGTGGAATTCTGTGGTACTTCCTCCCCAAAGAACACCATATATTTTCCCAAATGTTATGACTCTACAATAAGCAGACATTTAGTTTGGCACTCTGGTTTGCATTGAGAATGCTGAGGGATCACTGTTTGCCAGCAGTGTGCCTTTCTCGCTTCCCACTGAAATTGTCTCTGTGTTACAGTCTCTTTCTGCAGCCAAGTCACAGAAGAGATAAGTGGTACAACTTTCATGAGGGAGCTCCGTTTTAAGAGGTGCACAGTGGGTGGCTTGACAATTTGGTAGAGACAGTGGCCATCCTATAAGCCAGGACCTGTCTGCAGACAGCCAGCTTGGGTGCAAGAGCACAGTCTGAAAACCAGAATACTGTAAACATTCTACAGATCAGAACAGCCTGGGATCATACAGGGAGCTATTTATGGGCAGAAACGTCACATGGGTACTTAAATGTTACGAGAACCAAACAGAAGTTGAGTGTGCAGCATCATTCACTACTGATAAAATGTGAACTGTGTTTTCTTGTTGTTGTGTTCCTGGATAATGAACGCTAAGATACTATTCAAATGCAAGATTGGCTTCCCAGAGCTGTACATATATATATATATATATCTGGACTGAGTGATGGAAATACTATTCTTCTTTTTTCAGGTCTTTATAATAACCACTGTTTATATTGTCATTTGATTGGAAGCTTTTCAAATATATATTTTAATTAAGACATTTGTTGTATTCAATTGGTAACTTGGCAGTGAAAAGGGACACACTTGCAATTCCTGAAAGGATGAGGATTCTCACTTGTTTTCTGGTTGCTGGAATTGTTGGCTAGTAAGTATCCGTGCTTAATATGCGTACAGAAATTTGGTTATTTGTTGTAGAATTGATGAAAAATGATGGTTATATTATGTGTACTTTGTGTTAATGAAACACTATAGCACTTAAATACCTCAAAGCCCAGCTCGTGTGGATGTGAGAGCTACCAGTAACAAATGGCAAACAGCAGTTTCAAGTCTCCCTTTCTTTCTATGCTGGCACTTTTCACTGTAAAAACACATAGGAAATGAAATACTAATGGATGGCCAACAAGAGGTCACCTGAAATTGGAGAAGTTCTGATGTTGGAGAAGTTGCCTGATGCAATAATCAGAAATTGTTTCTTCTGCTCATAGTAGGCTGTGAACCAGTAGAAAAAAAATAAATTGTAAGTGCATTATTTTACACTTTGAGGTTGGATATATGCACATATTTAATAAGATGAGCATTAGTAATTCAGAGTGGTCATAAAAGTCATGTTGGCTTTTCCTGTGATTTTCTCTTGTTACATTAATTTACAGAATTTAATTTACAGCAAATAGCAGCTCCAAAACTGCATATTGATTTATCTGTATTTTCTCTGCAATTAATCTCTTTCAGATTTCGGTTTTAGAAGGGAAAGACCTAGAATTCTTTAAAATAAATTAGTTATATCATATTACTGTGGTCTAGGAACAGTGTGCAGGGACTAGTTAGGACATCACCAAGTCCAAGACATGGAGCTTCTGGCAACCTGCCTCCTTGGTTCTTAGCCCAAGTCCTTCCACAATGCATTGGTAGAAATGGGGGAGTGAACAAGGTAAAAATGTGCTAATTATCAGTTTACAAACCTTAATGTTTAGGGTTAAAATGATGTGCTCGATGCTATTCTATATTGCACAGGAGACTCATTTTAAGTATGTGCTTGCTGAATAAATTATGATTGACAAAGCCACAGCTTAGAGAAAGCAGTGATTTTCTTTTTGGTGAAAATAAATGTGATCCTTTCACACATTCTCCACAAATACTTTCTGTGGAAGAACTGCAAGACAGGACTAATATCTCAGCAGGGATTTTCAATAAGATTTTATGTGGCAGTCTTGATTGAAATATTGCCCAGCTGAAGTAATCTATCATCACTGATTCTGAGGGAACCCTGAGGGGGCTGAATTTGCACCTGATGAAGTTCACTTCCTGTTGTGAGTTGCCTCCTCTTTGACAATCTATAAAACACACTGTCAGTCGTTATCTCATGTTGTTCTGGAGTATTTTTTTTCATAGCATTGGGAACAAATGACAAGGTTTTGATGGAGGGTGTTCCAGGGTGCCCTGTGTGAGGGGCAGTTGTGGCCTGGACACTGCTGGTGACAAACCAGCCCTGTGCCTCTTGCACACACTGCCCTCACCCCAAGGCAGGAAGGCTTTGGGGTTACTCTTGGGGGATACTTTGGGTCTCGGCAAGATCCTGCCAATGCTGCAAAGGAAGAACCCTTGCAGAGGGACTGGAAAGGAGTTAATCAACTATTGGATTGTCATTACAGGTAG
Source organism: Chamaea fasciata (assembly GCF_029207755.1). Taxonomy (NCBI): domain Eukaryota; kingdom Metazoa; phylum Chordata; class Aves; order Passeriformes; family Sylviidae; genus Chamaea; species Chamaea fasciata. The sequence continues at coordinate 48,880,034 of NW_027094092.1, read as the reverse complement.
GTGGAGAAGGACTCCAAAAATGTGGTGGTGACCAGTGCCATAGCCTGAAACTCTGAGGACTGGGCAGTCACCAGGGCACCTTGGTGTCTCCTGCCAAACTCATGGGATGTCCTGCTGTTGTTCAAGGACTGACCCACACATACAGCACTGGAGGGAGCGTGCCGGGAGACAGGCATGAGTTAATCAGTAAGCCAAGGACAACACCTGGAGTCCAGCAGAGTGGTTAATCCTAGAATGGGGAGGGAAAATCTGCATGTTACAGCAATACATGCTGGAGCCTACAGAAGTTCTTGAAAGATATGGAGAGGAATGTGTTGAATTGGAACAAAAAGTCCTCTTATGATTAAGAGTTATGAGCTAAGGAATGGAAGCATAGGAGAAAAAAGGCCAGATCTGAGTTAATGCTGCTACTGGGTTAATGCAAGCTCTGGCACAGTTTTACTCCCCAGATGGGATATGCTGCTTCAGGTGAATGTTTTCCACATTCTCTTTTGGGTCTGGATGAAGCCCTACAGCTACTGAATTAATGACTTGAATACTGAACTCATGACTCCATTAGTATTGCCGCTGGAGCTGATCTTTCTTTCTACTATGCTAAACATTTTCAGACAGTGGGTAACTAAATGTCTCATGGTGGTTTTTGTCATGTCTTCTACAAGGACAAATTCTGAAATGTGTAATAAGAGTTCAGGTTATTTCAATGTTACCTGCAGTAATCTACTCCGTGGGAGTCAGAGAGACTTTGTAACATATATTTTACAGCTGCTGTGACTTTGCTGATTACATGTTTTGCAGAAACAAGGTGTGAATATTGTAATTAGTGTATTCTGAGATTGTCATAATATTAACCTTGCTAATTTAGTCCTCAGAGACAAGAGGTGGAGCCTAAAACAGATAAATGCTGTTATGATGTTAACTGCTGTAAGGTTGTTTCCTGGAGCAAAAGAGAGAATATTAAAAAGCATAGGTACACAGTCCTGATATTTTCCTACACAGTCTAATTTGCAAGGACAAAGGATAGAGTGGGCTCAAGGCCCCGCTACTCTTCTCTAAAGGAGGAATTTCTTTGATGGATGATCATGCATTATGAAAGTTGCCTAGAAAGCAGCCTTATTTTCCATTTATTTCAGGGATTTCTGAGCAAGGTTGTGTGAAGGATAGGTATGACACCAAGACTGTAGCATCCTTAGCAGAATTTTACAATTACCTGGTCAGTGGCCAAATGTGTTTTCAGATACATGCAGCTGGCTTGCCATACATACATACAGCTCCAGGTACAGCTGGGGGTCAGTGCCACAGAGGAAAAGCTGGGAGCAAAAATATGGGTTTGAATGAGTGGCTGCAAACTGAGAGGCACTGGGTGACTTCTGACATGGTGATATTTTTTCTGACATGTTAGCTGCAGAAAGAACTATCAAGGGCTGCCCCAGCCCCTCCTCTTACTCTCTGTTTCTCTGCAGAGCCCAGCCTGCTTTGAATCTTTGTAATTTTTGTGTGTTTGTCCTCCTGAACATCTCTGAGTCCAGCTTGGGCAGCCAAGTGTCCTCTGGTGGTGCCTGTTTGCCAGGCAGCCTTGCTTCTTCACATTTATATAAAAGCTACAGTAAATGTAGCGCAGGAGCTGCCAGAGCCATGAGGGTATTTGCCTGACAGATCGGCTGTGACTGAAATGGGAAATAGCAGGAGGTTAAAAGCTGCTGTAGGTAAGGGAGGTCTTCTGCAGTGTGGTCTGTGCAAGGAAGCTTGGAAGTCCTGCTGACTCCATGTCAGTACCACTGCTGCCCTCAGGAGCTCAGAGTGTAAACCTGATAGGCTCAGCAAGTTGTTAGGAGTCTGTATTGATGTCCCCTAAACTGTCTCATTTGTGACCATTAGACAAGTGGTCTTGTAATCCTCAGAAGTGTCAAAGACGCATCTGGAAAAGCCCAGAGTAGCATAGTTTGATTTTGTAGCTGACCCATCTTTGAGCAAGGGGTTGGACCACAGACCTTCCAACCCATATTATCCTAAATTCCTTAATTTGCACTTCTTGTGGTAATAAACGAAAATGCCTGTTGGATTAAGGCCAACAAAAACAACAACAAAATCATAGAATCCTAGAATGTCTTGGGTTATGAGAGACCTTAAAAATCATCCAGTTCCAACCCCCCTGCCGTGGGCAACTCTGATCACCTATCATTCCCACTGTAATATTTATAAATGCCATGTCTTATTTTAATAAGTAAGCAGTAATTTTACTAAGATTACTTTAAAAAAGTGAGTGGATTCAGTATCCCCTGTGAAAATTTCTCAGACGGGCTGTTAGGAGGCTGCATGGTCACATCCAGTCAGTGGTGAGCACGAGGACTAGATGGAGCACTCTTGCCATAAAGATTTAGTGGCAGTTTTGTTGCATGTGTTACCTCACTGTGTTGTTCTTTGGAGCTGTGTAACTCCTCTTGTATGGAAATCTTTCACAGATCTCGGCCCGTACAAAATATCCCAGGAAAACATTTCTGTTGGTGATACACTAAGTGAGGACATTCCTTTCCCAGAGAACGGCTGCATCAAAGCATCATTAAATTAAAAAGGGAAGGATATAAGCAAATAAGTAATAGGAAATGCCAAATCCATTAAACACTGCTCTAGAGTTGTTATGAAGTGTATCATAGCAAGGCACAGCTTGGATGAAGGAATGAAATATGAAGATAAACAATAAACCCTCTGCTAATATTGGAGAGGGTTTATCAGTAAAATAAAGGAGGTCTGCAACTGTAGGGCTATCAGGAACTGAAAATGTGATACATACAAAACATGTGCATGCTGATGTGCTCACAGCTAGAGTTCCGTAAGTTAAATGTAGACTTGAATAGGTTGCTTAGCATTTAGTTTTCCATAAGATTTCTATTATGTTAATGCTGTGCAGCTTTTCCTGTCCCTTTTGTACACGATAGATTAGTATATACTGTAGAACTACCCTGAAGTAGTTCTCAGCCACTTTTATAATTGTTGTTCACAAGCAGAGAAAGTTTAATTCCAAAACTAACTGCTCTGAAAACAGGTATCACTGCCTTTCACATCCATCAATTTCTGCTATTCAAACAGCTTAGAAAGTTTAGGCTGTTCTGATTTACAGAGTTATTTTTCCCCCACCTCCAGCTTTCTCAAGACAGTATTTGTCTATGAAAAAATGAAGTATATGAAGGTCTTAAATCTGAGTGTTAAACAAATGTAAGCCAGTTTTTTCCTCACTTTGTAGTAATTAGGCGGATGAAAGATCTATTTCCAGATCTGTGTTCTGTTTAATTTGGAATAGAATCTGAATTGGGTGATTCACATGCCTGCATGCCAAGAGGCCACAAGCTTATTGAATGATGTTGTTTGAGAGTATTTATCTTTATGAACCTATTTCCAGTTAGTATAAATACTTAAATAAATACTTAATATGAATCTTCCATCTTTGGAAATATCAATTTTGAGGTTTACAATGTCAATCCCACAACTCCTTCTCCCTCTCCTTGTGAATACTTTCTGCTCTTCTTTTTAATTCTTCAGGATTTTGATCTTCTTGGACCAGCTCAGCTCCTTCTCCCTTAGACTTAATGTGACTCTGCTCCATGGCCTGGTGTCCCTGAACCAAGATGATAACTTTCTGAGATTAACAGCAAAGCACATAAATCTTATGCCACAAAAGTCACAGCTGGATCTACATTTTTTTCTGTGTGTATTGTAGTGTGTTTGCACAAAATGTTTTGACAACTACAAAGGAAAATATTCAAACAGGAGAAGACTAACCACAAGCTCACTCTGCAAGGCTGGCATGATATTTTGGTTTGTTCCTTTTGGCGTTTCCCATGTGAGAACGGGTAAGGTTAACCATGAGTACTCGTTATCCAGAGCTCAGCCAACAACTAGCATTTAGGTTAGTGTCAGGAGAGTGAGAAATCTAGGAGCTGCAGTAAGAGTGGGACTGCAAAAGCACTGCAGGAATGAAGAACAGTCATCCACACGAATTCATCCTTGAGAGCATTTTCATGGGAGCCATGCATGGAGTAAGATTCAGCCCACACCTAGAGCTCAGGTTAGGGCTAGGGGAGCCACAGGCTATGCCTGCTCTTTCAGAGCTAGGGTGAGCCCTGTTAGACCCATGCATGTGTTTATCTTGCTCCTGACACTGAGGCTTATCAGTCCTCTGTGTTTTCCCATGTATGCGGTATTGGATCAGCCTACTTTTGCATACTGCTATCTTGAAATTTATTGTTAGAATTTGCTTTCAGAAAGCTCAGAGCATAACACTGAGCTTAAGGTCTGCAGCCATGTCTGACTTGTGATCTTTTGGGTTTTGTTCACTTGATTTTCATATTTGGTTCAAAATGATGTTTTGTATTTCTGTTGTCAACTGGAAGGCCTCCTGCAAAGAGTAGCTATGATCAGACTGTGGTTTGTTCACATTTTTAAGATTTGCAGTTTTTGCTTGACATTGGATCTGTTGCCGAGAAGATGACATATATATTAACATAATTTATTCCTGTTCCTAGCTGGTTCACTGCCTAGCTTGATAATACCTCCCCTGGTTGATCTGTCTTGCAAGCCGAACTGCACATTTGTACTGCAAGAGAAGCAGCCAAAGCAGTGCTTGGAGTGAAAGCAACATGCTTTTCACTCCAAGCCCCAGGAACCTCACAGGGCTCCCTGTGGGGTGTCAGTAACTGCTGGGAAACCCTGTCTCATCCTGGGGCAGAAATCTTGCATGTCCCTTAACACTTCTGCACTCATGGTGTCTGAATACAAAGCTGAGTGATCACAGCTTGCACAAATTAACTGAAGTACAAAGACAAAAGAGACTATAAACTTTTAGAGTTTTATAATATGACATGCAGATTTACTAAGTTGGAAGAATGTCAGAGGTGGCTGTATCTACTCTCATGAGCTCTGCAGGCACCACAAGAATTCTCTGCTGTAGACAAGCGATTGATGTACCCCATCACCACTACAAAATGAAGTGCTTAACGCACTAGCATTGTGAGTCCAAGTTAATATCCATTTCAGGAGTCTGATACCATGTGGAATGGAAGGTCTGATGGTACCAAACAGTACAATGTGCCTTTCAAATGGCAGACAATATCTTAAGCCCAGTGAGTAGCTAAGGTATCCATCGATAAAGAAATGCAATGTTAGTGATTGTAATCAAGAGTAGCTTATGCAGTTAGATTATACTTCTTTCTTAAAGCGAGAATTTCCTGCTTTAGAAATCAGCCTATCCTGAAACCCTCAATAGCTCAAAATAGCTCAAATCTATTGCAAGAATCAGGCCCAAACCAGTTAAGCTGGAAAAGAAAAAGGTGAATGTTCACCTTGCTGATGGCAGCTTTTGGGCCGTGGGCTGGAGGACCTGAGCCATTCCTAGTCTCAGAGCTGGTGTTGGGGTTCATCTAGTTTAGTTACAATCTTGATCTCAGTATGCAAGACAGGAGAGCACTGATGAACCATGCCAGTGACATAAATTGCTTGATATCTTCATTACAGAGAACAATAGGAATATCCTGCAGAGAGAAGTGGATGATATAAGTCTCAGAGGTGGAATAGTAAGAGGAAAAGGATCTAGGTCCTGAAGCATATCAGTTTCCCAAGAATATTACTTAATCATGCTCTTTTATTTGGCTTGCTGTAGTGGAGGCACAGAAGAGCTGTTCAGCAGTTCACAAACCTCCACTCAAGGCTCCTTCCCTGATGTGCACGTGGATGTCCTCTAAAGCTTTGCTCTTTGATGCATTACTCCCAGCAGACCTCTTCAGCTGAGTTTAGCCACACCTTTCTCTTAGCAATTGAAATACCGCTCTTTTCCCTGGGTAACAGCATTAGGTTCTCATGACTATGTAAAATATGAAGGTTTAATGGCTTAGTAGTATTTGTCAGTATTGGTCCCTCTGAGCATTAAATATTTAATGGAGAGATTTGCCTTTCAGATGAACTGGCTCTGTGCCCTGAAAGCACTTTACTTCTAGCACCTTGAGGACATTTTGGCAGCCATTTAGGAAAAAAGGAGATTTGCCATCTCGAGTGCCTCCAGTCACTATAATATTTACATTGTTGTCATGTATTTGCAATAACACAGCATTTCCTGCACATTTTCACCACTGCCTTTCACAGGTGTGGCCTTTGAGGAAAGACCAAGTGTCTCCAACAGCAAAGAGCTCCCAAAGAAGATCACGGTATGTGTTGCTGACTGGCTGTTGTCACAAAGTCTAATACTGATTTCTTTGACAGCTACTGCTTTCCTCATTTCTTATCAAATAGGTGGCTGATGATTGAACTCTGCTTTAATTAGCAAAAACATAAAAGACCTTTTAACCTGTCATGTTATGTCTGAAAACCACATTTGCAACTACACAGTCATCCCTGCCAGCAGCTGGACATGTTTCAGTCACTACTGGTGTTTCCATTGCTGTGGTACATACTGATGGATCTGTGCAAGCACAGAAGGCATCACAGGCAAAATCTGTCCTCCCTGTAAATCAGTAATAATGCCTTGTGTTTTCTTAATTCCTTTCACCACAGGGATATATGGACAGCTTCACTGAGTAATGGCACAATTCCAAGCAGCACTTCAGGCTCTGACAACAGAATAGGCTAGAAAGTATCTAACTATAACTATATAATGCTTAGGTGAAAGTACAGCTTTAATTTTGAAAGGTGAAGTTCAGAAGAGATGACAATACCCACGTTGTTCAGGTTAGCACCTCTAATGCATGGGTTTCTGAAGGTGGTCCCAGTTTAATTTAGAACTTCTGACAACAGCTACACTAAACTATGAACTCAGATTTCAACCTCCTGAATAGGTTTACTTGTGGATCATCACAGAGAATGGTCTCTAGCACTGCTGATTTGTGTCATGGAAGGCAATACAAATGTGACATGATACTCAGTGTCTAAATGACGGGTTATTTTTATTAAAGAATTTGAGGGTTTTATTTGTTTATTTTAAATTTCATGTTCTTTTAAAAACTAAAATCACAGTGTGGTAGTGCAAGCAAAGGTGAATTTTCTTCTCACGAACAAGTCTAGTCTGTAATGGGCTTCACTTCTTAAATGATAAACTTCAGAAAGCCATTTTGCCTTGTCCTGCCTAGGTTAAACACATCCTCGTACGTTATTTTCTCTTGAGCAGCTGGGAAAGTCATTTCATATTATTTTCGTGTATCTGCTCCTCACTTTGCCAGTACATGAAGTATTTGCAATGGGAAAGAGGTCAGTTTTCACATAGCATAGTTAGGAATCACCTTACTCTATGTATTGTGGAGAAAAGTTCAAAACCAAATATACCTGCTAGAAATGGTGTGTAATTCACATTATAGTGAACTTCAAACTGTACTGCAATTATCTTGATAAAAATAAAAGCAGATAAAAATTAAATATAATCCAAATGGAGGCTATTTTTCTACTGAAAACCATGGGGAACTCTAATGGCAACAGTTCTTTAGTGGGAATGCACCCTATCTCTATTAGAATTTAAGTGTTCAGATACATGCTGATAGGGATTTGGTGATTGAACTGTACAAACATAGATATGACTTTCAACACTGAGAGATCTAGAAGGTTCTGAACACTTCTCCAGCCAAGAAGTAATATAATTTACAATGCTGATTTACAATAGTCAGTGTTTGGATTACAATTTTAATTTTGCCTTTTCATTCTTTGCCAATGTTGAAATTAAACTGTGTATTAATTTACTGTTATCCCTTTGTTAGCAACAGGAGATGACAGAGCCTTGCTGGAGCCTGGTACAGTTTGTTTTTCACTCTTCAAATGCAGGCTCCTAGCACCGGTGTTCACAAAGAAAGTATGTCCTATCTGCTCTTTCCAGAATGTCAGACCCGACAAATAAATACAGGGTAACAATTTAGCTAGAGAGACATATTCCCTTAATAAATGCCACAGCTCCTTCAAAGAGCTATTGTACCCAAACCTAACAAAAAGTTAAAGTTTAATGTCTTTGTCATTGACACAGGCAGCGGGATCAAGTGCACCCTCAGCAAGTCTGCCAACGACCCAAGTTGTGTGGTGGAGGTGACTGACACACTGCAGGGAAGGGATGCCATCCAGAAAGAAGGAATTCCACCCAGGAAGAAGGGACCTTTGAGAGGTGAGCCTACACAAGCCTCAGTATGTTCAGCAAGCCAAGGGCAGGGTGCTGCCCCTGGGCTGGTGCAACCCCTGATATCAACGCAAGCTGGGATGGAGAGCAGCCCTGCCAAGGAGGACTTGGGGGTCTGGTGGGTGAGAGGCTGGACAGGAGCCAGCAATGTTCAGCTGCAGCCCAGAAAGCCAACTGTGGTCTGGGCTGCATCCAAAGCAGAGTGGCCAGGCAGGGTAGGGAGGGTGTTCTGCCCCTCTGCTCTGCTGCAATTGCTGGATCATCTTTTCTGGTACCTTAAACTCACATATTACTACAGTTATGTAGGAGATACTTTTTAGAGTGTTGGAGGAGGAGAATTTTTATTTCCTATTAAAATGACTATCAAAACAGAAAATTTCTGGAGAAACTGATTTTAAAAGAAAGATTTTTCACAAAAGATTTGGGTAATATAACAGAAAATATTTTAAAGATGTCATTTCTTATCTTGAACAAAGGAGAAGATGTACTGACTGCTCACAGTTTAACAGGCGACCCAGATCCACTCTTGCTCTCTCTGGCCAACTCAGAGTTTAATATCTTTACAAAGTGGAGTAGTTCCAAAAAAATCAACAAAACCCAGAGACTGCAAGAGCCCAATTCACTAAAGTTTATCCCTCAGGCACTTGCTTGAGAAGGAAGATGCCTCTTTCAAAATCCCTTAGCAGTGCTCCCCACTCCCAGGCAGATTTATCCTCTGTGTGTGCATTTGTTCCATGGTTTGTATTCTTGCTTTTGTTAAAAATGTCAAGACCCTTCACCAGCTTTTCTCTGGAACAGAAATGTTGCCTTCTGACCAGCTTTGTTAATTTTGAAAAACATTCTGATTTAAGTTAACCATGTCACGTTTTGCCTTGTGTACCATCACTTTTGCTGCCACTGTGGAAGGGGAAGCACAGTGTAGAATTGTGCATGACAGTTTTGTGCAGCAGGGAGCAGAGGCTCGTGGCAGGATGTCACGGCAGGAACAAGTGAAGGGGAAATGAGAGGATGTGAGTTCTGGAAGGGAACATTATGCTGCTAAAGGAAACAGAGGACAAGCACTGCTGTTGGGAAGAAAGGAAAGATGAAGAAGGAGAAATGCTAACGTTGAAATGGAAGGAAGGAAAGAAGGGAAAAAGAGAGGTTTAATTTCCCAAGAGGCAAAGGGTCCCAAACCAAACAATGAATAAAGATTCTTGCCTAAGCCCAGGTATATGCCAGGCTTAGGGGAGCTTTATCTGGGCTTTTCATTTAAAACGTTAGAAAACTTAGGCAGCTTATACACTTTGGATCCATATTTTAACCAACTTCAAAATAGTCCAAAATCTGAAATTGTTTGATTCTTGTATTTAAAGTCAAACTTCTCTTTGATTTTTTAAAGTTATTTGACCAGAGTACATTTATTCTAAGGCAACCTTTCTTAATATATTTCATTGAACCCTTTTTCTAAAACCAGAGACAAGTGTGCAGTGGAAACTACTTAACCTGTCTGTAGAAATACATGGTGCAAAGAGTAGAGGACTGGAACTCCAGATGTGTTCATAGGATACAGTTATGACCTGTAGTATGTTTTAAATGCCGATTTGTAGACTACCTCTATTGTAAAAGAAAATGAATTGCTGTCTTCTTACATTTCCTAAAAAGACTGTAACCAGCGTGTTGCAGGAAACACCTACACAAAACTCCCTCCTCTTTGTTACTTCTACTTCCTTCTACTTCTGGGAAATGTCCCTTTTGCTGACTCAGCTGACTGGAATTTATGAGCTATAAAGTGACAATTCTAAAGAAAAAAAAAGAAAAGTTTCTCAGAGGAAAGATATAATCAGAAGGTGAGGCACACTGTTGTCTTACATGATCTGCCTCCACATGCTATTTTTGAAAAATGTGTATGTTAGAAATTAAAATTTCTGTGGCCAATATCCCAGCCATTCATGAACTGCATTCATGTCTGATTGCACTAATATAATTTTGAAAATGAATTTGCAACTTGCAGAGGAGAAGAAAAAAGTACAGGTATGGAGAAAGCTCTTAAGTTTTAAACTGGTTTCCTTATTCTGGTAAATAGCTACTCCAAATTCTTTGTCTTATTTGAATTTGCTATTTACTGTAAATCTCTACATGGATTATAGGCTTGGAAGCAGATAACTACTTTTACTTATTTATCTGCCCGTGAGGGATAGTCCCAGTTCCTCACGACTTATAAATTTTGGCATTAACTTAAAGAAGAAAAAAAAATCCTTGCCCATGCAAAGGAAAATAAATTTTAAAATGCAACTGGTGTTTTGATTCTAATAGATGCCCACATCGAAAATGTCTGATGAAAATATTTGATGGCTGCTTTGCACAATGTAAAAAATCTGGGAGGAAAGTTATGGAGGTTCTGCGTAGGATTGTCCCCTAGCAATGGGTAGGGCAGGGCTGCATGGATATGCAAAGGAACATGTATTTTACTTCCCTGACAAGATTCTAATAATTCTAAATATGTGTTTGTTAGTATATATATATGTATGTCTGTGTAGAGAGAGAGAGGAGAGAATTTCCACAAAGTAGACACTTTCTGTTCACCTTCAGTGCCTCACACCTTTTGCCTGCTCTCTTGCTGTTTACTCGGGGTAAGAGTGGCTTGTGTGCACTCCCAGCACCAGCAGAACCAGGCACAGGAAACCTTTCTAGGTGATGCCAAGGTGAACAGCCATCTGTGAGCTGGTCTTGTACAGGTAAAACAGGATTCTGTATGAGGAGCACGTGGGAGGACTCCCCAGAATACAAACAGTTTCAGGTGGGTTTGTGCTGGATGACTTAATCTGAAGAAATAAAGAAATAAAAAATCATCCTTGAGCTCAGGTACCAGATAGAGATGAGACTGTTATGATAAACAACCTAATGACACAGGGCTGATTATAAGATTGATTGGCTGAATTCAGTGTTGAACTGACGCTGTACAATTACAGAGGCTAGAATTTGACTTGGAGCACAGCGTGTGTCCCAGAGCTGGGTTTATCTGCTGTGACAGGTAAAGGAACTGGTATGGCATTCAATTCTTTGTCATCTCCTAATTTCACAGCTAGGAAAAATCAGCCTTTCACAGACCTTTCCCTCTGGAGGCTGAGGCCAGAACAAGAGTATGGGAAAATGATATGTTTGTTAAGCAGGCTACCAGTGAGCAAGTCAGTCGTCTCTGCTGATATACGCATAAGACCTTTTCTTCTATAATCTGTCATCACCCTGCTGATGCCAATTTGGAGGGCATTGCAAGCATTCAGTCCAGCTGAGGATCTAGCCTGTGTAGTTACGTGTATTGCTTTTTTCTCTGCCTCCATCTGCTTGTTTTCTTGGTGAGCTGTTTGCTGTTTTCTAGCAGGTAGGACTGGGAGCACAGCTCTGGAGACACTGCCAATACTCCCTGTGTTACACTGATGGCCAGAGGCTTTGGGGATAATCAGTGTGCAAAAGCCTTGCAAGCACAGGGACAGGCTGCGCCTCAAGGAGCTTCTAATCTAAGCAGAATCCAAATATAATATAGAGTGCAGAATATAACTTATTACAAGGGAAAGACTGCTGCAGAATGAGGTGAGAGGTGCAGAGAGCTGAGCCAAAATCTAGCTAAACCTACTGCAATATTTCTGTTGTCCTACTTACTTGTTTAAGGGTCAGGTCTCAGCTCTGAATTATGAAGGCTTAACAGTTGCTTTTTGTAAAAGTGCTCAAGGTACCTGATGAAACACTTCCAGTTTATTGGCCTGCCCTCTCTACCTGTAGGGAGCTTATCCTTCATGTCAGGAAAGGGCCACATCACTGTACTCCATGTGCAGCCTTTTTTAACCCAAGACATTTCAGAGCAGCAGCCCTCCAGTCAGTCAGACAGCTGACAGGAAATCCTATTACCATGGCAAAGGGGCAGACCACCTCCACACTGGGGTGTGGTCCCAAAGGGCTTATTCCTTTCTGCCAAGGCAGGAACACTGCAGGAGGAAAAGCACCCATGACCAGTTTTTTCTGCCTCTGGGCATGCATGCAATAAATCCTGTTAATGTTAAAGAGACCTGGTCCTCTACCACGGATCACTCACTTTTTTTGGTGGCATTTAACTGTAATGTCAGATAAAATGGATGGGAAAAATGGATTTCTGCATTTTGACTGCTCTATTCTCTGCAAATTAACCACAGTCTGAACTGTGTCTTTGCAATACTTTCACCATTCTGGCATACATTAGTGTGCAAAGCTACTGAATCTGCAAACCTGGATGACCAGATTTGTTTGCAGGGATCACACAAACCAGCCCAACCTTGCTGAATCAAGTTGAGGAGTTAACATGTAGGGGACTTAAATATAACACAGCAGCAAAAGTAAGTCAAATCCACCCTTTCAGGGAATATCAAAAGTCCTGGAGTATTTTGGTGAAGTTTGATATAGCAGCTTTGCCACAATATCTGCATGCTTTGGACTTACCTATCATCAGACTGAAGATAAGTGCTTTCAGCAGCTATAGGCTGCAGCATTTGCTCTTTGTGTTTCTCTCGTTTGTATCCCATTTGTGCCTGTTCTCCAACATTTAACTCCTAAGTGGGGTGTTGAACCACGACCAGAGTTCCTCAGTGCCAGTTCATGAGCTTTACTTCTAAGTAAAGAGGTGTTAGCACTGTGGTGATGACAAGCAGTTACAGCTTGCTCTGTGTGAAGCCAACCTGCCGGTCCCAAATTAAAACACTCCCCTCCTGCTCTGTGCTTTCCCCCTGCATCTGAGCCTGCCTGCCTCGGGGCTGGCACAGCTCTGGGATACCCTCTCCTCCCTCCATCCCTGCTCAGGGGAGAAGCTGGTTCAGCCAAGTGCCTGCCACCCGTCTGTGAGTCAGCACCCACAGATTGCTCTAGGGCGTGATTTCTTAGCAACTACACGCTCCTAAAGCCCAGAAAGGGCTGGCAAAGGACAGTTTTCATCTCCACTTTAAAGTGCCCTGGTCCTTCACAGCTGTGTATCAGCCAGGCAGAGGCATAACTTTCCATCTCGATATATGAAGTATGCTAAATGCAAGAAGAAAGGAAGATAAGCCTTTTGATAAGGTAGGGGGAAACTCATCTGAATGGAGTACTTTAGTGGGAGATTTTAAAAAGCATGAGTGACAAGAGAACAAGGCTTATGAATAATTTTAAAGAAAAGTGGACGTTTGAACTAAACAGCATTTTTCACTGTGTTTTTTCTAACTTTATATTGATTAGCATTGCTAATGGGTTCAAGTGTACTTCTGCAATTGGTTTGGTTACTGAGAGGCAGTTGAGAGGGAATTTATTACTTACCAGAGAATAGAGCTTTGCTCTATTCTCTGGTAAGTATTTCTAGACTTGTAATATGATTTTTTTTCTCCTACTGTGACTTTTAAAACAGTGGAATTTGATTGTCTAATAGATTTTTACACCCATCTTTTAATGAAAAACTGATTATAAAACACTGGCCATTCTTAAACAATAAATTTTAGGGTCTTCATAATGAATGTCCTATAATTCACCCGAATTCCTTTTGTTTTCTGCCTGAGAAAATGCTTGAAATATTAAATACCTACAAGAATTTTTAAAGCTGTTTTCCTGTGCAAGGATGGCATGCTTATTTCAGGAAGCTCTAACTCAGTAGAGTAAAAGGTGGTTCTTTTGTTAGATTGTCGGTACAAATTGTTCAGGTAACAATGAGTAACTCAGTTAATCTTGTTCTTACATGTCCTCAGGAGCCCAATGAAAAACCTGACAAAGATTTTCTGGGGGTGTCTCTGATCTGCTATTCCAAAGTCTTTATTAACTTGGGTGTATTTATCCTTTCTGTTTGTGTTTTCACTCTTCACACTGAAAACAAGACAAATACATTTGGAAGTCTATAAATTAACCTGGAGTGCTAAGATGCTGCTCTTAATATTTTTCTTAATGATTGAACATTATCAGAGACCAGATAAAAGTCATATGACTGATATTACTCAATATGCTGATACTCCAGTCTCAGAGACCTATATATGAAAGCAGAGATTTCTTTTACCTAGATAACTGTCTTCTAGTTTCTAAGAAAATATGTGCAGTTGTTTAAGACAAAAGTGTAGCTCTATCTTAGGAGATGGCATCTCTAAGATTACATACGAAATATTAAAACAAGAATTCTAATGGCTAACTATTTCAACACTTTTGGCTTTATGGCTATATGATATTATGCTAAGAAGACTGCTTAGGATGCTGAGTAATGGAAAATAAATAGCTTAAAAGTATAGCATATATTTCAACCTTTGGTTGGTTTTTTTTGTTGTTATTCTAATTACAATACCACTACTAAGGTCTTGGTTTTCATCAGCACCTTAAAAGTTAAGCATCTAGTGAGTTTTTTTTATTTGCATACAGATTTCAAAAAGAAACTAATAATCTGTCTTAAATTTAATCCAAAACCTTTTCTTCTTTCTAGTATAAGTAAAAGTTTCAAAGGTTTAGCCTTTGGAATTCAATCAGTGCAGATGAGACAGATTAGCAGTGTAAGGTACACACACATGCACTTCCACATCCTGCCCAACAAAGTTTACAATCAAAATAATAAACAGAGAAAAAATTACCAGTATGTACAGAAAAGAACTGACTCTGGTTTCTCCCTCCTATTTTGTAGGTAATTTCTCAGCCAAAACCAAAGCTAGCTGCCTATGCTTTCTGATTATTTTTGTGAGATGAAAGAAACAGTGCCCATGGTGTGATTACAGACATGAAGTGGCATCTGGATAGGAGAAATCCTTACCCTCCACTACACGGGACAGTATCTGTGGCTTTGACACACTAGATACTTTGAAATAAAGCATTTTTCTGTAAATATTATAGCTCTGCAAAACCCAACAAGTTACAAAATCACATTAGCAAAAATCATTTTCCCCCTTCATTTCCCTGGAACAATAATATCTGCTCTCTTGTCACTGAACCAGAAACATATTAAGAATTCAATGAGTGGTTTCCAAGAAGCAACAAACCACACTGAATTTAAATAGTTAGAATTTTTCATATGAAAGAGAAGTGAGAAAACATACCTTGACTGAAAATTCCCCACTGAGCGGATACAAATGAGTGAAGTACAACACGTCTCTGGGAACAGCTCCTTCTCTAGTGTGAATGAGTCTAACTTCTGGTTTTACTGCCTCTCCCTGAACACAGCAGACTCATAGCTCTGTTGATGACATCATATTCCTGGATTTTCTCCCATACTATATTTTAAAAACAATGTTTATCTATTGTATCCAGTATGAGACCACTGATATTTTAATATGGGTGGCAAACAACACAAACACAGCTAAGACACTGATGTTCCCCAGAATGTGTATAAAACAGTCCTGTGTTTGTACAACAGCTTCCAGAACTGTGCATGAGCATGCATGCACAAACACACAGCTCTTATCCTGATTTGGGGTAATGATGAGCACATCTTTTATTTTACTGGTGTTAGAGCTAAACAAGCCATCTTTCTGGAGGACATGGATCTTTAAAACAGAAAAGATCAAAGATCTCATTTGCAGTTTAAGATATCTTTTTTCTATGGGAAAAAAATTACTGTTTGTATTCTGGAAGACACCACTCTTCCTCTCAGACTACTTGGTTTGCTGAGAAAAAGTACATAATCCAAATACCACTTAAATCTTTAATTGGACCAAAATTTCTTCAAGGCTATGGATGAAATCTCTATATGAATCAGAATTATAGCCAAACACCAGAGAATACCCTTTTACTTATACATTGACTTTTATTCTGGATGTCAGATAATTAACAGAGAACTAGTGTTAGACCGCGTATTAGAGGCATAGATGGTTTTCCTGTAATATTTATGCAATTAAACTGAAATCTGAAATGGCAACGATGGTTGCAGGATTCCACATCTTCATTCAAAGGAGAATTGAACAGAGAAAAGAACAGTCTAGTCCCTTAGTTTGCCAAAAAATTCTAATTCTGAAAGCGAACAATTCAGGAAAAACACTGGTCTATATTGTGACCGGTGGTATCTACCAGTGAACAAGTCTGGCTCCCACTTTCCACTGGTTTGTCATTTCCAGTTCTAGTGCACTACACTTCCTTGGTGTGTATTCTGACAGGAAATGCTGCTTTGTTTTGGAGTACTTTTCCTTTTCTTCCTCTTTCTCGGAATCTATCATAATGGATGCTTGGTATATTTTCTGTCTTTATTGGGACTAGTTGAGTCATGCTCTACTATCAGCAATACCTCCCCCTGATCTATCCCTGATTTCCCTGCACCAGTTCCAGTTTGGTTGTGTAATCTTGAGACTCACAATCTCAAAGATCTTCACTCCACATGTTTTTTTTCAGTACTTTTTTTAACTCCTTATGCACTTGAATAAAATTTTTAGGACTACCTCTAGATTTTAGTTTATTGGCTGGTTGTGTATTTAATATTTAATATTAACATAATTTTGCAAATACAATGCTTCAAAATTCTGCTTTGATTTCAAGACAAATTTTATGTGTTCATAGGAGGAACTCTACTGGCTCAATGGTAATGATATAATAAAATCCAGCTATGGCCAGATCTACTGAGCTGCACCTGAGGAATGTGGATAACTTCTGGAAGAGTAGGAAGAGTACTCTACAGCTTTTTCAGGAGGCTGAGGCTTGTCTTGCCAGCAGCCAGCCTACTATGGAGGCTTGCTGAATGGTGAAATAAATGTATACAGTCATCTCAAAAACTTCAGAAAGGCAAAGCTCTGCAAGGCAGGAGCTATTAGTCTATACATACAGCCAGGGTTGCCCCATACCAGATTCAGAATCCAGCACTTTCCCTTGTTGAACTTCATACAACTGGTGATTCCCCATCTCTCTAATTTCTCAAGGACTCTCTGCAGGGCCTCTACTCCTGAGGGAGTCGACAGCTCATCCCAATTTAGTGTTGTTGGCAAACTTATTATCCCTTCCAGTCCTGTGTCCAAGTCATTAATGAAGATGTTGAAGAGCACAGGACTGAGGATGGAGTCCTGTGGAACCCCACAGGTGTCAGTGACAGGTCCCCCGTCTGGTGTCACCCCATTAACTACATGCCTTTGTACCTGACCTGTGGGCCAGTTGCTCACCCAATGTATAACATGATTATCCAGCTACGGGATGGACATTTTGTTCAGAAGGGTGTTGTGACAGTAACAAAAATTTTGCTGAAGTCTGAAAAGATTATGTCTACTGACTTTTCTAGACCAAGTAGGTGGGTTGACCTGTTGTAAAAGGAAATCAGGTTTGATCAGCAGGACTTTCCTATTGTTCTGGCTGTCACCGAGGACTGTATTGCCTTTCAGGTGTTTGTCAATAGGTCCCTAAGTAATCTTCTCCGTAACTTTACCAGACACTGAAATGAGACTGACAGGCCTGTAGTTTTTGAAATCCTCCTTCTTGCCCTTCTTGAAAATTGGGACAACATTCAACAACTTCCAGTCAGTTCCAAATTCACAAGATCTCTTGAAAATGATTGAGAGAGGCTTTGCAATTATATCAGCTAGCTCTTTGAGGACTCTTAGATTAATCCCATGAGGCTCCGTAGATTTATAGGCATCTAGCTGGAGCAGCAGATCCCACAAAATTTCAGAGTCAGCTGGGAGTTGATCATTCTTGCAGTGACTGTCCTCCAGCTCAAGGCTCTAAGAACCCCTTGGCTCATCACTGGTGCTGAAGACAGAAGTAAAGAATGCATTAAACACCTCTGCCTTGTTCCTGCCCCTGTTTGTGAGGTGACCATCCTCATCCTGGAATGGGCTGGTGTTGTTTTTACACTGCCTATAGCAATTAATATATTTGGGAAAACTTTTTCTTGTCCCCTACATTTCTGGAATCTTCAACTCCAGTTGAGCTTTGGCCACACTAATTTTCTCTCTCCAGCGGTGATCAGCAGCATTTCTGTATTCCTCCTATGCCACCTGACTTTGCTGCCCCCTGGCATACACTCTGGACTGGGTTACATGGGAATGCTGCTGCTCAGTTGGCATTTATTTAAGAAACTGAGAGAGAATGTATGCAAACATTTGGCTCTGTTAACTCAAGACAACAAAGAGAGAATAAAGAGTACATCTAAGGGGGGGAATTGGTTGCCTAGATAGTTGTTCGGAACTGTTGCAAGCACTTTCTTGGGGACAAAAATCTTACCATTTAGTTTTACTTACTGGTTTCTGACCTTTTCCAAGTATGTTTTGCTGTTTTTGGCCTACCAAATCTGAAGGTTTGGAAGAAGGAGGCAGCCCTTGAATTTTTGACAGGGACTTAGAACCTTGATGGTGTTTGAGCAGGGGAGACCAAGTCCCCATGTGAACAGGTGACTTGCACTATTGGTCATGCAATTGTTAGAAGCTACATTCAGATAAGTGCAGCCCTTCCAATCTCTCTGTGTGTATGTACTCACTGATGAGTCTCCTAGAAGAAGCTATTTTTGCAGCTCAGTCTGTGTATTACTTCCCCTACAAACTCAGTGTTTTTCCAAGACTCACTAATTAAAATCAGCAACTGAAGACACTTGGGTAACTTTCTCTAAAGTGGATACTGATTAATTTCCTTTTCCTTGTCCCGAACTGATCTGATAATCCTAAATAAATTGTATCAGGACAGTTTTATAGCATTTCTAAGGGTTTTGTGTCATCACTGAGCCTTGACTTCTTGGGATGTCTTCTGACTTAAACAACCATTCATTTTGGTCAGGTATTTTTTTCTAAATGAACAGCTTTTTTGTCTCCTGTGTGTTTCTGGTCCTTCAATGTGCTGCATCGTTTTAAAACCTATTTTCAGTAATTTGTAAATACACGGGTTTTTTTCCTTTCTACAATTAATAATTATGATACATTTTATTGTAAGGGGAATTGAATTAATTGGGATCTAGAATGTGCGTGAGCTACTGGAGGACTGTACAATCAGTTCAGTTCTAAAAAACCTCTAAGGAGATAAAGTTTGACTATAGACATGCAGAATATCAACAGAGAAGCAAAGAACCAATTTTGGATGGAAATACTTGCAGCTTACTTACCAGGAGAAAACCCATTTTGCTCTAAAACTGGATCTTCCATGCACTGTATTGCAGAGGCAGAATACACAACCAGAATTAAACTTCTTCATTTCTGTGCAACTTCTGTGCACTCCTCTTTGGAAATAGCCAAGTGGATCTCACGCCATCCCTTTGCAAGCATAAACGGAAAACCACAAGGAGCAATGAATGCTGTGGTGCTCTTTTCACAGTAAAAGTCAGATGAGTAGCCAGAAGTTGAATCTGTGCTGGATGAGATGAAGGAAATGACACTGGAATGAGCAGAGAAGGCTTTTCTGTACATTTTATAGGTCTGCATAGGCCGCAGCATGAAGTGCTGCTGGGATGAGGATGATTTTTATCAGTACATCCAGAAGTATTGGAAGGAATATCATTGTAAAGACGTTTGGCCCTTCTTCTCCAGCATTAATCAGAGGTTGGCTTCACCTCCAAGGGAAGGGGTGATTACCTACACAAGGAGCTGGCAGTCCAGTGTTATGTACACTTATCCTCATGGCAATGCCAGGCATATCTCTGCTACTGAGTGGTAACTCTGTAGCTCTTCATCAAAGGTACAAACAGACAGCATCAGAATTGCCTCACTTTCTTGCTTCCTGAACAGCTTTATCTCACTAAGCTTCTCCTAAGGGTGCCACTGCATGCTAATATATGGCATTAGCTCTGATATACAGTGCCACAGGGTGTTACAGTTTAGGTTATTCCTTTTCTGCCGTTTTGCATCAAGTGCTTTTCCTTTTTTCCTTTGTAGACATTGGGTGGGATTAATTGCAACCACTAAGCACCAGGAAAAGGATTCAACATCCCCTAAGGACAAATAACAAAAAACCCCCCGAACCGATATCCTGGATTGTGTACCTACCCTCAGTTACTGAAATCCTGTAAACAACATTACAGATGTACTTCAAATTAAATTCCCCCTTTCAGGAAGGAAATTTGCTGATTCTCCTTATTAAAAGCAGTCTCTTTTTCACTCTTATTGGAAGTGCTAAGATTGCTGAGTTCCTCTGTGTCCTGACAGAACTTTGCAAAGGAAGCATGTTCCTGTCTGTAGCCAACCTTGCAAGCACAGAAGTTAAGATACGTTGCACGAGCTAAGTAAACATCCTATTTCTAGAATATCCCTTGGACTGAACATGCCCAAATTAACACTTGTAGCTCAACACTACCCTGTGTTGAACTTTCAGCAAGAGATTAAGGAGACTTTTATATTTCACTGGGCTTTGTTAAAATTGCCAATGCACGCTGTTCCCTTCCTGATTTCCTCAGGCAAAATTTTACCCATTGGTTCATTTTTTTGCTCTTTTATGCTAGTCCATTAAGTTCCACTAAGAGAGACATAATGCAAACACAGGAACCAAGGTTTTCTTGGTGCATGAGTGTGAGGTGCAGCAAGAAACATTTAAGTTAGCTGATGAAAATTGTATCTGTGACAATGGCTGTGGTAATAGCAGTGGTTATGAATGTCCAGATATGAGGGCAGGTGTCTGAGCTGCCCTTCAGAAGCAGAAGGGATAGCAGTGATGCAGTGTGGCACAGAAGAGACTGTCAGAATCTGGCAATTTGTTAGGGCAAAAATAAGAGAGCCGTGTCCTCTTAACCTATGTTTTCTGTGAAAATCTGCCAAAACAAAGACTGCTGTGATTGCAGTTGGGATGCTGTGATGATTGGACTGTTTATGTTTTATTTATTGTTTTTATTTTGAAAAGTTAATGGATTTTCAGTCAGAAGCAGCCCTATACCTCAGGGAACAATACATTCTGTTTATGTCTGGTTCTCGTATTGTTTATATGAAAACTCTTCTAACTGCCCAGATTTGGTGAGCTGCAGCCTGGTAAGATAATGCAGATGCCCAAGGCAGTCTTTATAGACACTTAGGTTCATACAGGCTAAACCTAAGGGAAATTAAGGTTTAGGTACAAATATTCTAACACAAGTTTGTCTGCACTTTGAAGGCAGTTGATGTTTTTGCAGTATACACCATAAATAGCTTATTTTATTTGCAACTTATTTTTGTAACACTCCACAGGTAATTCTGTTCTGATGGTGTCTGTTTTGCTTTCATCAGCATGTAGGTACTGTTGCCTCCTTATGGCATTGTTTTGCTGACAGAGGACCCTGAAATGCTGGTTGATGCAATCTACTGAACTTTGAAGTGTCACACACTGATCCTTTGGGTGCTGAAAGGACACTGCTCCTCTTGTTTACTCTTTCTTGTGAGCTACATTTAAATGGTACAGTCTCAAGCTGAAATTCTACGATACATTTCAGTTCCAGACAAACTGACTATACTCAGGAGCTGTTAGGATTGGGTTTATCCACACATCTACCAAATGTTAGTACAAATCACTTATAGGGGAAAGGGTGGGTGGGTCTGACTTTTATAACACTTCCAAAGCCATTTGTTTAGTAGAGAATCTTGAAATTGATCCGAAGTGTTTTCCTGCAAGTATGCTACTGAATAGTGCTAAAATCAAATGTGGAAAATGGAAACTTCAACTGGGCACTTTGTTGAGCCAGAAGGATGACAGGGGATTTTGCTCTTGGCAGCAGGTTGGTCATGAGCTGCTCCAGGGCTTGAACCACAGGCTGACCCAGGTATTGTATGCGGGGAACAGAGGAAGGAGGGGTTCAAACCCTTCCTGTGTTAGTATGCGATAAAAAATTAAACAGATGCGGCCATCATAAGTCAGCAATATACAAATGCTCTTTTTAAAGATATAGAAGGCAAGGATTTGAAGATCATAGGAACAAAATCTTAAAGAAGAGTAGCTCTAAGTAGTTCTGGAGCTTCAATGTGAAAATTGTAATCTTTGTAAACTTCTTATAGTGACAATTGCCTGTCATGTACTAATTCCTGCTACAAACTGTGATATTTGTGAATAATTTTCAGCTTTTTCTCAGTCCAGTAATAGCCCCTGCAATAGCACTCTTGATTTCATTCTAAGCATTGTCTTCTGGAGAAGGATGGGGAAAGGGGCACAAGACCATTGGACTGCAAGAAAACTGTGTGAGACTGGAGAAGGGAGAGGTTATTTTTTTTTCTGGATAAAATGACTCTTTTGTTTCATATTCATAAACTCCTAGATACCTGTGTCCAAGTATTCTGATGGGGATGACTCGTGTATGATATTGAGGATGATGAATGCTGTGTTGTTTTCTTGATTTGGGCATCTCCTGGCTACAGAGTATATTCTTGTTTGAATAACAGGAAGGGAAATGGCACTGGGCTATAAACTCATTAAACCCCCCTCCTGTTCCAGAGCACAGGCCTACAGCGAGTGAGTCATCCCTGCCATGATCTTGGTATGAGCAGCACATTCTTCAGTGTTTACCAGTTTTACCGGTGTTAATTTTGCCCTATTTTTGCATGTCATGCTTAATCCCTGTTCTGTTGTTCCTTTGTCTCTGTTTACAAACATGTCTTTGCATTTATGTTTATTTCATCCCAACCTTAACAGTGCTGTAGCAACCCTCTGCAGGGCTAAGCTGATGTAAGAGTAAGACTGAACCAACAGAGTGGAACCATATCCTTCACATTTGACTGAAAGGAGATATGATAGTCCTCTGTCCTGAAGGTGCATGCCCTAACTCTAGCAGAAAAGTGATTTACTAAATATTCTTTGTAAACAATTGTAGAAAAAAATGTGTTTCCACTCCTCAGTGTAATACCATGGGGCTTGTTTATTTATTTATGAGAATTAATTGGATACAGAAACCAAATAGTTGCTTGTGTGTATTTTTCCACACCAAGTGGCTGGTAGTAATAACAGATAGGACAGCAAAGAAGAGTACTGGGAGAAACAGTGAAGTACTGAGATTAAAGGAATTGTAGGAGCAAGAGAAAATAAGCAAGTGCACATTCATACGATTTTGTTGTCATTCCTCAGTCTAACCATAGTCTGGATTTCACAGCAGTGAAGATAAAATTTGCCCAAAGTCATGTACTGCCTATTTCCTTCCTTACTGCTACCCAGAATGAGTAGACAAGGAAAATTAGGAATAGAATTTGTTCTTATCATCCTTGACCTTAAGTGAGGCCACAAGAATAGATTTAAATTGTGTATTGATTCAGCATTCATTTTTTAATATTTGTAGCTAAATGCTTGTTGGGTTAACAATCCATATTTTGCATAGCAGAAGAACCGAAGGGAAAGACAGGATCAAATAAATTACGAGCTGCTTATCTTCACCTTAGTCCTGAGAGTACTGTGGAGAAAATTCAATTGTTTCCAAGCACACTAATAAGAACATGGTTGGAAAAACTCAGCTCTGCTTATCAAGGGTAAATGATGCTTGATGATCTGGATTCCCTTCTCTGAAGAAATAACTGCTGGCTGGGTGAAAAAGGAAGAGTGGTGAGTGTTGTTTGTCTTGGCTTTATCAGTTTTTTTGATCCTATTTCTATGAACTATATTCTTATAAATGAACTGAGTAGATATGGATTTGTTGAGGGACCTACAGAGTACATGAAAAACTGAATGGGCCACTGGGCTCAGAAGGTAATGGGCAGTACTTCAACATCAGTGTTCTGCCACTGTTTAATGTGCTCATCAACAACCTGAATGATAGAAAAGAGCTCCTGCCAAGCTTGAGGATTGACACCAAGCTGGGGGAGGGGTTGGAGGACAGGACTGATAAAGGGCTGAGAGGCCTGTAAAAGCTAGAGGAGCTGACAGATGGGAAACTTGTCCAATTCAACAAAAGACATGAGCATCTGGGGTGAACAGCCCCATGCTCTCAGTACAGGCTGTAGGTCAGCTAGGCAGGTAACAACCCTGCAAGAGAAGACATGGAGAGTCCTGGTGAGCAGCAGGTCCAACATGAATCAGCAGTGTGTCCTTTAACAATGAAGCCTTGCAGCACACTGGTCAGTTAGTAAGGGCATAAGCAGCAGGTTGATGCAACTATTCTCCTCTGCCCTGCAGTTCTGAGGCTGCCTCTAGAGTCATGTCTCCATTTCCACCCACTCCTAACCACAAGAGAGATTTACAAACTGGAAGCTAGAAGGAGTCCAAAGAAAGACCACTGAGATGACAAAGGCGTAGAAATATGTGACATTCTAAGAAGAAGCAGCTGGAAGTGGTTTTCTTAATCCGGAAGAAGAGGAGTTTGAAGGGGAATACTTGACACATCTAACAGTGTAGTGGGTGGTTGTTAGAAAATGGAAATCCAGACTCTTCTCAGGTGTCAATGCTAAAGGGCATGAAGGAAGGGATGAGAAATGCATCACGGAAAGTTCCTATTTCCTATTGGAAGAAGAAATTCTCTTTAGTGATTGTTGAACAGTGGACCATGTCACACAGAGAGATTGTGAAGTTTCTGTCCTTGAAGATATTCAAAACTTATCTTGGACAGAGCTTTGAGTAATCTGATATAACTTTGAAGTTATCTTGGCTCAAGAAGAGGGTCGGACAAGCTGACCTTCAGACTATTTGTAACAAAATTCTGTCATTCTGTGAAATTCTGGCAGTTCCATTCTTGAGGATCCTATGAAAATGTGAAAAGGTTTTTAGGTCTGCTTCCTTTGCAGACCTGGTGTCTATGTGGGTGTCTTCAAAGCATTGGAAGTTCTTACACCTTTGTCTGCTGTACTGTAGAAACCTTCACTGAAGTTTAGTTCTCCATGTAGGTAGCTGTATTCTGTGATGTAGCTATCTCTGCACTTTTTCTTCAAGAAGTTATAAAGACAGAGCTAGGAAGTAGATGTCCCACTGTTTAACAACTCTTTTCTAAACATTCTCTGATGAGCTATTTCATTATTATCAGACAAGCTCTTCCATTGGTAAAAGCAGACATTTTCTTTCAGATGCTAACTTTAGAGGAATAGGTCACTATACTTTTTGAGAATGTTGATACAAGTCAGAACAGGGAGAAGTTTCTAAAGGTCAGCAGAAAAATTAGCCACAACTTCTTTTTCTGTTCTGTCCTAATATTTCCGCTTTATCCCAGCGTAGCTCTAGGAGGAGCTTGATTTACAAACAAGGAGCAATTTTAAAGAGCTGTTGCAAGAATTCTGATTTTACTGTTGAATACTGCATTTCTGCAGGAAATTCAGTATTCAACAGTAAATTCAATACTCAGAAGCATTTATTTATTATAAATTGAAATGATATGTGCTTTCTGCCAAATTAAATTTCTGCACAAGAAATATCAACCCAGCTTTGGAAGACATGGAATCAGAGTCATAGAATGGTTTGGGAAGGACCTTAAAGACCATTTAATTTTAATCTTATTGCCACAAGCAGGGACACCTGTCACTAGACGGGGTCACTCAAAGCCCCATCCAGTCTGGCCTTGAACAGTTCCAGGGGTGGAACATCTAAAACCTCTTTGGGCAACCTGTTCCAGTGCCTTCCCACCTTTACAATAAAGAATTTTTTCCCCATATCTAATCTAAACCTTCACTTTTTCAACTTAAAACCACTCTCCCTCATCCTATCTCTACATGTACTTGTGTTAAGAATAAACCTGTCCTTCATTTAATTATTTAATCTGTATGAACGGCAAGCTTGGACATTTTAAAAAGCAAACAGTTTTTTCACTTTTTAGCAGCTGATTATCAACTATCCAGCACTTTCACCAGTTTCTTTCTGATCACTCCTCTTAATGAAATATCGATGATTTATCACCTTTGTAGTCAGTTGTAATAACAAAAATATGTGCAAACACCAACATTGCAAGAAAAGTTACAAGTGAACTATAGAAAGGATAGTTTGAAGCATAAAGTTAAGAATATGAGGTCATCTCTTTACATTTTCCCTTTACAACTCTCATTGGAACAAAAGCTACTTGAGTTTTTTTACTGTTGCTTGTTCTTAGATTTTTACAGAGCTCAGAGTGTGAGGTGCCTTTTGACCATGGCATGAGGTGTGTCCTTAGAAGGAATAAATATGCTGGCTGCAATCGGTCTGGTCAGTCCTGCTGGGTGCTGATATTATAAACACCTTCCCTGTTCTGCCTTCTGGCTGTGCAAGGGCAGGAAAAGGGCCTATCCCTTTCTTTCCTCTGGGAGTGAGGAGACTTCAGCTCTGAGAGGATGTGCTGGCAAGCAGATACAGGAATGTTACACCTAACTTTTACTACAGCAATGAGTGGAACAATACATGGTACCTCAGGGGAGGATGGGATTTTCCTTAAAAGAAATGTAAATAACCCCCCGCATGCTTCTGCTTTTTAGATTTGTTAGCCTTCATACAAATGCAGCAGTATCATCCGAATTCTATGTTATTTGAGAGCTTTAATAACCCGCTCCACAAATCTCTAGAAAACCCAGGGAAATGTCTCAGATATTCTTAGTCCAAGTGTGGAGACTCTAAAAGCCTTTTATCTATGGGGAAGTGTTCGTAATGTTTCCCTTGTGCTTTTTGCTTTTTACAAGTAACTTGAGTGCCTCATGCCAAATACTAGACTATCTAGTGTGCCTCTGTCTGTGTGTCTCTGTGCATGAATAAAGAAACTTTAGCTGATTATTCACAAGTATAAAGCTGTTACAAATTGCTGGCATATCATATCCCCCTTGATTTTTCATCATTAAATATTGCAGTTTCTTTGTATTATTCTGGTTTTACCAGATTTGCAGTTCTCATGACATATTTTGTGTGGATGTACAGTTTAACAAAGTGGGGGGAGGATCAAAATATTTTATACTGTATCTGGGAAGTATTGGCTGAGTTGCATCTTTTTCTTCATGAGTCTAAATCAGGATAATTCCAATGATCCAATTTTAGCCCCAGACTTAGTCAATGGTTTATGTCTAAAGGATTTTATAGGTGATTATTATAGGAGTTAATTGAGCCTTTATTTGACCTTGCCATATAGGATAAAGGATGAGAAATCATATATATTCCTGTGAATAAAATTAATTATTTATTTAAATGGATGATGATAATGATTAGACTAAAATATATTAATCAGTATTATTTACTACACAGTAGAGATTGCTATAGCTACTAACATAGCGTTATTGAAGCAATATCCAGGCCATAATATCAAAGTCAACCAAGAAATTATGTAAAGATTTATGTTACACCAATGACCACGAGCAAATCTCTTTTGCCCAAACTCAAGAAGTAACTTGGAGAGGGATCTTCACTCAAAGGAGGCATCTCCACACACAGTCCAAGAGGCAGTATGTTAGAAGACCCCCTAGTTAAAAAGCGGGACAGGGGTTTCATAATATGAAGTGACTGTCAGTCCTACATCTCTAGGCCATCTGTGTCAGCTCAGCAGCTTTAGATAAATTATCAGCATTACAACTTGTTGGTTGCTTTATCAGGAACTTTCTCTGCCATGTGCTCGCTGGTGCCAGTTTCTGTCAGGAAATGTTCTTCTTCAGAGTGTTTAACTTCTGGATTGATGAGTCAGACTGGTTTCAGCATTTTTCAGTACTAAACAGCATGAGCCCCCTTCATCCAGCAGTGATAACTTCTGCAAATATTGTATAGTTCCAGCTCTTTTACCTCCAATTAGGCAAGGCATCCTGCTACAAAGGCACCATGTATGTGTGCACATATGTAAAAAAGGCAAAAGAGACAAGCCAGAAGAGGGAAAGACTCTTCAGTGCACTGGGTGAAAGACAGCTTATTAAAACTGAATTGCAGACCCCCTTCTCACTTCAGCTAGGTAAAGAAAAGGAATCTACAACTGCTCAGCCAATTGTTCCCAGCTAACTAGCAGTTTCATGAGATAAAAGGGAAGGCAGAGACTATAGGGGTTTCCATGAGAAATGTAAGATAATCACATTGTTTGAAAATATATGACTATATTGGGGTTTATTAGGGAAACTGTATCTAGCAAGACATGTACTAAAGAATCATTCACTGTTCAGGCAGTGGTAAAGCTCAAAGCAGAGTAGTGGCAAGTTTGGGTTGTCTGATCAAAAGTGAAAAATCAGAGATCTTAAAAAACCCAGCCTGTGCAGAAAAACTGAAGGAATTTTGATTCTTCAGCTTTAGGAAGAGAAGTCTGACCTCTCAGGTGAGCAAATGGTCCTGCAAACAGGCACAGGAGATTCTCTCAATTTTAGTCAATCAATAAATCATGGATGTAAATTGAAGCAAGAAATATCCAGGCTGAATGTCAGAAAAATTATTCTGGTAGTAAAGACAGTGAAACACTGACGTGTTTTTCACAGGAAGCTTCCATCCTTTTAGGGATGGCTATGTCTGATTGGCTGTGAGGAAAGAGGGTTTTCTAGGTTGTCTCTGGAGGTCCCCTCCAGTCCCCTGACACAGAAATTCAGAGACATTTGATTCGTTTCCTGTTTTATAGCAACAAAGAGAATGTAGGTTACTTGACCTAAAATCAGAACCATCTTTTAAACACTTTCAGTGATCCTAGATTGTTATGCCTCTATTACCTTATAAAGCTGAAATTAAGGGCAGTGGTAAGAAAACAGGGTGTTTTTTTAATGCTTAAAAATATTTTTTAAAAATTAAAATCTCCATTAGCTGTCTTAGAATTTAGGGACTAAATGACACTGTAAGTGAATTCTTCAGCACCCTCTTTCAAGTAGAAAATAAGTTAATCTGAGATACTGCATTTCCCACTTTAGCTCCTGTCTATTCTAGCAGGGCTGAAGTTCTGACTGAGAGATGTGGTCTGACATTTGCTAGGGCTACAATACACTCTTTTTCAAGCATCTTTCAGTATTGTTAAAATATGAGCATCTCCTCTAACTAGACAAATATTGTCATCTTGCACAATGACTTCTCTGTAAGGCAAAAATAAAACATACCCTGTTGTACCAGCTATAGAGGGAAACACAAACATTTAGATGACAGAGCACATGGGGGCATCTGGAAGCCCTTCTGTAAGTCATGGAAAGAACCTGGATATGAGTTGTGGATGTTAACCAGATTGTCAACATTTTAGTAAGGGTAAGTAAATCCTGCAGAAGTAATGTCTTAATGTGTTGCTATTTTTTCTGACACTGATGTAATTTTTCCAGATGTATTTTTGTTGGAGTTTTTTTTTTAATAGATAAGAGATCCTTTCTATTAAAATTGGAGATCTTACTTTTTTTTTTTTTTCCATCAATCCTTCATATTCTCTGAGGATGTAGTAATCCCTGTGGAGAAATAAACTACGAAATCAAGTAAATGTCAGTTTTGGGAGGTGGCATTGCTGCTGGGAGAGTACTGCTAAAGGAAAGTAGTTTTATCATTGGGGAGAGTAGGATTTTCTCAAGTTGCACCCACTGCTGTGATATCTGTGATCTTTTGTGGTTTTTTCCCCATAATGGTTATTATTGTGCAGCTATTTTGTAATACAAGATTTGCCACTGATAACTTCTGTAGCTTGTGCTGTGGAAGCAGGTGGAACTAAACAGCAGGGAAGATTGCTCTGAAAATAGAGTGCGGAGTAGCTTGTTTCCGTTATGACCCTCTCTCTGCATTCACTTGAGCTCCAGGATAGCCACTTTATCAACCACGACAAACTATAGTAATCCTCTCTGAGGTTGTCTCTTCCTGCCAGCCTGGAAGAGCTGTGTCATTGATGATCACTAGGCCAGTCTGAGCTGAGGATGCCCAGCAGGGCTAACTCATATTTTAGCAGGTTTTCAAGTGCACAGATGTCCCACAAATGTGAGGGAAACGACCTCATTCCTCCCTTGTTTCCTATGACCACAGCACTGCTATGCAAGCAAAAGTGACAATACCCCACCAAAGAAGGCTTTTTTGTAGCTAAAGCACTGCACTGCTAATCTGGACCCTGTCTGAATCTACTGTAGGTCCTACAAGACAGTCATTAATTCTCTTACTCTTTGTATGTCCTCTTGTATTTTTCTCCTTCGTAACACTCTGGATGATGGTGGATTTTGCAGAAAGACTGAATTTAGCTCTGACAAAAAGTTGTGAAGTAGTGTAGAGATGTCTCCTAAACGCACTTGTGACAGAGAAGCTGCAGGCTTGGCCTTGCACCCTTTGGCAATGGCAAAGAAAAATCTACTGAATACGCAGTATCTGCCAATTGCCCACCCAATTGCCATTGGAGGCATGATTAACAATGGACAGAAAGCAAGTTCACAAGGATGCATTGGTTGTAGGCTACAGCCAACTAGTTGAAACACTCATATTTCAGATAGACATCTGCTATGACAGATGTTCAAAAAGGGGGCTGCATTTCAAATGAAGATGTTTGATTGTTGTAATAATTTCTGTTCTGGCACAGTTAACTTACTCTCCTACTATTGGATGCTAATTAGTGGGAGACAAATAATGCCTGAAAAGATAAAAAATGCCTTAAGCATCTGTTTAAGGACAAATAAAATACAGGTCAGTGTATAACTGCTTCAGAAGGATGCTTGCGTCCTTCCTCTACTACCCTGACAATCTGAGGTATGAAAGAAAGCACTGCTAGAACACACTTTTAACTGCACACAGAGAGAGCTGAACAGATTTGTGTTTCCATTCAGCACATGGTGCTCATGCTGTTTGCTCTGCCTGTACCATTCTCAGGAGACTGAAAAGTGTGTCTTTCTCATTGTTGCACAGATGTTTTTTTGAAATTTGGGGGAAGAAGTTATTTTAGGACATGGTAGTTCACCAGATGAGACTGTATGAATTTACACACTAGGCATCTTGGCTTCCTCCTTGCCCTGGTTGTTTTGACTAAATCATTTGTTCTTCTAGATCTTCACAATCGTTTTTAGACTCTCCATCACACAAGGCTGTGATGAATTTGAAAGTTAGCACTCAGTTCTTGTTACAAAAAAGAGCAGTTTGAATCTGGGGCAAATAAGAGCAGTTTCTTGAATCTGGGGCACCAAACCACTCTTAACACAAATTGCGGAGGATGTGTGGGATACATGAAACCTACCAAGTCCCTCATAAAAAAAAAAAGAAGAAAAAGAAGTTGTCTTGGTTCTGTTGATGTCAGTATTAAACTGGTTCATATTTCTGAGGCTGAATGATTTATAATGACCATAGTAACAGTGCTGAAAGTAGAGATATAGCAATATAGTAATCTCATCTAAGCTGAAGGCAGAACCTGGTAGAAGAGGTTCCTCTAATAAAAAAAAAGGGTTTAAACAAACCCCCCAAAATATAAGATATTAAGGTAAAACAAGATCAATTTTATTTATTTTTCTTCAAGGTGTGTATACAAATCTATCCTTCTCATTTTATGGGCATGTGGTCAGGGAAAGGGTATTAGGTAAAATAAGGACAGACAAGTAACAGTGACAGAGTGAATGGTATTTGGTGATGGATTTAATTTTCCAGTGTATAATAACTTCCTTTAAATGTTATCAGTTTTGTCGGCTTATTAAGGAAGATGTGAGATTCAAAGTGCCCTGTCCTATATTATCATAATTTTTGCCATGTGTTAAGGAAGGTAATGAAATTTTGGATCTTTCATGTTATTGTTTTGTGCCTGAGGCTCCTCAGGTTTCTGGAACAAAACCCATTTCAAAGCAAAATCCCTTATCAAGGAAGGAAGCACAGGGTGTGCAGGGGTGGGTTTGTTGGACTGAATGTCCTTCAAAAATCCTTTCCAACCAAATATATTCTATAACTCTGTGAAATTGAATCTTAATCCAATCCTCATGATGTCCAGATCCTGGACCTGTCTGCCTGGGACATGTCTGCCCCAAGGCTGAGATTTGACATCCTGCCACTTACAGCTTATCAACTCCTTCAAACATCCTCATGTTTATTCCTGTTCCTGTAACAGACAGTGTTGCCTTCTGTTGTTCAGGAACAGCTGTTTGCAGCAAGTATGACTGAAATATTTTGGAGAACTGGTATGGTTGAAGGGCTACAAAACCCATACATGGATACACTATTTTAATTCTATCTCCACATTGCAGCATGAACGATCCAACAGCACTTGCCATTCCCTTGGCTGCCTCAATGCAAGAGTGCAGGGCAACATGGAGACTGTGCCTTTTCCTCCAGTCAGCAAATTTAGTTATTGCAAATATCTTGGAGGGATGTAGGATTATTAGGAGTGTAGATCAGGCTTGTAAAAATCTATATGAATGCTACCTACAAGACATCGAAATAAACCATTTGACTCACCTGTAACCACTGCTACCTCTGTTGCAAAGGGCTGTCAGGTTGCCCAGGAATTTTCCTTAATGCTCTTCTGATAGTTGAGACACCAGCATTGAACAACACTATGACAACCTCTAAACACTGCTTAGAAGCAAACCCAGATGGAATTTATTCACCTCACAAAAGTACTGGCTCTCATATTACAATCTCAAATGCAAAGGGCTACTTTTTCACACAGCAGGTATTAGTCTGAAAATTTGGTAGCCTAAATCTCCATGTTGTTACTATATGTGAATTGTTGAAATACCAAATTCATGGTTAACTGGGATTTTTACTTCTGAATGTTCTTAAAACCAAGAACATGCTCATATATGCAGATATATCTGCATGTACATGTATGTGTGTGTATATCTTTATAAGCAAAAATATAACATTAGATATAGGTTGCATCTTTCTGATTTTATAGCCAGAAATGTACGCATGCTTTGATTCTTTTGCTCCTATCACTTTGCTTTTACCATTAATCTGATCTTATTCCTGTCCTCTTCTAGTTGGAGTTTGATGCACAAAATCTAGAAAAATATCCTGAACATCTCTAAGAACTAGATCAACTTCAGCCTCTGAGTCTGCATGGAAAGTCATACTTCTGCCTACAGCTTGTTCTGGGACAAGTCTTGGAGCACAGCTGCAGAAACTGAATCCACACTTGCTAACCCAGGTCTCAGCCAACAAAATTGCTTATACTGGTTAAGAAAGTGCTACTGCCAAACTGCTGAGTCCTGCTAAGGCAGGAACTGCATCTGAACTCCTGGTTTGCCTGCTTGTGTCTTCATTAAACACTGTGGTTTCAGTAGGTCTGAGCTAATAGGTGGGGGCATTTGCCACTGCTTTTTCTGAGAGTAGTGTCATCCACTGGCTTCCTTGCTATTTTCTGGATGTGGGGGTCAGAGGTGGGTTGAGATGAATGTTTGAGTGAGGACTGAGAGAGATTTCTTTTGTTTTTGTTTATATTGCTCATGTTTATACAGATGACATAACCTCTTTTTGAAATTCAAAGAGAGTATTAGTGCAACTTGTGTATGTGTATAAATGTTTTCAGCTACCTCCAAACAGTAATTCAGTACTGATGTTCTGAGATAATGGAAAGTTGAGGTTTGCAGGCAACAGGAGCTGGTATCCTTGCCCCATCAAGCACTAATAGGTCGTTAGAAGTTCAAGCCCTGAATGCAATGGAGTAGCTTCTGAGCAGCCTCTGCATGAGCAAAGACCCACAACACCTTTGCCTTTTGGAGACACTGAGTTGCAGCTGGAACTTCTCCTTGCCTTTTGGCAGGGGCAGTTACTCAAACACCCTTCAGCATGAGTTTGCAAGTTTCAAAATGAAAGCAAGTGTTAGTAAGAATGTTACTGCCTTTTTTTTTTTTTTAATTTTCTTGTGTTTAATTAATGAGATCTTGTGCTGGGAATATTTTTTGTTTGTTTCGTGTATGGACAATTAGATAATTATTCTTCCTGGCTCCTATTTTAAAATGGTACCATTGCAAAGGGAACAAATTCAACAGTGAATCAAAATACATTTTATTTACCCACAGATGGGGTTAAGGAAAAGAAAAATCTGGTA
Source organism: Chamaea fasciata (assembly GCF_029207755.1). Classification (NCBI taxonomy): domain Eukaryota; kingdom Metazoa; phylum Chordata; class Aves; order Passeriformes; family Sylviidae; genus Chamaea; species Chamaea fasciata. The sequence continues at coordinate 48,846,258 of NW_027094092.1, read as the reverse complement.
TTTTTTTCATCTGAAGGATCTGATTGAGAAGAAGTATATTAGTTTGAGTGATGAACTTGTGCATCAGCTTTGTCCTGCCTATCCTGTGGGAATATCAAAGTTCCTTGTGACTCACAGCTGGAACTGATGCAGCTCATATCAACTCCAGAGGTTAAGAAAAAAATCGGATTAATAATAGATTGACTACTGGTTAATTAATTGTGGTCAGCTGTTATTTTAACTTTTGTCACTCCAGTTTTAAAGACAGAGACAGACAAGAGTTTTCCATCATCACTGATGAGCATGTCAGATAGAGAGCAGATAATGACTTCTTACAGAAGTTCTTAGCAGAAGTGCCAGTGTTTTTCCCAGTTCCAGTTGAGGAATTGAATATTAGTAAAGCAATGATGTCTCTGCTTAAAGAGCTCTGCTAGAGCAATTTTTAAGCCCACAAAGACTATGACTGGTATTGGTAGGAAAGGGTCCTTTGATTGATTCTCCTGCTTCTCTCCTATCACGAAGGGCAGCTGATATCAGAACTCCACTAAATCCTTGCATATCCTCTTGTTTTTTTGAGATATGGTGTGTAACACTTGGGCCCCATTTAAGATTTGTACCATAAACTTCATCAGTGGAGGAGCCAGGTGCACCTGACAGTTTCTCACATGGTAAAAAGCTAGGGTGGTATGAAGATGTTGCACTGAAAAAAAATGCAGGGGATTAAGGGAAGCCAAAGGGTCATCATCTTGATGTAACCCAGGCTGAAATTTGATGTGTTCTTCTTTAAAATCTAATCTTAATTGAAATCTACAATAGTGCCTAGGTTAGTTGGTTTTGTTTTGTGCTATTCAAACATGTCAGGGACTTGTTTTTGCTTAGTTTTGCCTCTTCCATTTGACCTCCATGCAAGTAGTTACAAACTGGAGCAAGCCAAAGCTGTAAATTCTGTCTCACAGGCCTTGTTTCTCAGGCTAAAACTCTGAGGCACTCAGTTGTACCAAAACGTTTATCTCAGAAATTATTACTTGTGTATCATAGGATAAACAAAAAGTAGATTTTATAAGGGGACATAATTAGCTCCTTTGAGGCTGAAACAATATTTGTGTGCTTAGCACACAACTCACAGATGGAAGTGCATGTTTGATCACACACCTGGATATCATTAAAAATACTAATGTAAATATTCCTCAGTGACATACTGTCAATGTGAAGTAGTGACATGTACTAGCCTGTAGGCAGGCACTAAAGCTCACCTTGGATTTCTAATGCATAGAATAGTGGTTGCTATAGAAAAAGAGTGAGTTTAAGTCACAGTTTCTCTGAAGTTAATATTGACTTATCAGAAATGAGACTAGTGTTAGAGCAGCAGCAGCTGAACATGAGCACCTTCCTGGGACAGTGGCAGCTGTGCTGAGGCCACACCAGTGCCCGCTCAGGGTTAGGTCTGGGGCTGTGAGCAGCTGCCTCAGTTTCTTGGCCTTGTCTCTTAACTGATTGATGCCTGTTTTTAGGGCAAGACCTTGAGGAAACTGCTTAGCAAGCCAAGGAGGAGTGAGAACTGCATTTAAATTCATGAGCAGTTCTCACTGCTCCAGCTTTCTCCCTGTTTACAGTTAGTTTTTAGTACTTAGCAGGGCAGGAAATTTTTAACTCATCAGTGGTTGTACAGAAAAGATCAGCTTCTCAGTAGCACCTTGTATTGAACTTTACAGCTTCTGCTGGGGTTCTTGTTTGTTTTGCCTTTCCATCCAGAGCTCTCCTTGCTGCATTTACTGAGAACTGTGCCTGTACATCTCTGCCATAGGTGCTGTCTCCGGGGGAGGTGGAATTGCCCACCTGGCAAATGCAAGTCAGGTGCTTGAGGTCCACTTTTAGTGACATGTTCAGATCATATCTATTTTCCAATTGAGTCTGGAGGTGTCTTACACAAGCTAAAATTTTAACTACACCTAAAAAATATTACCCATTTAAAAATCTACCTGATGGTATACTTAAAAAGAAGACGTTTTTCTCATACTAGCACAATACCTAGGTCTTGCTATTTTCAGTGTTGGGGCACGCTGCCATCAGGGTCATCAAGATTTTCATGGCAAGATTCTGTCATCGCTTAGAAATAAGACACTCACTCTGAAGCCTGTCTCCAACTGAGAGCAGGCTTGTGTCGCGTTTAGCAGTTGGTAGTGCTGTCTTCCTTCTTGCAAATTCTTTTCACTGCGCCCTTCAGGACAGAGATCAACAAGCTTCAGTCACTTGGCACTTATCCTTACAAGGTAACTGTGGCAATGTCTTGCTCCTGAGGGACAGGTGAGTGCCACAGCACCTGGCACACTCAGTCTCTCCAGCCCAAGGGACCTCAGGCATTTCTTCATTCTTTTACTTTCCCAAAAGGCCTGTTGCCTACACTTAGTTCAAACACCTGTATAAAAGCAGGTTTAGTGAAGGCAAATTAGCTTTTTTTCCATTTTCTTGCAAATTTAAAGAGTGGAAGAACACAAAGCAGTTTTACAAGGAGAAATGTATGAGGGTATGAGGATGCAGTTAATCTGGGATAGATGCAGAAATGTGAAACTTATAACTCTTGTGGTATTGACAACTCTTGCCCTGGTTTCATGATTACTACTGTTTGCCTGAAAGCCTTCAGTCCTGGAAATAAGAAGAAAGCATACACAAACTTGAAATTTCTTTAGGAATAAAGATTTCTAACTCCCCTGGAGACAGACCATATCTAGGTCAGGTTTTATGATTTAAACTTCAGAAGTGAAAAACCTGGAGACAAAAAGAAAAGATGCAACTATTTGTTTTAATCCAGATACGTGACAGTTGTATTTGACAGCACCATTTTTGTGTGAGGGCAAACCACCATAGACACATGGCCTGTGTGGAAGGAGGATGCCCGTTTTACACTGTGATTGACTGTGCCTTCATTTTGGATGTGTTCTCTCTTCTCACTGCCTTAAGCAACAGTCAGAACAGGCTACCATAAGCTGATGGTTCTAAGTCAAATGAATTAATTCCTTGGTATTATGCCTTTAGTGCATTATCTCTTTCAAATAAATCTTGATAAAGAGAGTAAGTACCGCAGAAGCTTTGAAGATCAGGATACCAAGGCAAAAAGAGCTCAGCATGCCAAGGAAGTGCAAAGCTATTCTTATATTCATGCAAAGCAACAGAGGAATTTTTGAACTGGAAAAAAAGTTAACCTAAAATGATATAAAATGTCACCCTACTTCATGGTAAGTTGCTCAGGATGAGTCACACAGAGCCCTTAGGGAAGGCAAAGTGGAATCCCCTACTCAGTTTAGGGTGCATAAACAGGCCCGTTGATATTTATTACTTTTTTTCCTCTCACATTGGATTTGTTTGCAGTCATATTGGTGAACCACACACGTTTCCTTATTTAGGCTTCTTTTCTTTATAAGTTTGCTGAGCTGCCCAGAACCCAAGATGGTTGTAGCCAAGACGACAATCAGTGCAAACTAAAAAAAAAAAAAAAAAAGCACAAGCAAACAAAAACAACTCCCCCCACACCCATAAAAAAGAGAAAAAAGAGAAAAAAGAGAAAAAAAGAGAAAAAAGAGAAAAAGGTGGTTTAAAGGATAGTTAAAATGAGTAAGAGATTGTGAATTCATCAATTTGTGTATTTTTTTATAGGCAGTGAAATTTTATTGAGGGAATGAACATGTAAGAGCTAAGAGACGACATTTAAACCAGATTCCTAATGCCCCCATAATATTGTTTAAAGGCTTCTGGGAGAAGCAGACCTAGGGAATGAGCAAATTGCTTTTGAGAGGTTGATATGAGCTACATTAGCTGAAGCTTTTCAATAGTAGCCTGTTATTTCTCATTTTCATGGCTACATGAGCTTCAGGCTAGATGCTGCAAAGGGGAAACTTTAAGTTTCAAGAAGAATCTCAAGGGCATAGTTACTAGCAAAAGCAGGAAGAGGAAATGTCCTTTCTCCCACTGTTGGGTCAGTAGTTTCACGGCTTGTAGAATGGTGTTTTGTTTTTCAAGCTAGGGAATTTCTCCACAGAACTAACCCAGTGTACTTCAGCAAATGAAGTAGATGAAAATCTGAACTCCTGGATATCAAAAGATATCTCCTCTCTTCCAGGGAGATTGTACAAGATTTTACTTGAAAAGTCTGAGCTGGCTGATTCCAGGAGCCAGGAAATATAGGGGCTGAAAGCACTCTCTACCTTCTGAAATCAGAGCTGAAGAGTTGCATATTTTACTTCCATCGCAATTCTGATCAGGTAATTTAGATGTTTCTCTTCCTCTCTAAACATTATTTCAAAGAAATGGGCTGGTTTACAATGCAAACCGTTTCTGAATATGCATTGGAAAAGCAGGATCTCAGCTCCTAGAAACTAGTGGAAGGTAATGAATGAATTGATGATACAGAATTGCTTGTCAGGAGCTGTAGACTTACAACAGCAATTTTCATTACCTTTGTTTGTCTCACACCCTTCTTTTGTGCTACTGCCTTACTTTTCAAGGCATACATGAATGAGGGCAGTGCAAGAAGATGTGAGGCAAAGAAACAAGCCTCAAAATTTGAGTTTTCCATATCAAATAACAGGGACTAGAATTAAAACAGAACGGAAAAAGGAAATCTGCTGATCTGCTATTGTAATTAATTGGCTTCCTGTATGACTAGAGCAACTGGTATACATCTCCTTCACAGCACTTTTCATTTGATTTCTCCCCCCCATCTGCCACTATACTAGGTCAGAGAGGAATGATGGCTCACTGCACCGTGACACATGTGCTTGGGGTCTGTGGATATGGTTACAGGGAGTCCTGGTAAAGAGATGTGGGGGTCTGGAGGGACTTGCTAGTCTGGAAGAAAAACTAACTGGTTGCTTAGCTATACAGCAGCCAAATACAAAACAATTCTAGGCAATTTACTCAAAAGGCATAAACAGCAAGAAGAACTAGAAAGTTAAGATGATCTCAGACACCTTTGAAGAATGGAATGACGCAGGCATTTTACCTAGACACTGTAGAAGCACCAAACCTGAGATTTTTTGTGTTGGTGAACAGTCTTCGCATGGCAAGAGAAGGATAATCCACATACTTTGTTTCAGCTGGCAAGTATTTGATACAGCCAGGAGATTTCACACAACTAATTTGCTGCAGTTGGCCTGACTTCTTTCTTCCTTCTTCCAGCTATGCAGAGCAGACCAAACAGCAAGATTTCAGCTTCATATTCCCTGAACCTGGCTGAGCTGCCTTTTGTGCCAGCCTGTGCTGACCATCTACAGCTGATCTAGAGTCCCTTTTGCAACCTGTAACCAAATTACCTTCAGATGGGTTTCTAGGGTTTTCAGTGGACCAAGGGACATAGTTACTTCCATTAAAATTGACAGTGCCTTAATGATGTTAAGAACAGAAATCTGGTTTCGTGTCAAACGAAGACACCCTCATCGTGGCCACTCAGTGGCTTTGTTCATGAGCCTATTGATTTTATTTAGACTAGGGTGACTTATATAAATATAGGATCAAGCCAAATATTAAGTATTAACCTTTCTAAGATCTCCTATCTGTGGCTATTAAATACTCATTAACACAACTTCAGTGCTGCTTTGAGATTCGGTATCTACTTGTTTCTGATACCAAGACACAAGGTCCTTAACAGGGCTTCTGGATGGACCCTCAGTGTTACCAAAAATGGTAATGTCATAAGGTTGTTTAAACCTGAAAGGCTGTGCTGATGCTTGTGCTCAGGTCCCTCTGAAGGGAGAAGCCGCTGGGCAGTTTCTGTGCCCAGGGAGAGCTTGCTGAAGTGTGAGGGTAGATTCTTGCCTTTCTGCCTGTGTTCCTCTGTGTGTGACAACTAGCTGATAAAGAAGGGAGCTTCAGGTGTCCTATCACATTACAAGTGCTGCAGTTGAAAACATTGCAAAGGGCAAACAATGAGAGGTTAGCATTACTTGGGGATAAGCAAGAAAGATGATTGCAGTTGAATATAGTCAAATTTGAAAGGTCAGTGAATAGTATTAAGCCTAGAGGGAAAAAGAAACCTCCTCCTAATGGAAATCATTGGAGTGAAATTCCCATCAGACTGAGCAGAGATATAGAATGGAAAACAGAGGTTAACAGGGAGCACAAAGCAACTGTGAAATATAATTGTATTTAATCAGACCAGAGTGAGTTTAATTAGACCAGCTAATTGCTCAATTTTACTTTATATTCCTTTGAACATAAGACCTAGCACCAGAAATTAGTGACTAAATTTTTACATAGTGTCTTGGACTTTTGCTATTCTTCTGTTAAGAGGGAGAGAGAAGCTGAATTTCTCTCCTCAAATGGAATGAGGCCACGACCATTAAACCAACGGTTATTGAGAATAACTAGGTGGTAGAAGGCAGGTGAAGAGATCCTTACTGAATAAAGAGCTTTGCAAGGGGAAGATGTTCTGATGTCTGATTAATGGGTGGAGGGAAGATATTTTAAATTATAGGGCAAGAGGTGTAGGAAGTAATACCATGGCAGTAAAATAAATTGATAGCTGTCTTTGGACTTGTAGAGATTTGAAAGTCCCTCATGTAACAAATACTTTTGTTGTATTTGCTTCACTGGCTTATAAAAGATGATTTCCATTGCATCTATGGATTGGGTGTCTGCTTCAAACCCCGTGTGGTGGTTGGACGTTCAGAAAGGCTTTCCAAGGCCTGCATTAATTGTCTTAATGGAATCATAATGACGATTTGTAGTGGTAGTCCCTCATGGACCATAAGAAAGAGCAGTTCTGAATGCTGGAATGAGTGCTCCTGTGTTAGGATAGCTAAAGTTCCTACTCATGCTCCAAACTGCAAGTGGAAGTGAGGACTGTCAAAAAAAAAGAAACTAACAACCAAACAAACTATACATACATATATACATATATACATATTTAGAAAGCTAATTCTCTTTCTCCAGTGTTTTCCAAAAGGCTGCTAAGTTCTGTGGAATCAGTGTAATGATGTGTAAGATACAGACGAACAATTAGTTGCAAATATGTATCTAATTATAGAATAAACTGAAGAAGAGATGAGCAAGACAAGTCCCAAACATGGAGCTGTTTGATGCTCGTGGAATAAGTACCTCATCAGTTGCCTTTGCATGGAGCAAAGGATTTCAAGCTGCCACTTTTTCTGAGCTAGACTCTAAATTAGGATTTGCTGAGAAATATACTGTTTTATCACAAATATGTGCAGCTTAAAATAAATCAGTTAAGAAAGGGTGCTATAAGGAAGCTATACTCAATTTCCATGTCATGAAACTGCTTTTGTGGTCATGACACAATCTGACAGGGTCTGCTAGCATGTGGATGAAAGCAGTGGATCTTGGAGCCTTGCCAGTGCTACTTTACATGGGGTTTTTTCTGTCAAGGGAAATGGTCATTATCACTTGCGTTGTAGTAGCCATCACCATTTACTGTGTTATATTCAAAAGGAAGTAATATTGGAAAAAAACTTTTGTTCATAAAAAGATGGGGCTTTGGAAGAAATGGTCACTGCTTTGAGGGAGATTTCTGATCACAAAAAAAGAAACATGGTGGAGGATTCTTGTGTCAGGATTCCTCTGGGGCTCCAGCTCTTAAAAAGTCAACTGTTGAAAACAACAGACATGTTACCTTCAGCTTTGGGATCCTTGACACTGCAAGAACAGTTGGTAGATTATCAAAACCAAAATGCCAATGACCTTGATCGGAAGATTATCTTAGATGGGAGGTTGAGGTGGATAAAATTCTGAAGGCAGCATGTCGGAGTTAAAAAGAGCACTGCAGTGAGTGCCAGAGTTGCTCAGTACAAATAAAGGTGTACATGGGGAGGAAATGAGATGCCCTGTTAGAGCTGTCGAGGAGTTTCCTTTGGGAAATGATAAGTTGTAGTGGCTGTGGCAGATATGGTTCCTAGTAATTGATGGGATCAACTTGTGCTGCAGAAGGCAAAAACAAATGACCTGAACCGAATGAATCAAGTATTTGTTGCCAAGTGTCAGATAAAAGAGCTGTCTAAATTACATTGAGCCTCTGTACTTTCTTGTATTTCTTCAGATACCATCCCTCCAAGACTGACTTCATTTGATATTACAGGCTCTGAGGAATCTTTGTCTTTCTTAAATCTGAAAGGACCAAGTGTCTACTATGTGTATCACACTACTTTGTGGGAAAACAACCTCATTAATCACAAGGTTGCCAAAGACAGGATTATGAGCAGGACACCTGTGTGAGGGATCTAACATGAGTGGAGGTTATCACAATTCCCACTCCACAGAGCTCAAGGACTAGAGATGAATGAAGTACTGGGCAAGAAGAGGTGCAGGCTGAAGTAGCCATATATTTCAGTTTTGTTCTATATACTTTCAGGATTGGGAGTGGATCTAGAGTGTGCCCCACTCAACTAATTTGGGAGGTTATGAATGCAAGGTGCGGAGGTAGGTGGAGGACTCTCTTTCTTGAAACTGGTGCTGGAAGGCAAGGCATGAAAGTCTCACAGACTGGGAAGTGTGTGTGTTTGTGTAAATCTGTTGGGGAATAGGTGGGATTTTCCTTGTTAGATTTTTTTTTTCTATTTTTTTTTCAAGATATATTTTTCTGATTTTGGATCTGTCACACTAGATCACTTGACAGAAGCATGAGGTGAAACCACTTCATAACAAACTTATTAAATAAATCCAACATTTCCTCTTACCCAGGATTGCTCAAGGATGCTTGTTACCTAACACTTGTAACTATGTTTTGAGAGTCTGCATATGGGAGTTCTGACTCAGACATGCGCTTTCTTGACTTGGGCACTTTCATTGCAATGAGTAATTTAAAAACTGTTCTTGTGTTTCTCTCTATTTCTGGACTTGCATTTAAAGTTTAAAGTTCCTGTAATTAAGAGCTGAAATCATGTGCATATGGTAGAAACTCACATTTGTTTACATGCAGAGCTGGAGTTACACTGTGTGTGCGTGTGTGAAGATTTACTACAAGTCATTTCTCAGCTTTCTCTTTAGAAGAGTTTAAGGCAAACAAAACACAGTGGGAAAACTGATTTCAGACTTTGAACAAAGCATGTGCTAAAGTTCTTTTCTGGTGTTAATTCTCTGTTCCGACACAAAACACAGAATATTTCCTTCTAGAAAGATGGAATCAGTTTAAGTTCTGGGGACTGAATTCATGGGGAAGGAGAGGAAATGAATTAATACTGTATTTTACCTGAAAGAAAGACGTTCTAAATATTGATAAAAAGATGCACTTAAAAGTCTTGATTATTTCATTGCTCTTCTCCCTTTTGCAACAACTGAACCCCAGCTAACAAGGTCTTTGGGGGAGGGTTCATTTGTTGATGAAACCTATTGATGAGTGTGTTGTCACAATAGACTGTTACCACATGACAATAATTCAAAGAAGTACATAACTGGTGGTTTGACTTGAAGACAGTCTGATAAATATTGTTTGTTATTCCTTAGTTTAGTCTCGCTGTTTAGCCCTTCTCTGATCCACAGTGGAAAAGAAGGATTTTCTGCTGGAAACCCTAAGTAAGACCTATTAGTGTCCTGTTTGTTACAACACAGTTTGCTCAGCAGTTTGGCCTCCGAGGCATATACAGCTTGAGTAGCTCACTGAAGAGTGTATTCACTCCTAAAGTGAAGCCAAAACATTTGCACACACTGCCACAGCACTTGCTCCTGTTCCAAGGCAGGGTTTGATCTCCTGGTGTGTGCACGTGGGGTGGGAGAGCCTGCAAACAGCGCTCATTGCTCCAGTGGTACATGATACTTAGCAAAATATTCATAGTGTGGAATATATAGGAGGAAAAGCCCTGATTTGGAGCCAAGCAGTAAATATATGTCTGTTTAAGTTTATCCTCCACATTTCAAGCCAGTAAATTTAGTAGAGTAAGTACCTGGATCATAAGTAATTGAGAAGCAGAAATCTACAGTAGCTGAACTTGGAAATTAAATTTTCATTTAGGCTGCATTAGGGTGCAATCAAACCTTTAGACAAGATGCTGTCTTTAAGGTGGTGGAAGGAAAAATGAGACACCTATATATGCTAGGTCATAACCAGAATTCAAAGCTACTGAAGGTGTTTTAAAGTTGAAGGCTGGACAGTTGCCATCACTGTACTTGGCTTTGCCTTTGAGTGAAACAGAAAATTAATAATGTTCAGTGCTGTGCGGAACCTTACTTTAAGAAGTCAGGATGACCTGGCATCCAAACAGCTCATACCCTCAAGAAGCTTTTACTTATTTTCTTTTAGAGGTTTTATTTCAGACTGAGAATTGATTTTAAAGGCTGAAAGGATTGGGGTTTTTTTCTCTTATAATTTAGTATGAACTGCAAATAAATGCAAGGAAATGCAAGTATATGTCCCAGAACTACAGTGCAAATGCTTTCAACTTACTGTCTGGTTTGTGGTTCTTTTATTTGGCTGGTTTCTTGGAGGTTTTTTGTGTTTATGTTCTTTTAGGGTTGTTTTTTTTTTTTGTTTGGGTTTTTTCCTTTTCTTTCTTACTCTTCTAAAGTAAATTGAATAGAAGAGGAGGCATTGTTTATTTATGTGCATTTATATGCTGGTGCCCTGGTTCAGCTCAGTTTATGCAAAAAAAAAAAGGTAATTTTTTGTTTAACTATTTAACTTAGAATATATAAGTTCTCTGTGTAATACTAATTCCAACAACATCTGAATATGGTATCTCCGGATGCAATGGAAATACTTGACACTCGGAGGCATAGCAAGGAATGGGTGTTATTGTTCTGACTTGGTGGTATATGGACTGGTCACATTACTAACAACACAAAGTATTGCCACAGGGTCTTCATAATCTTCCTGGACACCCATTACCATTACAGACAGGTGGTGCAAAGATGCAGGGCCTGATTAAAATAAAAGGTTATTATTTTTGTTTTAAGTAATTTTTGGTTTTAAGTCAGTGCTACTTTAAATGACCCTAAGAGCCAAGAGTGCCACCCAGTACACTGCGTGATCACCTTCGAGGGGCTGGGGGTTCACATGGGCAGGTCTAGGAGGTGGGAGGGAGGGTCCAATCCATTCTCTCTAGGTGTAAGTATCCACTGATATGTTCTGAGGCTTGAAAAACTCATCTGCAATTCGGTCTCTCACTGCTTGCATCTAAACTACTTGGAATTGTTTTCATGGGATATGAAGATCTACTGAAAAACTTCACTTCTGTTATTGAGCACAAGGCTTTGAGAAATATGAAAGTTTAGTTCACGGAGGTGAACTTGAAGAGCTTTCAGATTGTCCACCCAAGGCTCAGAAACATGAAACCTGCTACGGACAGAAATGGCAAATGCATTTTACTCCCACTAACTTTTGTCTAAAATCATGTGTGTAATGTTCTCTTTTCAAATTTATTCAAAATACAAACAAATCTTTGCTTATTTCTCTTAGGACAGCAATTTGTTTGCTGGAAGCAAAATGGAAATCCATTTGCCGTATAACTAGGAGGAAAAAAATCACAAGCTTTTCACTTTTCAGCCAACACTAAAGAGAACACATTTTCCCAATATTGTTGTACATGAGTCTTGGCCAAAGGATGTATACAGCAAAGAGACAGACTGGTCTGAAAATGCTCTAGAGAATAGAAAAAAAAAGAAAAAAGGTATAAATGGCTTTCCTTAGATTTTTATAGTTAATTTCTCATCTTATTTGTTCAAACCACTGTAATGGGAATATTAGTATATTGGCAGAGAGCATCAGATTGGATATATACCAGAGGAGTACTGGCAAATTAATCCCTATGGTGTAATGCAACAGTTCCTGTTGTTGGAAGGCAAATCAGCTCTCATCTTTGGTTATGGGGAGAAGTGTGGGTTTACAGGATGCAGCCTGTTTTTTCATGACTTCTTGCATAGAACAACAAATGAGGAAACTGCCCTTGGTAGCGTAGTGGTGATGGAGCATATCTTTAATGTGCAGGGAGCAAGTTAAAAAGGTGGAATAGTTCCTTCCCATTTGAACCCTGAACAAGGAACACAGTCCTTTGGAAAAAAAAATGTCAGGCTTTGTTGAAAATCTTGTTTAGAAAAGGTCCACTGTGGAGCAAAGGGTATTATTTCAGAAACCCCTGCATCAGGCAAACCAAAATTTCTTGAACAAATAGTTGCATGCTGTAAACTTACCCATGGAAAGCTTTTGACTAAGAAATTATCTTCGCTCTTGAACACTATAACAAACTGAGAAAACAAAAATTGTGCCTATTCCTCGTCTTTTTGAAAAAATCATTCATTTGCATTTAATCTATCTCCTCTATTAGCACTTGGGGTGTTAATCCCAGTAAGGTCTCTGCTCACTGAGAAAACACAAAATCTTTCTCTCCCTGGCCCAGGCTGTAAACGTGATCCTACAGTCACCACAGAAAAGAAGGTTGGGCAAGGCTTCCTGTGTTCATGTGTTATCTCTGAATGTACACAGGCACACCCTATTTGGTGTAAAGCAACTCAGGGGTTATGCTAATTTTTGGCATTTTATTAATCCCTACTTTTAAACGATTGATCTTATTTTGGTGAGAATGGGTTAACCTCTGCCTGACAGTTCTGTAAGTTCCTAAAAGCTTCTTGTACCCATTTGGACAACCACAGGACTAGAAACACTTGCGGTTAGTGAGCAAAACAAATAAGTGCTCTGACTATAACAAATTTCAGAACAAGTGATAAAATAGCAGACTGATTTCTCAGCTATTTTAATACTGTCTGAATAAGGTGCATAAATAAATAACAGCTGAATATACTTACTTTAAGAAATTAAAATTGCCTGTGATATTTTCCAAGTGCCACTTAATAGAAATCAGGAAATTAATAGCAGTAGTAAAAATAAAACACTGCTCAGGAAGCATCTGGAAAGTCACCTACTCTTTGTTCATGAGCTCCCTTTCTTTACTTTTTTGACACAAGGAGTTAATCTGAGTCAGGAGTGTTACTTGTGCACTTAAATCAGGGGCATGGTCATTTCCAAACCAGTGCAGACACTATCTTCTCCTCTGCCTTGCAAGTCTGAGCTTGACAGGCTCCATCACTGGATTTCTGATCCCGTTACTACATGTAAATATTAAAAAATGTAAGGGACCCAATCTTCTAGAGGCTGTACTGTGCCTATATGTTGCTGGATGGAAATGTACCTTCTTGGACAGCTTTGTTTCTGTTTTTCCCTGTCTCTCCACCATCCTTGCCTTGGGCTACGCTGGGTGATCTAAAAGCCCATACGCGAAAAAGAAGTGACATGCACAAGGTCTGTGTATGGGGCTTGGGGGAACTTGCTCTAACTAAAGATGCCCCTGCTCCTTGCAGAGGGGTTGGACCAGCTGACCTTTAAAGGTCCCTTCCAACCCAAATTGTCCCATGACTCTATGAAAAGCTACGAAATTTTTATCTCCAGTACAAGCCACTGTGAATTTGTCAAATGCTGAAGCAAAGCACAGATACACAGGAAAAAATGGTTCAGATTTCTGTGGAAAGAAAGGGCCCAAATAGAACTGGGCTTTAGCTGACATGATAAACGTTACTGATCGTCTTATACTAATTTCTTCCCATAATCAGCTTTTTTTATAGGAGGACCATATCTGTCTGCCTGTTGTGTCTGATGAGCTTGTTTTAGGAAAACTATTATATGATGGAACTACTAGTGACTGAGCAAAAGGTCTCAGGAGGAATTTAGATTCCTGTATTCACTTTTTTTTTCTTCTCCTTTCCTCCCCATGTTTATTTATGGAACAGTTGAATCTGGGTAACACATGAAGTGTCATGGAAGGGCTGGAGACGCCTTGCTGTTCTGAAAGAAAATTTAATTTCTTCAGGCACAGAAACCCTCTTGAGAGGCCTGAAATTACAGTGAATGGCTTTTACATCTTATTCTCTCCTGCTTTATGGTTTAGTTTAGGGGGTTTTTTGCCAGTTTTCTTCAAGTAGAATGTGATATATAAAAAATAATTCCCATCCTGATAGGAGGGTGATCTCTCATGCAGAGTTAAATGGAAATATACCCACACTTCTTCATTAATTTCATCTGCTCTCATTAAGTGTAGGGTAGATCTTCTTAATTTTTTCTAATTTATGGGGTTTTATTTTTAACATCCTTCTCTTCCTGTCTTTGGGGCCCAGGTCAGATAGATAAAATCAGATTTTTTTTTTTCTTATCAAATAAGCCTTTCCTGTCAAACAGTAAGTCTTGAGTGATTGTACGAAACAACTGGGAGAGACTGGAAAGGGAGGATGTAACAAAGCAGGCTCTGGGGTGTGCGCAGCACAGTCACCAGATGCAGGGGTATCCTCTTTATCCCAGCACTTGGAAAGCTGCATCTGGAGTATTGCATTGATTCCCATGGCATTCCAAAGATGTCCACAAACTTGAGGGAGCTTAATGGAGGGCCAATAGATGGTTAGGGGGCTGGAGCACAAGATGATGATGATCATTTAAAAAAGTAAGCTGTACAAAGCCCTGAGCAATGTGATAGAGTAAGATGATCCCTAGACATGAGTTTGAAGATGGTTTATTATATAATTCTATGATTGATGCAATCCAGATAAACAGGATATTTTTCAGATTCTCTGTTCAAAACGTTTACAATAAATGGTGAGGTAGAAGAAATAGGATTAAGGTTTTAATAATTTTAAGGAAACTGGGAGAGACTAGCTGAAATTACTTCCGAGATAAAAAATCAGAGGCTTTGACTTGATGCCATGTAAAGACAGAAGACAAAAGCTCTTACAGAAGAGCAGCTGTGCTAAGAACATATTTTGGGATGTTTCATGGGGGGGGGGGCTTGATGGGTGGAGACGACTGAGTGTCCTGGTCAGTAGAAAAGGGGCCTTGGAAACTACAAAGAAATTATTTGAAATCTTAAAATGTTCGGATACCATCTTATGTCTTCTGATGGCCAAATACAAATATATTACCCAATCATTGGGCTACTTGCCCTTTTAATTGTATGTACGTCTATGTACATACACATGTCAATCCATGTACAATATACCTCAAATATATATAAATACATACATACATGTATATAACTAGTATTTCTAGTCAAACTTGAACATGATGCAATGTGAAATATGGCTTTTCTAGGTGTATATTTTACTTTATTCCTCAGTTTGCTTTGCATTTATGCAAACTTGGCCATGAGGAAATTGTGATGAACTACCAGACTACATTAAATTATCACCAGGCATCTTTTTAACTAGCAAGGTAACTAAATGAAGAAAGCAATATCTAGCAGTGATGACAATTGCCATAACTCTCAGCATAAATCTGGGAATGCTAACGATCCCATTAGTCTGGTTCAATAAATCATTGATTGGACACAGCTTGAAGTTTGGATTCCAACTTCTATTTCACAAGTCATATCTGCTGAGATGAAGCAAAAACTGGAACAGTCTGTTCCCTTACATTCTGGAAACGGTCCAGTTTATCTTCAAATTCCAGTGCCCAGTTCTGATCTAAACAAATACCTTCATTTTCCTTAGGAAACCCTGATCTATGCCTTGCTCATCCTTTTGTCAGGATTTTCTTGTCAAATAATGGATCTTGGCAAAGTTAAGGCTTATTAACATGCTAGACATTCTGTTCCTTTCTTTTTGTCCTTGTTTTGGCAAAGAAATTGGGATATTTCTTAACACTGGAAATCCCTTAAGGTCTCAGTTTTATTATGAGGTCTAAAAATTAATGAGTAAGGCTGATCTTGGGGCAGCACCAGCACATGTTTCACCCTCAAGCTATCTGCAAGTTCAGAGGGGTGCTATAATTGTTTATTTCTTTCTCACCAGACCTTTCTTATATTGAAAACTGTGTAGCCATTGGAAGACATCCAATAGCATTAAAACCCCCCCAAAGCCAAGCCAAAACAAAACCCAAAAAAACCACAACTGGATTTCCAAAGTTCCAATGCATATCCAGATAGTAGCTCAAATACAAGTCAGTGAAGTTCAAATACAAGTAACTGAAATGCAAGTCAGTGAAGTTCAAATACAGGTAGCTCAAATGCATGTCATCATGACTTGCTGTGTGTCCCTCACCTCTGAGCAGGCTGGGTTCAGGCTCAAGGGATGGCCCTGGGGCACAGGCACCAGAAATCTGTGCTGCTTTCCAGCACAGCAGCCCCTGCCCTGATTCATGTGTGCACAGAATGCCAGACCTCCAGGATTGCACATGCACATACACATGTGCTTAACAGAGATTTATAAAATGAAATTGAGAGTGTTCCTAGCACAGAGAAGCTTGTGTGGAGTTGGCCTATCTGTGACAAGAGTCTACTGAGTACCAGGGTGAGAGGCCCAGTATCTATAAAGTTTCAACAAATGGCTACACAGAAAGTATAAATTTGTGGTTCAGATGGAAATCTTGATGTGAGATTTCTTCAAGCTGTTTAATAGGGCTTGATGAAATGCTTACATCTGTTTTTGGATATGTGTTCCCAAGGAAATGAGAAATTGGAAGACAAAAAATGTTCTTCAGCCATACAGATCTTAGAATTCTGGGTGGTGTTGTGTTCAGTATTTGGACAGGACACTTTTATTCAAAATTATTTAAATTTATGGATGCTCTGCTCTCACAGGGAACAATGCTGATGGGACTGGAAGATTAGGAGACTTGGAGGGCCAGACAAAGGAAACTGTGACAAAGTGAAGGCAGTGCATAGAAGGTAGCCAGTGTCAGAGCTTTTCTTAATCACATACAACTTGTTGCTAGCATCTAGGAATGGCAGCTGACTAACCTGGACCCCTTTTCCTGCAGTCAAGATAACATTTAGCTACGCGCTCCTCAGTAGTGAAACAGCAATGTCTGAGAAATTTTAACCCCTAAGTTGCACACAGCTGGGTGCTGGAAAAAGACTTCTCCAGGATCTGCTCTCCTCTCTTCAGTGACTTGTGCAACCTCAGCAGTAGCAGCAGCTACTTTTGCTGCTGTTTGTGACTATGCAAGGTTTGGATTAGTGAGTGGTCTGCCCTGTGCCAGGTTTCCAGCTGAAAACCAGGTCAGCTGTGGACCGCACCAGATTATCTCAACTTCTGAGAGAAAAAAAAATGGGTGTTTCATAGGAATAAACCAGATACATCTTTGACTGATGATAATATCTGTCTTTGATGGTCGTTCAACTTACTGAGATATTGGAGCTTGAAATGAGACAAACTGAATTATTCAAACCAGAAAGTCCTGAAGAGGAACACAATGACAAGTGAATTACAAGACAAACCACTTTGTTTCCCATTGAAGGTGTGCTGGAGTAGCTCTAGTACTGGGTGTGCCCTGCAGATATCTGTTGAATACAGGGCAATTGACTCCCAGGGTTCAACTTCCCAAGAAATGGGCACCAGGCAACGTGCTGTGCTTGCTGAAAAGAAAATCAGAATCCATGTGGACTGTCATAGCCTATTTATAATTTCTTCTTTTCTATCTGCATGGAAAAATGAAAAAATTGTTTGTAAATCTGCTGAAGATCTGGGGCTGGGGGAGGAGTTTGTCCCTGCTGGTGGCTGCATGGCAAGATCAGAGTTGCAGGCAGTGAAAACAGTTCCTGGTGTGTGAGAGCAAAAAAGGGACTGAGGACTGCTGCTCAGTGTTTAAGTAAATGAATTTTCAGCCTGTTGACTATTCCCTGTCTGCATGTCATTCCTGATGAGTGGTCTCTTTCCTGTAGAGAGCTTGTCTGCTTTTCCCTGTTTTTATCGCTCCCACTGCCCTTGTATTAAAATGGGACAGACTTCAGCACTGCAAGGGAAAAATAGTGATTGCAGCAAGTGAGGAATAAGCAGCAGCCATGGCCAAAGGCTTCATCTTCATAATGCAAATATCCAAACAAAATTATTCACAGTAAGAAGGAAGGAAAAAATCTTCACAGCAACAAAGAGCAGAATCTAGAAACTATGAGACTGGATGGGGAGGCAATTCTTTTATTATCTTGGTGTGCTTTAAGGGAGCGCTTTTGAAATATGCATAAAAGGAATTAATAGAGTGTACAAATAATAACAAATGATATCTAATATTTTATTTTGTATGCAGTCTGTCACCTTTTGCTCCAGGGACCTCTGCAAAAAAACTTCCATTTAACCTCTTCATTTATGCGTGAGGTGGTTAAGTATTGTCTCTGTCTCACACATGAATAAATTATGATGCTTCAGGGTCTTGTTTCCTTGCAAACTTTGGCACCCTTGGATGCCAACAGCCCAGGTGGCTGTGACTCTGAGGCTGGGAAGGGAGTGCAATTTCTCTGAATTGCAGAGAAGCATGAAAGAAGGGGGTAATTGAGGAAAGTTGAAAGAGATCCAACAGTAATGTTACAGCTGGGTTTTTGTATTTTTTATTTAATCCTCCTAGGTTTTGCTGTTTTGTTTTGTTTTGTTTTGTTTTGTTTTGTTTTGTTTTGTTTTGTTTTGTTTTGTTTTGAAGCAGACATTTACATTTTCAGTATGGAGGCTGAATCCCCCTTCTTCTTACAGTGTTGGTTTTTTTGCAGCAAAACTAGAAATCATGCCACAGCTCTGGAGCTTTCAGAGATCTGGCTATACTTCTCTAGTAATACCATTCCTCAGCTCCACAGCAAACACAAAATGTGTGTGTGTAACAGGCACTGGTGACCAGGTCCTGCCACTGGATGAATAATACTCTCCAGATTATTTCTCTCAGAGCTCCAGAGCCCAGAACTGTCTCAGCAGGGTAGGCAGAACTGAGTGTCACTACACCAAGGACTATGGTCAGGACCGAAGAGGGTGGCAGCTGGTGATTTTTTACAGGAGAAATTTGGTCTACTAGCAGTATCCTTCTTCTTATGTTTCTGGATTTTTGAGTTTCTCAAGGAAACATCCAGCCTTTCTGCAATTCAGCTGGAGGCAAATGCACAACAGCAGCATTGCTGCTACACTGCCTGAGGTAACTGCTTACTTTGCCTGTGTCCAAAGTTGGCCTTGGTCAGACCAGAGGTGAAGAAGAAGGGATGATGCAGACCAGTTTCTCCTTCAATACATGTGCTGTGTTGGTGTTTCATCTTAGGGTTAGAAATAAGGCTGCAAACTTCAACTGGAGTGTGGCTGTGCGTTTATGACTTCTGTCTCTCTGATGAGGGCTGTCTGTGTCCCTATGACAGATGTATAAACATTTATTTTTCCTTCTTTTTTGTTGTACTCGAGTTTTTCCATAGCAGAAGTGATGCTGGAAAGGAAGTGAGGATGAGCTAGCAGTACAGCAGACTTACTGTGTGACTGCAAGCCTAGGAGAAACATCACAAACGTCAGCAGCACCAGAGAAAAATAAAGAGGAACTGGTAAATTCAATTTCCACAATATGTTAGATTCTTCAGCCCTTTTCATACTGGGCAGTGATTTTCCATTACACTGAAGAATAGCTGGTAAGGAGTAAATGATAAGGCTTTAGTGTGGTTGCTTGATTATTATTCCCAAAGACTCTGTGTCTTGGCACATCACAGTTCAAGGTGATAAAGGAACAAACCACATTGCAATTAATTTGGCTTCAATTTACCATTTAGAGTAAAGAATATATACAGCTTCTTTCTCTGCTTTTGCATGGATCTGATGGATGTACTTTGCATAGATAGAACTGATGAGGGTTTTCCCTCTTACTGTGGCTGTGGGAAGACTTGGCAGAGACTGACAATCCTCTTGCCTAATTTTCCTTTTTTTAAAAGTTCATTTCTTTGAGGATTTTTTTTTGTTGTTGTTTCAAATTGGGGTTTCCCATTAGAAGGTCTGGCACCTACTGGCATAGTGCCATACAATTCCCACACCTGATTGCTATTCTGCCACTCTATATCACAGCACTATGGTTTCCCAAAGATCAGTGGAGACCATTAACCCTGAAGGCTTACAGTCCAGTAAAATCAAGTATGTTTCCTCCTAACCTTTTACTCTAACTAATTTTCCCATGCTTCCTCATTATTGGAATAAATGGGAATGGAATTGGAAAAATTCTTCATTATTTTACCATATGGTAACTTTCAAAAAGATGGAAATGACTTGAACTGGAAATACAAAATAGGGAGTAAGTGTAAGTGGGATGGAAGAGAGACTGAATATTACTTTCTTAAAAATATTTTGTTATTCACAAATTTTGGTTAATTTTTCATGGAAAATCCCACTGCAGTTTGTCAAATACTCTTTGCAGAAGAGAAGGGGCCATGTGGGAAGCCACATGAAGGATTCACTGGTGATTCCGCTGTGCTGGTGGTTTGTTGTAAGAGGTTTGCCCGCACTGTTGCATCTTGTTTGGAAAATAACTCATTTAGCACTAAAGACAGTTGAAATTAATCACCAGATAAGGAAAGGGGGAGTGATGTCATATGCCAGTAACAAACTCATCCATGCTAATGAAATTTAAAGGTTAAGCACAGGTTTTTATTTAATAACAGATGACCATAGCAAATCACCCCTGAAAGTGCATTTAGAATGCTCTGATAAAAGGCTTAAGGTTATCTAGTATCTTTTCCATGTTTGCAAGTACATTTTAAAAGCTCTACATAAAAAATCATCTCAGTATAAATGGGGAAATAAATTAAGGAAACTAAATTGCAATTATGAATTTTGCTATGAAACTGTCCTCTTCTTGTTCTCAAGATATTGAACTCAGTAATACTCCATGTTATGGTGCACATCTCAAAATCCCCATTTTCCTCAGCACACAGTTTTGCTGCTGGGCTTTTTGTTGTTGCTTTATGGGGGGAACAATGAACTTGATTAAACTCCTAAGTTTTCCTGCATACATCTGCACCTCCAGCACAGCTGCACCGACGTTTCAACCCGAGGATTTTCAGTAGTGTATTGTAAGAGTCACAAAATATATTAAAAGATTTTATAGCTAAGAAGGGTGAGGGCAAAACTTACAGCAAAATTTCCATTATTGTCTGTGGTGCTGTTGTGGAAGTGTTCTGACCTCAGAGGAAATAGCATTAGGTATTTTTGTTTCTAAAGCAGAAACAGACCCAGCCTGTTTTCTGTGTGCCTTATAATGCCTGAAGCACACAACAGTGTGAGTGATAAGCAGTTTCAATCATCACCAGTCACTTCAGCAAAGAAATCTCTATTAGCCTGATAATAGACTTTTTTATTCTAATCTCTTGCCAAATAAGCATCAACTGTAAGTACTCAAGGGGTTTTTACTGACTGTCAGCTGAGTAAAGGAAAGATGACACCTTGGGAACTTCAGTCCTCAGCAGCTGGTGACGTGATACTTCTGGAGGGACAAGAAGGCTGAGAAGCAATGAAGCAGAAGGGCTGATGTGAAGATGGAGTTGGCCTTGGCAGGATTGTTTGCACAGCATTTGCCTGCACAGCCCAGTGAGGAAGGAAAGGGATAAAAAGGAGGATAGTAACAGAGAGACTCAGTCATAGCCAGAATTACTGACCAGCTTAACTGTGTCTTCTGCTGTGTTGCTTGATGCTTAGTGCAAGAATCAAGGGGGGAAATTCGCACTTAAAAACTTGTAATGCAAAGAGGCCTCTTCCCTTTTTCTGCCAGTCTTGATTTTCTTCTCTCTTACACCGCTTCTTTTCTAACCTATTCACATTCCATGTCCTCTAGCTCTCTTCTCCCTTCCTCATCTTGTCTACTGTGATACCTCTTCTGAATTGAAAATGAGGATGAGTTGAAACTCCATCCCTCCTCTGGCTTTCACTCTTCTACCTTTTGGTTCTTCTTCCATACCTGTCCCCTCATACACTGTTTCCTCTGTTAGCATCTGTCCTATTTGACAATTTAAATAGCTCAAAGGGGTCTGCAGCTGGGGAGAAGGGGAAAGATGGCTTCCAGCAAGGGCAGAGAGAAGGAAAATTAGGAGTGTTTAATACCCAATATTTCAAAAAATGAAACCTAATTCCTGTCACAAGGCCTCTCCAGTTCTTTGCCTTCTGCCAGTATGTAACTATGGGAGCTGGCTATAAAAGCTGCAGTACTGAAGATTTTCAGAAGCAGTGTAAAGTGGGTGAGAGCCTGGCCCTGTGCTGATCAGGATCTCATCCTTTGCACCCCGGGGCATCACTGCTCTGGTGGCTGCAGAGGTGAGGAAGGGAGAATGTAAAGGATCAGACAATCTGAGCACTCAACCATCCTCCCTCTGCCTTGTTCATGTGTGTGCTGTCCTGAGATGTTTTAAGAGGAGGGAGATCAGCCAAGCACTGGTGCAGGACTGAGTACTAATCCTGGACTTTCAGTTCCCTGGTGCCAGACTGTGACAAGTTTTTATGTCTGAGATAAGGAAAGTGCTGAAGCTTTCAAATCCACTATATATGTATACTAGGACTTGAGGGTATTTTCCATTAAGGTTTTGTGTGTTGGCTTTTAAGTCACTGTTGCTTTTTCACTGAATAATGGAAGCCTATACCCTTCTCCACACTTAAATGCTATACAGAAAATACAACTCATGCAAGAACCATAGCTTCTAATAAGTGTATCTGTTTGGTGGGGAAGGCTCATAAAAGATAGATTTTGAGAGAATACACAGTTCTAAATCAAGCTTATTTTTCAGAATGGCATTAAAGTGATGGCTAACCACCTCATAAAAACATTTTTCTGTAGCACACTGTAATATTAAATATTTATGGCTAATAGATGTGAAAGGTGTGTGCAGGAAAAATAAGCAAGAGGGAGTATGTGTGTTGATGTGGAGAAGAAAAATAAGCTTTTGTTTGTTCATCTCTCAAATAATTTTAACCTTGTAATACGTGCAAAGTACAAAGGAGAACTCTCTCTTGTGAAGGAAAGTGCTGGGAGTGGTGTCAAGGGAAGAGGAGATGTCCATAGCTCTACTTGGCCAGTGGCATGAAGCAGGTAAGTGTCTCGGGGTGGAGGTTGTCCTGCCTTCTCAGGATCCAAAGGTCACTGAGAATGAATGGCAGTCTACCCTTATTTTGTGTGTGTCCTCTATGCCTCAATAGTCCCAACACGACATTTAGTTCCCATTTAAGGAGGGAAACAAAAGATAAAGAAGAACATTTTAGTTCTAAAAGTTTAAAATTCCAGAGGGGTTTCCCTCCTAATTGTTCTGTTTGTATTTTCTCATAGAATCTGGAGAACAAGAAACTATTGGCAGTTTTGGTCAGGCATAAAAGTTCTGATTTCTGTCCAAACTGGGGATAAGTGGTGTCTACCTTGTTATGAAATATGACCTGGATTTCAGGATTTTACTTTTGGATTGCTAAGGAGAGCACTTCCATGTGAAATTTCAGTCCTGGAAAATCAGCTTCCAGCTGTTTTGATGCAGCAGTTCTCCTTGCTGTGTTCAGAGTGGTGTTTGCTGTCTTTTCTGCAATAAGTGGGGGACAGCAAGAGACAAAAACCTCTGTGTGGCTCATGAAGAAGCTAGGGATTACTGGTGGTCGTCTTTAATTTTTTTCTGCTTATCGTAAATAAATGTCAGGCTGCATTTTCATGTGCATGCTTTATTCATTTTGTTTTCAAGTTAAATGAAAGAGTCTTTATGTTGTAGTTATTGTAGTAAAATGGGAATGGTTAAAGGAATAGGTTCCAAATTAATTACATGAGAAATCTGCCTAGTTCTCCATCTGTAAATACATGTGCAAAGCATTTCTGACACTGGAAGTTAAACTAAATGGTCAGCTGATTTTATTGATGTGAATTTTTTCTTTTTTTCTGGGTTGATACAAGTCATCCTTGCTCTCTATTCACTTTTCTCCCTCCAAATAACTTTTCCAAGCCAAACCCACTGTGTGTTATTACATTATAAATATCAAATGAATGAAAGACCGTGGGTATGTTGAGCGTCTGCCATTTTAGCAGGTGTGTCAATCCTTGAAAACAACCTACCTGAGCTTCTTTGGACAAACAATTTCTCCTCTATTCAATTGGAACTGTCAGACACTTGGTTAATTAAAACTCTAGTAATTATCTTCTTGAGAAACTCCAGCAGCAGCAGAGCTCCTGGTGAGACAATAGGCAGCAAGACATGGCAGGGTCTGTGCCTGCTCCCACTTACTGGGAGCTTGTAGCCAGAAAACCTCCTTCTTCCTCCCAGGCTGACACATCTCAGATGCTTCAGTGTCACTGCATGAAGAAACCCCCGAAACCAGATGTGTGTGTGCCAAATGTGACACCTACACAGTCTGGCTTGCTCAGAGCAGCCACGAGTTCCATTTCAAACTTGAATTCTCTTTTGAGTGGGATTCCCAACTTCTGTTGGGAATCACCTTTGTTTTAACTTGCTAAATTTGGGGTTGGATAATTAATTATTACAATAATTTAGATAGATTACAAGGACAAAGAACTAAGAACTTACCCTTGAAGCCTTATCTTATAGCTCTGCTATGGTTGACTGGGCTGAAATTGGATCTGGACAATTGGTTCTAAGACAGGATGTGAAGATTCTCTATGGGATACCTCAAGTAGTGCTTGCATATCTGAAATGGTGAATATGGAAATCAAGACTGATGGTCTTAAGGTATCCTCAAATTCCTTGAGTATTGAAAACAGACAAAATATGGAAAAAATTATGTTCATTTTTATTCAAGAGATTATTTCAAAAAATGTCTCTGTATGGATCTTGAGCACGTGGGAAATGCAACTGTGCAGGGAAATGTACTTCTATTTTCTGCAAGTGGCATAATAACTGTCATGTGTTCCCCCTTCACTTCTGCAACTGCACTGAAGTGTAGCCCCACTTCTCTGCTGTGTTTGGATTCCTGGGCCCCCACCAGCTGCTCCCACCCTTTGGCAATGATGGGGTGTAGTGGTGTTGAAGTGCCTCAGCTTATCCAGGACACCAGGCAGGATATGCAGCTGCATGAAGGTGTATCTACATTTACTAATACATTTTCATTTCCACTTTTGGAATTCAGAACACTGCTAGGTTTCATCTGGAATGGGATTTCGTAATATAAAAATGGTTCTAGAAAGCCCTCTCTAAGGGAGAAATTTTAAAGGGATTGACAGGTTGGAATATCTTTCAATGAAGACCTGAGAAATGAAAATGTATGGGATGTCCTTTAAGGTCCAACCCAAATCATCCTACGATTCTATCAGGCTGTCTGATCTGGATCAGTCATTTTAATGTCAAAGCATTCATACCTTGTGTGTAATCAGAAGGAATCAGATCTCAGAAAATAGTTGGAGTATTTACAACTGGGAAGTCAAAGTTATAAAGAGTTGTAATTTGTGTCTTACTGCCTCTCACTACTCTCTGGAGAAAAAAATCTTTTTTTCCCTTTTTCTCCAAATATTTTGTTTCCTTGCAGGTTTAAATTAAAATGGATCCCATCTTCAGGTTTTTTTCTTTTTTTTTTTTTTTTTTAATTTGTCTTTTTCATGCTGCCAAAGAATTTTGCTCAGAAGCTGTTCCAGGGCTGCTGATGAGAAAAAAATTCTCAACTGATAAATGTTAATGACTATGAAATGGATAATTTATTTATAAAATTGATTTCTTTCTTTAAAATTTAGTGTCAATTTTTTTGTATAGCATAAGCAGGTGATAAAGACAAGATGCATACTTATACTCTCATCCAGACTGGTGTAGCCCTTGTTACTCATCCTAATTACAAAACTAGCTCTGGTTATCCACTGTGCTTTCTATTAAACTAAACCCTATAGAATACCTATCCACTGACTGACTCATCTTTTCCACCAGTTCGGTATTAATTTTCAAACATGCAATCTTTATGAACAAGACTTTTAGGCAACATTTTCCCAAGTGTACAAGAAGAATGTTTCTAAAATTATTTCTTTTCAGATTTAAATTTAGTTGCTAAAGATTATTTTGTGCCTCGCACTTGGGAGTTGGTCTGCAGGGCATAGTTACTTATATCAACAAAAGTTAAATCAGGAACATTCTTTACCCATTAGTGTATTTTCAGTGCTTGTGGCTTCATTAGCTCCTAAACTCACAGATTGTACTCATTGCTGCATTGTGTTTTCCATCAGTTCAGCACTGTAATAATAGAATTTCTATATTCCAAGGCTTGAATTTGTGATACTTGATTTAATCTAAGATAATGTAGTCCAAATCTTGACACCAGCCATGAAGAATTGATCAGACTATCTTGTTTAAATGTGCCCTCAGATTTTGATGAGATTATTTCAGTCTTGTGATTTCCTCTACAAGCATTAATCCAAGTACGTACTTTGGGGAAGTATTTTCAAGCAAATATAACCGTAGGGCACAATTAGATTTTCTGGAGGGTTTCTATGCTCTAAAAGGAATGTGCAAATACCTTTCAGTTTTGTGACATTTGACCTTGACAATGTACATCATCTGTTGTAGATAGCAAATTTTGTCTGGAGCTTTCCTCAATGCTCTCCATATTCCTTGAGTATATTCCATACAGTAAAACATCATTATATTCCTTCTGTGTCTTCCATATGGCAAACCAGTGCAAAAACAGAGTGAGGTTTTATGAATTCATATGATAATTTTGGCTTGCTCTATACTGTTACCTTTTTGTTGTTGTAGATTATCAGTGAGGTACTTTGTGATGGATATGGTGTTTTATCACATTCTGCGTACTTGGAAAATTATGTGATTTTTACTCCTTTCAGTTGCTTTTCTATTGAATGTGATTTCTCCTTCTGAGATTACTTTTGTTCGGGCTGTGTCACTGGGCTGATCATTCGTGTGTTATACCTGAGCTCTGCTCTCTGGTGTGGATGCAGCTGTATCCATTTTGCAGAATGGTCTCAGTAACTATTTTTAAAAGAAAGCAACAATGGTTAATGGAAGGGTAGAGTGGTGTCTTGCTGTGACTCTGTCTGGAGTAGCATTCAAAGGCTTCTCTGCTTTGCTCTCACAAAGTGAACCACTTGAATTGTGCAGCAGTTTGCTTCAAAAGCAATGCTAAGGAAAATCTGCCAAAGCACTCCCTTGTACGCTTGTCATGGGAAGGCTAGGTACTGACACTCCTTCTAAAGATCACTTGAACAAATCTTCTCTTCCTTTCCACCCTCATAAGCAATGAGAAGAATGGGTTTCCACTGTATAATTTAATTTAAAATAAAATCAATTTGCATGTATCAAAGTGGAAGACTGACACAGAATTCCATTGAAATAATTTATCATGCTACAAGCAAATAACAGCTGAGAAATCATTAATCTTTTAGTATTTCCATCAGGAACATGGAAAAGAAATTTAAAGTTGATAATAGTTGATATGCTGGAGCTGAGCCTGAGGACAAGGATATTCTTTCTGCATAGTTGAGCTAATTCCTCTATTTTCAATCTATCCTTTATCTTAAAACACTGATTTTCAAAAGTTTCAGTATGAGATAAATGTGATGCAGTAATACCTAAGGCTGTTACAACTCTCTTTGAAAGAAGTTGTTTCCTATCTGCTACTAGTGTTAAGATCTGGTGCATTTGGGCTGGACACATGTATTGCTTTTTGTCAACGTGGAGTGAAAAGCAAAGGACTTTGACGTGCAAATTTCAGACTCCTGTGAGAGCTGCTTGTACAGTTTGCAGCACTGAGGTCAACTCCAGTGTAGAAGTTGCCAAGGCAGTGATTTTCTATCCTTTGGGATATGCATTTAATCATCTCTATGGGAAAATGTCACAAATAGACAGTAAATTATCTTAAAACTAAAAACTTACAGCAAAGCTTTATTTATCACACATCCTATAAAACTATTTCTGCTCCCCTAAACAGCACTTTGTGTGGCTCTGGTCTGTGTCAGTGTCACAGCTGCACTCAGCAGCACTATAAATCATACATTACACTTCAGATCTGGAAGTTCAGCAAAGTTCAAATGGTTTTTAACTAGGAGATTTGCACCACTGATTTGAGTTCATGAACTTTTGTCTGTTACTTACTCATTTCTTTCTTTGAAGGAAAATCTAATTAAGGACAAACTGTATTTTGCTTTCCTAGCGTCTTTGTGTTTGTTTGCCCTGTAGGCTGAGGTGTACTTTTATTCTGTGTTAAGTACACAAGCAGTGCCTATGTATATGTCCTATGCATATTTGCTACCTTCCTTTGAAGAGTCACAGCTTTTGGTGGCAGGGATAAATGCCCCTAACTGCAGCCCCCTTCATGTTTCCTGTAAGTTCAGAGCTTTGCCTCAGTGTTGCTGTTTGCTGAGATGTTCTGCATCAACCTTATTGATCTCCCATCCTGACAAAATGAGAAATCCAGGGAAATGGTGCTCCCAACTCCAGCACCACTTTGTACCAAGCAAGGGGGTGCCCTGCCCAAGAGAGAAGAAAATACCTACGAAATACTGAAAAGTCTCCGGTTTTTTTCCATTTCCCTTTCCAAGTGTTATCTCCTCCCTGCTCCCTTGCCCAGTTTGTTTTACTGATCCATGCTCCCACACTTAGAGTTTCCATCCAAGCAGAATACTTCCCCCCAGGGCCATTGGAATGAAATAATAATTTATTTGCAGCTTAATCTTGTGGGGTTTTTTTTCAGATATGGCTGGTCATAAGGGCAGGATTGATACTATGCAATTGAAACTTTCTAACTCCTCCATCATGCTGCTGAAAACTGGAGATGGTTCTTGGCCAAATGCTCTGATATCCTCTCATGCAAGCGGCTCTGCATCTGTGAGAAAGGGATGGAGTTGGTGGACCTCATAAGCATTGGGGAGCAGCCAGAGCAGGAGGTGCACACAGGAACAGGAAAAGTGGTGTGCAGCTTCAAATCAGAAGTTAATCTAGGCCTTTGTTCTGTCCACAGCACTGAGTGATGGTCTGAATTTACAGAATAAAATGTGTGGAAAATTCTTCCAAACTTAAGCAGTTTTAGGATTTCTTAAACTGGTCTCTGTATCTCTCTCTAACCTTACAAAATACCTCTAAATAAATCTGTCCCCATGAATGTATCTGCTGTACGCACTGGTGGAAAATAACTATACCCAAGTCATGTAAATATTTTTACTTCAATCTATTTCTAAGAATTGTTTTGGGGTTGTCTTTTTATTTATAATTCCAGCAATCAATATTTAGAGCAGACACTTTAAAAAAAATTACTGTTTTATTGCCTTTGTGGAGAAATCTAAAAAAATTCCATCCAGACTTTATCCTTTATTACTTATTTTCACACAATGTGGACATTTTGTGCTGAGCGGTTTGACACTGAGAGGTGTCTGCCTGGGCTGGAGATCACCCTGCAATCATGGTTCTCAAGGTCTTAGTTTGAGATCCCTGCTCAGGTCACTTGTCCTGTAACACATTATGGTGCATTTTGGAAAGCAAAAGGCCATTTCTGGAGTGTGCATAGTTAGACTGGGAAGAAAAGCCTGTAAGAGAGAAGGAGAACAGGAGGGATAAGAACCACAGCCCACCCAGGGTTACTGAGGACCTTCAGAGGGACAGAGCTTCAGGATAGCTGTAATGGAAAGCGTTCCTGAGTAATTAGAAGCCTCAAACATGTTTTAAATTATAAAAGGCTTATATAAAAGTGAGCAGCAAGCAAGAAGCTGTTAGAGGAATGTCTATCTAAACATCTGTGTTTAAATTTTCCATTTCAAATGAGAACAAGAAGCCATGTCTGTGTTTATCTGGATCCAAGGTGGTTTTTTTGCTTCTCTGTTGTTTGAAGAAGAGTTACCACACAATTGGCTCTAAAGAAGGGACTTGTGATGAATTGTTGACCCCTGTATTGCTGACCCCAGAGCAGACTCCTAACTAGATCATGTCCAAATGGGCCAAAAAATCACCATCTGAAGCTTCTCCTTTTGCTTGAATTGCTATAGAGCCAAGAGTGTAAAGCTGTGTAAGCAGAGATGACTCTGACACCACACAGGCAGGTGTGCTCCCACTGGAGGTCGATGGTCTAGTAGAGATTAGCCCAGGAAGGGGCTCAGTTTCCATCCCATCTCTCCAGGAAGCAATGTGCCTTCCATCTGGTCCTCTCCAATGGACAGTGGGTGGGAAAGCACGAAACACCACTGTGATCTTCAAGGTTTCTGTGACAATAATAATCAGATTTAATAAATGTTGTGCTGCTATACCAGATTGAGGAATATTATAGATAAATTCCCAAAAGGTGTTTCTGGAGTTATGTGGCTTGTGCCTGACATCATCCCTGTAATGTGCAGCACAGATGTGACTGGAGGGTCTGGGTGTATCATGGCAACCTCTTTTAGAGAGACTGCTGGGATCAATTAGCTTGTAGTACTCTTTGTGACAGTCCTTTAGTACGTATAAACTGTGCTAGAATTAGTTTCTGACATATAAAAATACCTGGTAGTCTGGCCATCCTCACTAAAACTGGACAAAGAGCACTTCCTAGGAATTTCTCTGAGGAAATTAGGAGAGTAACCAACTGTTGGGGGTTAGGTTTGTTCCTTCTTTCTCTAAAGAATTTTTTCCTCACAAGTTACCAAGGAGGCCAAGTGTTGGATACTTGAGAGTACTTAACCGAAACAAAGAGGTGGACAAAGGTGGAAGGGGGAGATAATGCAGGTAAAAACACCAACACACTGTCCTGCCTCCTCTTGCTTAGAAAACTACATTTAATTTTTCACAGACTCTAGCCGAGAAAAATACTTTGCAGGGCAGCTTCTCTATACAAGTAAGTGGAGATAGGTGTGCCTCACAAAAACCACTCTCACAAGTGGCAGGCTTTTAGCCTAATACAGTTGTTCATGCTCTGATTTCTGCTTCTATTTACAAAGTTCTGAATAAAACTCAGAAGAATCATAATTTTTGTCTTTGTAGCAATTCCCGGCACATGCGTGTATATGTACACAGGCATTCATACAGGCTTCTCATTAGAAAAGGCCCTTGCATGCTTTTACCAAGTGTTCCAAGACAAGTGCCCAGGTTTTTACAACTGCTTAGCTCACTGGATCCAAAGACCTTTCAAATATTTAGATGAAAATACTTCTGTTGGTTGCTGAGAGCTTTCAACACATGGTTGAAAGTGCCCAGACATGATCAAGCTCTCTTCAGTATTGTACATACTGTTAAATGCCATGGGTGCATCTTTCTGCTATATTGGCCTCACTGAATAAAGAGAGGCAGGGTTGTGACTCCTCTTAAGAGCCACTGTCATTTTGTACCTCTTTATAAAGTACAGGCAGTGCAGGTAACATTTTTTTTTAACCTCACTGAACTCAAAACAACTAATGTGAATCACCACAGCTCCCTGCTTCTGGGGGTTCATACTGAGATCAGTAAACAGGATAGGATTTATTAATTACCCTGGAGAGCAGCAGGGAAGAAATCCAGATGGACTAGCCAGCCTTCACTACATCCAAGTGAGTATAAACAACATTCAGAGATGAGAGAGACAAATGCAATGCCGTTGTTTATGGTCGGATTAAACGCATGGGATAAATTCCAACTACTGCTGAAAACACCCTTTGGCAGGAAGGGTGTTTCATCACATGGTGAACCAAGGGATGTACATTTGTTAGAAGGGTATGTGCTTCCCCTTGCCGTGCCCAGGACCTGAGGAGCCTCGAGGTGTTTTTAGCAACCACAAGGAAGTGTACAAACTTGTTGTGGCTTGGGATTTAATTGAGTTCTAACATCTCACCAGCTCATCTTTTGATGTATTCTTTCATCAGCCCATATTTGTAAGTATTCTAAATGTTATTTATGACTAAATTGAACAGCCAATTTGTTGGGGTTTTTTTGGTGTTTTTTTTTTTTTTTTTAATCATGATACATCCAGACCTCTCTGTGCTGCCAAGTAATAGGGGTACTTGGTTAAGTTGCAGCTCACAGGGAGCAGAGGAAACAACTGACCGCACCTCTGCTTTCCCCAAGCTCTGGCACAGCCCCAGGGCCCTTCCTCGGGGGAAGGAGATTTTGTAACAGGAGAGGGTTGTTTGTCACTCTCTCTGGCAGCATAGGGTTGTGACCTGAAGCAGGTGAGGGGATTTGTGTGAATGTGACAGCGTAGACACAGGAGTGTGACCATCTGCCAGTGATAATATGCAGTAGCATGTTGGACACAGAAGCCAAGCACCATGGAGATGATGGCCTCCTTCTCACCCCCACAGGGAGGTGAGCTGAAGGTCATCCTTTTCACGTGAAATAAAAGCACTGCAAACCCTAACTTCTTGTCCACAATATTTGAAGTAAGTGAATAGCACTGCAAGTGACATTCTTTTTCATAAATTCATCCAAGTATAATTTGTAAAGGAAGAACCAAACAGCTGGCAATTTATTTTTCATTTTCACAATGTACCTATGTTGTTGAGGGTCAGTGATGCCTGAAACTTGCACAAAGAGGGTACAAATGTGTACTGTTGGTGACCACCCTCATGATGGTTACTGATTATTTTAGCTCACACACCAGAAGGGCCTGTTCTCCTGTTTTCTCAGGGTAGTCCAGTGCATCTGCTCCTGGTTGTGAGGTATGGTGGTGGCTGTGTGGCTGGACAGTCCTGTTCCACTTACCCCTCCATGGAGCTCCAGCTGAGAATTTCCCTGCTTGAGGAAACCTTTTGGATGATATGCAGTTGTGGTATCAGTTTCTTTCCTTCTTCCTCTTCCACCATGGAGGATATGACCAGGTTGTGCTGTGGCGTGTTGTGAGCTATTTAGTCTGCAAATTCTGTCCCCAGATGTAAGGGAGTACTTGGCTAACTGGTACTCTGGCCAAATCCCTTCTTTTGACAAGCAATTTATCAAGGAACTAAATAATTGCTCAACAAAATCAAATGGCTTTTATTAGCATCAGAATTTGCATTGGTAACAATGAAGGAGTCTCAGTATGCACTAGAATTTTGTAGCCAGATTTTTATCTCTGGGATCGGGTTTTAGGGATCTGTATGTGTCTAAACTCTTTTCCTAAGAAAATATTTTCATCTCAACTTTCATAGATGAACTTGTTTCTACATGGAAAGCCTAGAAACTTCTCCAAAATATGTGGGGACCTAAGTAGTCTTTTGAGCAGTTCCATCCATATAATTTGGCACACTCAAAATTCCTTGGGCTGAAGACTTACCCAGAACAGCCATTTCATCTATGCCAACAAAGTGTTCTTTTCATTTGAAGGGACCCTCATTCAGCATGGTCAAAGTTTCACTATATAAGCATAGGGAACTTAAATAGAGACATTCTGGGAAATTTGGTGACAAAACAAATCGAAGTCTTTTAACAAAATTATAGAATTCTTTTAAAAAAAGCTAAAAATAAGCACTTAAAATGAAAGTGACGTGTGTTCCCTATTCTTTGATAGCTGTGATCTCCACCATCACCACAGAGTGTACTCTTGGAGCTAGTCGCTACATCACTATGCTGGCTTTGAAAAACCGCTTGCCCACTCTCTTCTTGTTTAAAATGTGATTCAAACCTTGACCATTTCTTCCCAGGCAGAGGAATGGCCTGGGAAGCAATGTATAAACAGGGGCATCCAACGTCTGGTTCAGATATGAGGAGTAAACAGGACAGCCAGCCAGCCCAAAGCCTTCCAGCACCCAGACTGTTGCCTCCCTGGCAGACCAAACTTCCTCTCAGCCTGCTTTCAGCACAGATTTAAAGAACAATTGTCATTATTACTCCCTTCCCTCCTATTGCTGCACTTTTAAATACTGCATTGCTATTGTGTGATTCTCCAGTTTCCTCCATGCTATTGAATTCTATTTTCTCTTACAAAGTTGGGACAAGACTGAGTGTTTATTTTCAGAAATCCAGCCCCAGCGGAAACAATTCTGGTTTTTCCTCTTTTTGGCCATCTGTCTTGCTGATAATTGTTATGTTGCAGACAAAACTTATTTTTAGTTAATTCCGAGCTGCAGCATGTGGCTTTGTTGCCCAGCACTGTTTTGCCTATTTCATGGTAATTTACCAAGATGTTTCTGCATTATCTTGTTCCTTACAGTAAACAGCTCTCTGAAGAAGCTTGTCTCCCATTTCACTTCTGTTACACCTGGGAATAAGCAAAATGTCTCAGATTTCTCATTGAGGGTGGAAATTGCAGTATTTCTGAATCTGAAATTATTTTTTTATTTCTTTTTTTATGCCCAACACATTTAATCACAGAATCATGGAATTATTTGGGTTTGAAAGGGATGTTAAAGAACATTTATTTCCAACCTTCCTGCCACAAGCAGGGGCAGTTTCCACTAGATCAGGTTGCTCAAACCTCCATCCAGCTTGGCCCTGAACTTCCAGAGACTTGACATCCAAACTTTTTTAAGCAACCTGTGTCAGTGCCTCACCCCTCTCACAGGAAAGAGTTTTTCCTAATACCTAATCTAAACCTACACTCTTTCAGTTTAGAGCCATTACTTCTCACCCTCTATCTGTCTTTGTAAAAAGCCCCTTTCCTGCTTACTTGTTGGTCTTCTTTAGTGAGTAGAAGGTGCTGTAAAATCTCTCTGGAGCCTTCTCCAGGCTGAACAACCCCAACTCTCTTTATCTGTCTTCATAGGAGAGGTGATGGAAATTAGAAGAATGAAGATGGAAAAAACCAACAACCCTGAACCAATAATTAAAAGATCCCAAAGCATATTGTCATCTTACTCTTTTTGGAATATTAGAATAGAGTATTTCAGTTGGAAGGGACCCAAAACTTAAAGATTTGTTGTGGATGCTGTAGATTTAAGGAAAAGCAAATAAACAGAAAACCCCTAAACGCCTCAAAGTGGCTCTCAGCTTCTACAATGATCACCATAAGACCTCCAACTCATTAAGATTCTGAGGTTTCCTGAATGGTGTCTACCAAACTGTAGAATTAAACCTCACAGATAGAAAGGGACTAAATTAAAAGCAAGCATCATGTAAGAAGGTGACAAAATCCCCCTCGCAAACAGCATGATTGTATCCTATGTGACTTAGGAAAAAGCAAGCAGTAAGGGAGGTGGTGAGTACCTTCCAAAAAAACCCCAAAACAAAACAAAACAAATGTAGTGTCAACACAGAAGATGCAATGCATATATTAAAAAAAAATAAAAAAATTGAAAAAGCAAGAAGAAAATTTGATCAGAGATACAGAGAGGTGCCCTTTCTTTTGACGTGAAACACCAGAAAGAGGAAACCTTCCATTGTTATTTCTTGCCCTAGTAAGACAGGATATCACTCATGGAAAAGTGGGAAAGCAGTGTCAAA
This sequence comes from Chamaea fasciata, assembly GCF_029207755.1. Taxonomy (NCBI): domain Eukaryota; kingdom Metazoa; phylum Chordata; class Aves; order Passeriformes; family Sylviidae; genus Chamaea; species Chamaea fasciata. Next base: position 48,811,330 of record NW_027094092.1, on the reverse strand, counting down.
GAGTGGTGATAGGAAACATAACATCAGCAAATTTCTTTTAAGGCCCACTCGTCTTGAGGTGGATTGTTTTAAAAATACAAAACGATTGAAGGACAATAGGCATCTATTTGTGAGCCAATCAGCAGTTCTCATATCCCTATGCAGAGAATTTTCCTCTCATTGCCTTCAGGGATGGAGGTTTCCATACCAAAGGAGGAAAATTACTAGCAGGATGTGAGAAACAAATTCACTCTTTTAATATGTTGATTCAAAAGGGGAAAGCTGAGTCACTATTCTGCAGAAAGAAACATTGACAGGTATCATGGCAAAGCAAAAAAGGAGAATTTTCAAATTCCCCTGGGTTTTGAGCCTGCTCAAGAATGTTAACTTGGGAGACTTCTTTTCCTCTCAGTCATGCACTTAGAAATTTTCTGGGTGGTACGGGAAATAAAGGGTCTGATTTTGAACTTACTGTTAGTGGCCCTAATCAAGAAGGACCCTGCTGAAGCCAGCATTGCACTGGGTACAATCATTTGAAATGTGTGTGGAGAAGATGAGTAAGATTATCTTTTGGGCATCTGCTGAAAATATTGCTCACTTTGCTCCAATAACTAAATTATGATGCTATTTGGAATAATGGAAACCAAATTCTCATGTCCTTGCTTTCAATGATTCTCAGCAAACTACATAGGAAGCCACTGAAAATAACTTTTCTGTGTTTCTAAACTGCACAAGAGAGGAAAGCTTCAAGGCTGCGTTATAGACATTCAAAAATATATCAAAGGAATCCTTAAAAGGACTCCAAAACCACAGGACACTTTGATTATTTTACTTGATCTTGTATATAAATAGACCACGAATTTCCAAACAGTGCTGAACCTTTTCCGTAAGTGACATTTGTTGAAAAGGAACAGTTTTTCAAAGCAACGCTTTGTTGAAAAATGAATCTAGGAGAAGAAATGAATGTATTTTTGTTTCAATATCTATTTCAAGTTTGTGATTCATCTCTACATAACTAACATGACTGTATCCTATGTGACTTAGGATAAAGCAAGCAGTAAGGGGGGTGGCGAGTGCCTTCTGTGAATTCCTCATGTAGTGGTGAACAGATGGGATATAAATCATGTTGTTTTCATAGCCTATAAAGAAAAAGACTCATCAGTCACTGCAACTGTGATGTGATATAAGGATTAGTTCCTAGTAGATAATGTACCATTCCAGGAGAGGAATGCTGTCTCAAGGCTAAAATATTACATTACACATTATTCGTCACAGATGCAACAGAAGGGAAATGCTTTGGTTATGATTATCTCAAAGCTACTGGTCTCTCAAACAAGATAGGAAAAATATCACTTTGAATTTAGATTGTGAAGTCTTAGATGGTTTTCATTAGGATTAATACTTCAATCTCATGTCTCAGTTTTGCAGCTGTCCAGGGAAATTCATATGCTTTTCCAGGGTCAAATCAACTTTGAAGAATGGAAAGCATTTGTAGTGTGTGCAGTAACATAACTTAAAGAAGACAGGAGAGAAAAAAAGAAGGTAAATAAATATCACTACAGAATAAAAATAATTCTTATAAATTGTAATGTATTGAGGTAATTTTGTAAGTCAAGGGAAAAAAGGAACATAGATAGCCTTGCATCTGGAAAATTAAGCAATAGAGGCTTAGAGGCTGCTCTTTCTTGGCAGCAGATAAGGATTTTGCCTCTAATTTCATAGCAAAGAAGAAGAACCATTCATAAATTAGAGCAGCACCTCATAGCCAAGCTAACTTGTTTCTAAGACTAAGGAACTGGTGATACAGACGCTGCAAGGTTTACACGGAATGGCATTTTGCAAATTAAATCCAACAATCAGGAGAATTACTTCAGTTCTAATTAAAACAAGACTTTTTAACGGATTCCTTCCAGAAATCTCCTTCAGTTTCTTTAAATTCCACTTACAGAAACCATGATGCCATCCCCTGACAGCCTCACAGATTGCACTAAGCCAATTAAATTAAACAATACTTATGGAACAGACATTAAAATCTGTTACTCCAAACCTTATTGTCTTGACTCTTATTATTAGAAATGTTTCCACCCTGAAGAGGTAAAATAGTTATAAATAATTTAGTTTACTGGAAAAACCATATGGCTGAATATCCTAACAGTGATAGAAATCAAACCAGTTGTGAAGTTGTACTGATTTTTAATGAATTTCAAGTATAAATCTATCAGTAGATAAGCAGGCTTATCTATGCTTCCAAGTCACTTAAAAAGAGTTCCATAATAAAGCTAAGTTTCTGAATTCTGTCATCACTGTTTCCATCTTAAAAAATCACAACCAACCCACCAAAAAGAACCCTAAAGCTCCAAATTCCCCAAAACTTTCAAATCTCTCTTGGAAGCTGTCTAACCTGGGAACTCTCCAAGTATCTGTGGGTTCTAAAAGTTTGCTTTGGGACAGCACCCAAGGGAAAGCTCTTCTGATGGGCCAAAGTGGGCAGCTTGTGTTCCGTGAACCACAGATTTCATCTGTGAGATTCAGTGCACCTCTAGAACTAATTAACTATGAAAGGCTAAGATACTACATTCTTTCTCCTTCCTTCTCCCCGCCACCACTCCCCCCCCCCCCCCCCCCCCCGCCTCAGCAATGTCCAGCATTCAATGGTCAGAGCACATACTTGAACTTGGAGAACAGCTCAGATTCCCCTTCTGCACATGGGGAAGGCAAACTCATGTTTCTGAGGTCAAGGCTGCACTCACTGAGTTATAGAATACTATTTGCCATACTCCCATTTTAGTGCTTAGGCACTAAATAGAGATTAATTGGATAAGAGACCAAATACAAGTGTTTTAGCAGTTAGGAAACTCAGCTGGGAGTAGACAAGTATTAAACTATTTCTCTAACTGCCTATTTTAAGAGGGGTAAGACAAAAAAACACCAATACACAGTTTTGCAGACATAGTTTATTAATGCAGCCACTGTGATCATTTCAAATTGCAAAAAAAATGCTCTGCACATTTCCAGCTGACTAGTAGACATCTGAAGCTATTTAAATGATTTGATATCTTCTCCTAGCCAGTTTTTTTCTATATTGATAAGTGGAATGGATGCTAACTTTTAAATACCTTCCCTGAGATGAAGTGAGGATTGAAATCAGAAGCAGGCAGAGAAGGTGAGACCTATTTTGCATGAAAATATTACTGCCTTCAAATATCCCCAGCCAAGTGATTACACTATTCAAGTTGTTCAGGAAAGGAGAAATCTCACAATGACACTGTAATAACCAGTAAGATCAGCTAGGGTACGTAGAACTCTTCAGCTGACTTGGCCTCAAGTTTCAAGATCTGCTTTAGAAATTATTACATTTCTCATTTAACCTGAGCAGTTAATCATATGGATCCTATCATCAGCTGAACCTTGGAATCTATGCAAAAACTTCAAGGCGAACAAGTAATAATCAATCTTTAGGCTGCATCACTTTTCATATGGAGACTTGAGATACCAACTCTGGCAGTTTTTCAGTGAAATCTTAACACTGATGTGAGCCAAACACACCAGATAAACTAACATGGTTGTTGGTGTGCTAAATAAAGTGAGAGAAATGTGTGCAATGACATGACACTTAACTGGTTATGAAAATACAATCTTTGTTGTAACGAAAAACTTGCTACGTTAAGTGGGAGATGCATGAGGAATGGGAAGTGAAGTCCATTGGAAAGTGAAGTCCCTTGATGGTGTCCAGAGGATAAGTCAAAGTCATGCCCAAGTCACTCTTGCCATTGAAGTGTCAGTCACAGGATTGCTCCTGGACTTGTCGGAGTTGCCCTTCCAGGAGGCTACAAAAAGTACAATCTCTCCTTCAAGGGGACAGTCAGAATAAAGCCTCCAGGTAAAATTTGCCTTTCTGTGCTCAGAAACAGTCTGGGATTTTATGGTGTTTTTCTGTATAGGTTTTTTTTCCCTGTTTGTATTTCTTTTGTTTTGTTTTGTGTTTTGAGTTTGTTTGCTTGTTTCCTTAAAAAATCTTGCTATTGTGCTATTATTCTGTCTCTGGGATGTGCAAGGAATAGGCAATTGACACCTGCAGTGCAGAAAAAAAACCTCCTGATGGTTAGATTTTTAATTTCCTGTTGTGAAATGGGCCTGCATTCTAGTTCTGATTATCTGATGTGATAGCATTTTCCGTGGCTTGTATTATAGCATAGAGGAAATAGTCAAGTGGTTTGAGAGACATTATGCTCATTTCAATGCCAAACTTCCTCTGTTGTTTTGGTTTTGATGGGGTTTTTTGGTGCTGCTTTATTTTAATATAAAACATTGCTACACCACTTGATATAACAGATATTCTTTTCCTGTCGTCCTTTCCTGTTAAAATGGATGTGTTACAATGGAAATCTCTTACCATGCAGGTTTGAAGGAGGCACTTCCTATTTCCCTGCAGTGATTCATAGGGTTTATCTGACCAGGGAAGGTGGGGTAACCTACAACCATCTTCCCAGGTCAGCTGTGTGAGGCTGCCCAGTGCCTGCCCTGGCGAGCCCTTGCACAGCCCCAGGCAGGAGCTGGCACAGAGCCCTCATTCCCAGCCCCATGCTGCACACAAACCCACGGGAAGCACAGCAGCTCCGCCTCAGAGCAGTCCTACTGGGGTTTTTGTGAGCAGTGGTAACAATTTCCTGTGCTGAACAGATAATCAGCCAGTTTAGAAGCAGAACTTTTTAGTAATTTGTTTATGGTGCATCAGGTTTCTGAGGCAGCTCTTCCCCACTTAGCAAGAATTAATGCACAGGGAGTGCAGAAGCACTGAATGACAGAGGACTGCTGTCAAGCTATAAAGTATGTTCTCTACTATAAAGTAAGTTCTCATCTAACTTAAATCAGCCTCACTGCAGAAAACATTCTTAACTGTGCACTTGAACACACATCAAAACACATCCCATGAGCTGTTTTCATTACAGAACAGATAACAGATTATAAAAAAAAATAGAGCATAATTTGACACAGTATGCTGTTCACATACTGATAAATTTAATAGTTGCTTCAGTGGCAAGATTATATTGAAAATTTTAGCACGTGAACATCCAAAGCTGTTTGCAGTTATGCTGTCCCATTGTACTGCACTAAAAATGCTCTGATTCATGTCATATCAGAGGTCTCAGCATCTTATAGAAAAAATCAAAACTAAACAAAACTATTCTGAAATAGGACAAAACCACTTTTAAGTTTTATGTTTATTTATCTTGTTTTCACACATTCAGAATATATTTTTTACCAAAATTGCCTGAAGAACAGAAATTTTAGATTGTGATTGGAAGATGGAAAAATCAAGGTTTCATTTAGAGTATCCTACAATCAGAAGGAAGGCAACTGGGGCAACAACTTTAAGAATTAAGTCCTATATATACTTGAACTACAAAAGAAACAAGGAAGGTAAAGGAAATTTTTACAAGGTCAAAGTTTGAGTCTGATTTTAGGAAAGCCCAGTCAAAATGTTCTTCAAAAGATAGGACTTACCTGGAACAAAATCAAGTCAGTAAATAGCAAACAGAAATTATTAGGGAAGGTTTCACAGAGGATAGAAATGCATTTGGCTAAGAGCAGCTGGTGTGGTCACAAAAATTATTTTAAAAACCACAGAAACATGAGACTTTCAAAGGAATTAATGGGTGTTTAGATTTACCAGAAGGTGAAAGAAATGAGTACTTTTTAAGTATTTTGTTTCCATCAGCTGCTATTGCAGAAGACTTCGAGGTATATTTACTCAAAGTCTTTTCAAGTAATAAATATTGATAAAGATCAAGAGTTTGGGTATTAGCACAAGGCAAGAAATGAAAGAGTAGAGAGATTATAAAAAAAATTAAAAGCACCAGATGCTTCGAAGAAGAGCTGAGCTGCTAAGAAAATAAAATTCTCAGTTTAAAATTGTTAGCTACACTGAAGGTCCTGGGAATAGTCCATCACTTTACATATCTTTAAAGGAGTCACTAGGGAAATGCAGAGAGCAGTAAACCTTTTTTTCTGTACCCAACTAACATCTGTAAGCATAAAATCTTTGTAATTGAAAACAGAAATGACAAAAAAGATCTTCATAAAAGGAGTGTCTTTCTTGCCTGTAATGGGCAAAGATTTTCTGAATATGTAAAGGAAATATTGGAGTTAGTTGATCTTGTATTCAGAGTGGTAAGGTGTCTTTTGACAAAATGTAATACAAACATTGTGGGTGATTTGCTTAGCTCATAATAACACCTTTGCAAGCAGTAGCAAAAGGCAAGCTCCTGTTTGAGTCCAATGTTTCTGTTAAGACAGGAGGCAGTGAAATAGAGAGCAGGTTGTCTATGGAAGAACTTCACCTACACTCATGTAAGATATGTGCCTACTGCAGTTAAAGCAGTGAAGCCATTTGGTCATATTTGAATTAATTATTTTTATCCCAAAGAAAACTGTAACATTGCATTAGACACAGCAAAATATGTCAGTTGAGATGCTGTAGTGGACGGGGTCTCTTGGGATAAAAGGCTGATGTTCTTTGTTAGTCTCACTACAGAGCAATTTACATTAGCAGACAGCTTGTTTATGTTGATAATGCTGTGCAAAAAACAGCGCTGACAATTTCAATTTGCTTTATTAGTCTGAACACGCATAGCTGAATTTTTAAATGACTGTTGAACAGAACATTCTCTTCCGTTTCTAGAATATACTCATTTCTTAGTATTGTGCAGAATTTAGAAATTAACAGAAATGTTATCTGGATGATACTGCAGTTGCAGTGGAAAAGTGAATTGTAATTAGAAATTGCTGTAGTGTAGCAATTCTACTGCCTTACATTCTGATGGGTAAATTCTGGAATATGTAATGTTGCTAGATTGATAAAGATTGGGACTAGATAAAACATGCCTTTTATTTTTATATTTTTTAAATGAATTTTTGTCAGACTTGCTATCAGGATTGGTTCATGCATCTTCATGATGTTCCGAGTTTGCTACATTGCAAAGGTAAGTCAATTTTTTTATTTCAGATTGTGCTTTAACAGGTCCCTTAGCATGTCCTTTTGTCATTCTTTCAGCAGATCTAAACTTAACGTGTCTCATTGAATCCCTTTAGGAGGATTGTAAGGAAAGGCCCATAATAATCTATATTCTGTATTGCATTAGCAAAGCTGAATGTTTTCCTCTCTTCCTATTGCCACTATCTGCCTTGGAGAAGTTTGCTGGACAGCCTGCAGCGAGGTATGATGTCCCCTTTAATTCCCCAGAAGCCTCTGGTCAGGGTTTTGGGGCCACAGACACAAAGGCACCTGCACAGCTCTGTGAGTCGGGATGGCCAAGCTCAGCTGAGAACTGGCAGAGAGCAGCACACCAGGGCTCCTGGTGTGAGGGCTTCTGAGCTAATGTTTGAAGAAAACAAGACTGGTTTTTTGGCTCCCAGATGTGTTGAGGCACTTCTTGGACTTTGAGAGCTGCTAAATGCATTTCTGTTGAAATAGCCACAGTGTTCTTTCCATCCCGTATATTCGAGATGGTTTCCCAAAGGCTACCAAATCATGCAGATCTGTAAATTGCAAGAAATTACCTCTAGTGTCAGAGTATCACTGGAGGTAATAATTAAATAACTGCAATTCCAGACCTCTAACTATTCTCAAGTAAACTGAGAACAAAATGAAAACTCACACACCATTATCAATTTGAAGAACTTTATCCAAAACCACAATTTACATCTGATATTAACAAAACTTGTCATTTTCACTATAGTAAAGGAATGAACCAGTACTAAGTACACACATAGTGAAAGCAGTCAGTAACTGGAACAGAACATAACAGGAGCTTAAAAGAATACATTTCTCTTAACTAAACTTGCTAATTACAGTAAACTTGGAGAAAGCAGTGGGCATTTTTAAAGTTGTTTATGTCTTTACAGATAGAGCTCCACAATCCAAGAACAATGACTACAACAGTGAAGTTTTTCCTAGAAACCAACCCATGTATTACAAAAACAATACAGAGAATCCCTGCAAACCTTATAGTGTACAAAACAGGGTAGCAGAGAGAAAGCACAGGAGAATTAAATTGTCCAGAATTATTAAGAAAAGGTAACAGTGCATACTAAAGGGCTCCTGTAAAGCTGCTTTACATGAACTGAAGAATATAATTTCCAAAGACTGTGACTTTGTGTGAAGCACAGACGCTTTCAGAAGTGTCACTACTTAGCTTTTCTGGGGGAAAAAAGCCCCACATAATTAGGCAGTATTTGAGATAACTGAAAACCAAACGTAATAGGCTACCTCACAAAACTAACTACCAGATTTATTTACATAAGCTTCATATTTCACTGAGACTTTGTACTCCACTTCTCTCCTTCTAAACTTCCAAACTTCAGAACTGGAAGAGGACAGTTAGAGAAAGAACAAATATTTCTCAGGTTAGGGACTCATACTAGGAAAAAAAATAGTGCAACTGTTTGCTACATTATATACCCTTCCAGTACATCTATCAAAATATTCAGACTCAGTTTTACTACCTTCTCATTTAAAAAAAAATACAGGATTCTGCTTTCTTTCTTGCTTCTGATTAGGAAATTACAGACATCTTTACATTTAAAATAAAACCCCAGCAACCCACAGCTAGTCCTGCAAACTGTTCCAGTGATGTCGATGTCAGAAGTACAGAAGAAATGTTATTAATGCAGATGACTCCAGATGGAGGCAAAGGTCCCTCTGGGTAGAGCAGTGTGCGGGCTCAGGAACTTCCATCATCCTTAACGCAGGCAGCAACTGAGATGGGTTTTAGACCAAGACCTGAAACAGTTCAATCTCATTTGTTCATTAGTGGGAGTGAACTCCTGAGGAAGTGCGATATCACCGTAATGGCTGCAGCTCAGGAAGCTCCCAGAACACAAGGCTGCATAGCTCCCTCAGTTCTGGCAAAAGAAACCACTTTACTTGGGGTATAATGAGATTTCTAAATGTTCAATCTGGCTGAAGCAGCTTGGCTGTGCATCTGAGGACTGCAGGTATGACTAGATTTGAAATGGCTTAGCACATTGTTGCTGTTTTTCTTTACTGGATAGGCTGCTCTTTGCTGGCCCTGACCCCAGAGCAAATCACATGGAGCTTTTCTATTCTCCTTAAGGCCCACTCCCACTGCCCTCACCTTACCCCAAGAGCATTACCACTGATTCTGATCTGCTGAAAAACAAAGGACTTTGGGTTGGGAAAAGCTCAGTAAATTCTGGCTGCAGAACAGTGCAGTGTACTTGTAAAGTCTGAATTTTTGAAAGGTAACTTTGCATTGTATGGATACTGACAACACAGTTACCAAGCTTCATGGCCACACCCTGCTCTTCTGCTTAGGGGAAACACTTTGTGGTTTGCTAAGGTAGATAATGATTAAGATTTTCTCCCAAGAAGAGGCCTTGTGTCACTCTTCTTTGCCCACACTGTGGAATGTCTTTACTGATCACTAACCTTACTCTCAGAGGTCTGCTGAGTTGGCCAAAAAGGGCTGAAGAACACTGCTGGCTTCCAAATGCTCACATGCTCTGATACCAAGGAATGGAAAGAACACGGCGAAGACAAAGGGAGAAACAAAATGAAGGCATAGAGACAATGTGATGGTGACAATGAGTTTCAAGAGATGGATGTGAGTTCCTATCAGGGTAATATGGGGAGGAATGATACAGCCTAAAGGATTCTGCAGGATTTGGAGACATTCTGTGATTCTTTCACCTGTTTCTGTTCTCAGCATCTTTAAAGTACGGATAGTAGCAAGATCTCCTTTGAGATCTACTGGCAAAAAATGGAAGATTAAAACGAGACAATACTACAGTACAGATGATATTTGACTCATTAATATTCCATGCTTAAGAAAAGAGGGTGGTTTTTGCTTCTGCACAAAGACTAAGAAGAGCTTTGGGAGGTAAATCTTATATATATTCTACCGATACTTCCTGTATTCCTGTATTCCAACAGGAATCTTTTGGAGTATTTTCTACAACTGAAAATAGTAGCCTGGGAAAGAGAGAATGGGTGGCACAATGGTCCCAAAATCCCCAAAGAGAAGGAGACTATTTGTGCTCATACAAAAGGGCACTTGCCTTGCTACCAACAGCTCAAGTTTGCCTATGTCACTCAGGAAAAACTGCCTTCAGAGACATGTCCTTGATTGTGACATGTTTGTGTTATCACGGCTTTCTTTTCCAGTTCCTGGCTATGCTGCTGTAATTTCCAAACCAGCAAAAGTAGATCTGGCCATGTTGTTTCAGTGTAAATGCTCTGGGAGAGGCCAGAATGAGACAAAATTGTCATGCACTTTTGTTCTGCAAAGGCAAATATTTCCCTGGAACTGCTTATATAGGTAACTGAACACTTTCTTCCTTCTTTGTGCCTGAAGGACCACAAACCAAAATGGGACATGGCTGGTCTGTAGCTGTTAGGAGTTCCCTACATATCCAGAAAAGAGCTTAGTGGTGACTTCATTTTCCCTAATTTGAGCTGAAAAGAGGAGGTAAAAGGCAAAGATGGGTTGTATGAGGAAACACAAAAAGTTAGTGTTGGATTAAGGGCAGTAGGAGATTTTAATGCTAAGGGTGCCTTGACTGCTTTAGGACATTTCCAGACAAGGGGTAAAGGGCTAAATGGATGTTAAACTACCCCTATTTTGACCTTATGGTGACTGAACAATGTACCAGTAACAATATAGCTAACAGAATATTGATCTCTGGCTCTTCTTCTGTGAATGGAACAAAGTTGCTTGTTTCCCTGAGGATTAGCAGGCTGTGAGGTGAGGAGCGACGTGCTGTACCTAGTGGTTCAGCTCACAGTCAGCTCTGGCTGTGTGTCCAGAAAGGTAGCGAGGCTCAAAGGGACAGAACAGCAGTTAATGAACCACTCAGCTCTGCCTGTCAGAACCCTCATGGCTGGCATTATCACCAGGGACCTCACTGCCCTTTCCTTCCCATGCATTAACCACATGAAATCCAATTGTCCAGAGCTCTGAATGTTCCAAAGGCACAGACACAGTTTGATCTGGGATTTTGATCTTTAGTCTATTTACCTCAAATGGAGATCACCCTTAAAAAGAGCAATTTTTCAAGTTCTACTCTGTGATTAGCCACAGGTAACTCAGTCAAATTACCCTGGATAAATGGATAGTGTTACATGAAATTAATAACTCTCAGCAGCCTGCAGAGAAATATGAAGAGGATATTAACAACTGGAATTGCTTGAGAATAGCAAAATTAAAGCTTTTAATAATAGACAAAATACATAACAACCCAAAGACTTGAGGGTCCTGTTTTCATTTGGTCCCAGACACAAAGGTGTATTTTTCCTTTTATGTTCAAATGGGTGTACAGGGTAAGTCAATAATGGCTGTATGCTTCTACTCACTCTTGATTTGGGGCCTATTGTTATAGTCTGCTCAGAAGCTGGGTGGGATGCTGACTGCCCTCAAGTCCTATTGCAAGTGAGGATTTTCGAGCAAGCATCTCATTAATTCTGAGAAATCTATGACTTCATCTGCCCACTGAAAAGGCTAAATACATTATTTGTAGCAGATGAGTCTCTCTGCTACTATTGTTGCATCAATTTCAAAATTGGTTTTTCAGTTTCCCAAGTCTGTTGACACAGAAATACAGGGTGTTAATGCTGTGGGCAAGCACAGACTCCTACTTGCAGATAAAAATACAACAGCAATCGCTGTGTGGGTTTGCCCATTCAGTTCTCTTTTCTAATGTGCTACCTGAATAAATGTTCAGCCTTTAGTCTCTTTGATGTGGTGGCTGCACAGCTGCTGTGTCAAGCTGCTGGCTGAGGAAAAAAATTTCTTTAGAGGGAGCTTGATTATTTGGTATGTTGCCATCGATCCCTAGAGGCCATGGCTAAAAGAGAATCATCAGGGCACCCCAGTTTGTCTTCCTTGGCTCATTGATAACTTTGCAGGGCGAAGTCGCTTCCTGTGTTTGTATGATGAGCTTGCACAACAGAGCTGGAGGTAAAACGCCTCTAGAGGCAGAGCATATAGAAAGTGATTTGCTTTGTCTACCACAAAATGAACTGCAGCCAGGATTTTTTAACTGCTATCTGCGCTAGGCATTTTTAATTGAAGCACTGATCAAAGTGGAGTCCTTTTCTCAGACTGATACATAAAGTGATCAGCAAAGCACAGAACCCTCTTCTTTTAAAGAAAGGCTTCAGAAAACAGTTCTGGAGAATTTGTTTGGGCTTCTTCATCATTCCTCAGTGAGTGATATCAATTATCAGCTGCCTGGCTCCAAGGAAAGGAGAAGCTGCAGTGCACCAAGTCAAGCTGTGTTGACAGTTCAAGAGTCAACATATTTCACAGGACCATACCTGTGAAACATTCACCACTCAGCCACTTCTCCACTCCCCTCTGCAGCTTCTCTGAACTTCATGATGAATTAGACCCCTTTTTCAATGGTTTAATTTAAACCTTTGCTAAGCTCCCAGAAGAGAGAAGTGGTTATAGTGGATGAAGCCAGAACACAACATCCAGAAATACAGTGTGCATATTGTCACTATCAAAGTAGATCAGAGCTTCAACCAGCTCTGGCCACTGCAGTTCAGAGATCCTCAATACACCTGACAATATTCCACGCAGACCCTCACATGCAGTATCCGTGTACCTGCATCCTAAACCTAACTTTTTCTCCCAACAGAGAAGCTGTGCAGTTAGTGTGCAGTTTAACTATGAGGCAGGAAATGTGTGCACTTGCTGCTTACACCCGGCTTGCCATGTCACCCTGTCAAGCCAATTACTTAAATTAAAGTTTTGTCTTGCCCTTCTTGACAACAAAGCCTCTAACGATGAAAATATGTATGATGATGATGATCTGGATGCAGGAGATGGAACTCATTGTTTTCCATTGCTCCTGCTATTACTATCAGTTTCACATGAAAGTAGGGCATTTTCTTTAGGAAAAGCAACACAAAAGTGTCACTTGGTTTCATTAGCAGAATAGCGGTCCTTTACTGTTCCCACTCTAATGCTTTTCTTCATGGTTGAAGAGTTTAGTCCAGTGCTCAGGGAGAGAGATGCAGACATTGCTAATTGCACTAAGATTAATATTCTAGGAAATTTAAGCAAAGCACTCCACTGGCATATTCATTAGGCAGCAGAATAATCCCACTGGGCAAGTACCATCGTGTCAAACTGGTTTTAGTCATGGTGGAAATGTTTTGCTCTTTATGCAAAAATGCCTGCAGGATCTGGCCTAAACAGACAGCCTGCAGGAACACTGAAGAAAAATCCATGAGTAACTGATACAATTACAAAGGCAACAGAATATCAGAAAATGGCTGGGGACAGTACATTACATTAAGCAATATTTTCATGGATCCTACACGTTTACACACCAGACCTTGTCCTGCTCAATTCTTCATTGGAAACTTCTCTGCAGCTTTCCAGCAGTTTCCTTTCTGCTCAGCAAGAATAAGGAGGGGTGCAAAAACAAACAAGGTACACCATTTATGCAGCCCCCCTGCTTTTCATTGTCCTGTGGCTATAAAGGAATTAATAGCTATTTTAGGAAATGAAAAACATAGTTTTTATACTCATAATCATTCTTAAGACTACAGTTATCTTATTGGACAGAATTTGCTTTCCCTCTGATCCTCCAGAACTGGGCTTGTCTGTCCTCAACCATCTTCACAAAATCCTGCCTCAAAACAGGGAAATTACAACACACACAGAAGCTCATAATTGTTTTTCTCAGCCTTAAAATAACCTAATTTATTTTCTTCCCACTGCTAGCTCTGTTTGCATCTTTCCCAGCTTTAAAGGACACTTCATAGAGTGGAAAAAAAATACACACAGTGACTGCCGAGTAGTTAAAAATACCGATTTGGGGCATGCTGCTTTAATTCAAGTAACTGTCCACCAGCCCTGCAGGAAAATGGGTTTAAAGAGAAAAGACGAAAATCCAAACATCTCTATACATTCAGCAGCTCTTAGCCCAGCCTCAAGCTCAGTGGCAGGCAAGTGTCAAAAATAGTCTCTGTGCCTGCAGACAAGGCTTTCTGGAATTAGGGTAGTAGCTATATGAGACAGAAAACCTAGACAGTACATGCAGACACAGAAGAAGAATTTGTCTGCTGCTCTCAAAGTGCACACATTTTATGTATTGTTGCTTAATTTTTATGGGGGTAAAGGAAGATTTCCAATAGTGGTGATTTTTTTTTCTTTTCTCGAGATTTCACAATCTCTCAAACAAGGAAGGCTACAGCTCGTCTTGAAAAGATACAGTTCTTGAAAATAAACTGCCCATGGAAAAAATGTAGTAAAAATGTTGCCTCTCAGTGGAACAAATCCGACAGATAATCACAGTCGTTACCTAAACCAGCTATAAAAAAGTCACTTCCAAGACCCTTACCAGAACCAAGAGATACATTAATACTGAGATATAAGCACTTACCCATCTGACACTTGTTACTTTTCCCGTATTGTTTCTACCCCAGGACATACCTGACTCTTGAATTCACCCCCACTGAAATACAGAAGTGCCAAACCTTTAATTTTATCTTTCTCATAGACATATTCACTATTAATTAAGCTTCACAATTTTCCCATCATTCTTTCAGTACCGTAATAACCTTATCAAAATACACACTGCTGTAAGGAATCCGGATTGCAGTCCAATGAGATGAAAAGTGGGGTATTAGGCTTTTGTTTCCTGGAAGCGATAAATATACAAACCACTGCAATCCAGTACCTCCAGACAGAAATGGGAACTTGTGCTGCTCCTCTGTTTATCATTTTCTCCTCTGAAATTTGGAGGGTCTGCAGAGAAGCAATAGCTGTGCCTCCTCCAGAACAGCAGACAGGTTCAGCATCACTTTACTGATTACCAGCTCCACTTGCTGATACTGGAAGGCAAGTAATAGACAGTCTGCATCTGCCTGTCATGGCTGTGAGACTCATGATTTTGAATACAGCCCAGGAGTCTACAGCCATGCTGGAGACTCACACATGATGAACTTGGACTTCATCAGTACCGAGCCAATGCCAGCCACTTAGTCCATCTAGGAAATTAAGACGTCCAGAAAACATGACCTGGAACAATTCCATATAACATTATTCTATAGTAAAAAATGCACAAAAAACCCAACAAAAACAACTGCAGAAGAGCTGCTAGAAAAATCTACAGTAGAAAATAAGCACTTTCTATATAAATATCTCTCTGTATTTACTATACCCAAGTTGATCTCTCTTTTATTACATTTCTATACAAAACTGGTATTGGCCCTGTTCTCAAATAAAGCTCCACACAATTTGCATCCAAACTTTCTGCCATCAAGACTTAAGATAATTAACTTGCATTTCATTTCCATGACTGTGGCAGCACTTAATCAACAAAGTCGCTACTTATATGTATTTATATAGATATACATGTATATATACACACATACATACATACATACACATGACAAATACTGTTGAAGATTTCCTTTCTTCCAGTGTTTGTAGTGACAGTCATCCTAGAAGGTGAAGGCATACACCACTCCCACAACCACAATATTTCCAATTGTTGCTATTATTGCAATCCATAACAATATGGCATCATTTGAAGAACGGGATGTCTCTTCTGGTGGATTCTGCATGGAAGAAGCTGCATGGACATTGGCTGATGAGTTAAACAGGGAGTACTCTGTACTAAAGTCCTCGTTGGGTGAGTCCATAAAGGCTCCTCCCATAACAGGAAGCTGTGAAGAAAAACATGGCACAATCAGACTGAAAGCTAATATCTGCTTTTGCATTGTCTCAAAGTCATTATTAAAGACTAACCATTAGCTAACTTGCAAAATTCCTGAGATTTCATGTACGTGGTGCTAACCTGTCAGGAATATCACAGACAATAATATTTCTCCCATTTCTGCTGGAATCAATACTATTGAAGAAAAGCTACACGTAATACACACAATATACAGAAGAGCTAGCATGCAGACTTCAAGTCAGCCTAAGTAATCATGTGCATTTAGAAAAAATACCCATTGTTGGGGGTTGGGTTTGTTCCTTCTTTCTCTGGGGAATTTTTTCCCCACGGGTTGCCAAGGGGACCGGGTGTTGGATACTTGAGAGTGCTTGGCTGAAACAAAGAGATGGACAAAAGGTGGAAGGGGGAGATAACGCAGGTAAAAGACACAGCTTGAGGCAGCTGCGTGCTTTTCTGCTTCCGGCGTTCGGGAGACGCGTGTCGGCCGCTCCTCGAGGATCTCAGCCGCCGCAAAGCACGCCGAGGAGAAGCTGGGCGCTTTCTGCCTCGCCTTCAAGCTTCTTCGGCGCTGCTCCTCTTGCTGCAGCGTGACCCTGCACCCCCTGCGCTGCCGGGACATTCTGCCCCTGCCTGCCGGGACACCCTGCCATCCCAGCTACCAGCCCGGGACTTTTCCACTGTTCCAGCTTGGTGCTCTGAGGATCCTGCAGGGACACCGAAACCAAACTGCCCTGGGTTTTGTGAAACAAAGCCCTCAAGGTTCTTGGTACTGTTGTCGTTTGTCATTAATGCTGTAGTTGTTTGGTGGGGGGGGGGAGTTTTTTTGTGTTTGTTTG
Organism: Chamaea fasciata; assembly: GCF_029207755.1. Classification (NCBI taxonomy): domain Eukaryota; kingdom Metazoa; phylum Chordata; class Aves; order Passeriformes; family Sylviidae; genus Chamaea; species Chamaea fasciata. The sequence continues at coordinate 48,794,798 of NW_027094092.1, read as the reverse complement.
CTTTGTATTACATACTAGTAAAGAACTGCTATTCCTATTTCCCAAATCTTTGCCAAAGAGCCTCTGATTGTAATTTTACCTAGCAGATACCTGTCTTCCTAAACCAAGACACCCATACACACAAAGCACTCACATACCAGAACATGAGTTGACAGCAACAGGATTGTTTTTTGACTACCAGCAAAGGTATCGTGTCAGTGCAAGACATTGCACAAGCACAGTGACAACCTGATGCAGAGAATTTGTTCTCCTCTTATGTATCACTCAGAAGCATAGTCTAGGTTTATGTAGAGATCATGTACAGTGTACAATCCTTACTGTAAAAGAGGTGGAGTGTACTCAGTGCACTAACTTCACTTGCAAAACACACCACTGCAACAATCCAGGATTTATAAATCGATACAATGGGAAACTTCAAATTGGATTTTGAAAGGCTCCATCACAATGCAGTAAATGTCAGATTTCTAAAAGTTTTTCCACACCAGACTTCTCCTATTGGGATGGACAAATGCTCTTAATGGATTTCTCAGCAGTACCAGAAAATGTTCTGGGTAAGATAACAGTTACTCGATGCACTATGCAAAAGATAAAGGAAGAAGAAACTGTTTAAGCTTGTGCTTTTACATGTTCCAATTGTTTTCCCAACTTCATTCTAGATCACAACATATATTCTTCAGGGTTCAATAACTCTTTTACCTTTACATAGTAGTATAAAATTACATCCTTCTGCAAATGAATGGATTCTTCATTCAGGCAAGTGAAGGATACCTACTGCAGTACAAAGACCATTTACTAGTAAAAAAGGTTCACACAAAAGTTTTCTGCTTCCATTCTTGTCCCTTGGATGTTTATAAATGCAGAGCTGTAAGATTCTCCCCTGACTCACGGAGTGCAGGCTCCTGGTCTCATGTATAAGTATAAGACATTGTTTCAGAAAAAGCTGCAGAACATCTACTTCACATATCTATAAATTCTCAGGACACGCGTTTCTGAATATCCTGTAAAAAACACGAGCAGTGTGCCTTAAACCCTTAACAGTATGGTAAAGCCCCAAGTCTCTCCAATACTCAGTAACCAAACCCTGAGAGGATCACAGTAGGTAGGTAGACCAAACTCACAGATTTATTGGATTAAAAAAACCCAGAGTCATATGTCTAAATCTCTCTGCCAAAATTCCATCATGGCATTGATAATTGGTTTGATCTTGAGCGATGAGTAAAACCTAGACATCAGTGCAGCTTACCCACATTCCTCTTTCAGATCTGGTAGGAGTCCAGGGCTTTAGGAAAAGCTGGAAAATAGTCTGGGAATAATATCCTTAAGAAACACCCTCACTGCAACACCAGCCAACTTTTCTTCCTCACAGTGGTTTCCACACTGCTGCTGTCATTCTCCAACCTTTAGACACAGTCTCCTGTTTTACACCCTATTAGTAAGTGCCTTTAGGTTTTGGTATCATTTTTCACCTTTCTCATTAGGGCCCTCTTCTACTCTTAACTTCAACACTACTGCAAAAGTCACCACAGCCTATGAATAACAGAGGAACAAGCCTTGCTTTCCTTCAGCCATATCACAGAAGGCTGCTATATCTTCAGCCCTAAACTGCCCTGTCAAATACTCACCAGGCTGCAAAATCACCCCTTCTAGCACCCTGTCCTTCATCTCCTGCATCACATTTTGATTCTCTCAGTAATCAAACTTCCTTTGGAGCCAAATTACACCCATTTCTGGCTGTATGCAGCTGTGCTGTGGATGTTGCTGAAATGGACAGCAAGTGAGGATAAACCATCTCTCCTCTCTACAGTCTCTGTAATCTACAGACGACACCAAAGACTCTGAGAAGTCTGAGAATGAAGTCATTATTTTTGCTTGCCATGCATAACATTTTACAGAGATATAAAAGACAGGCTCTTTTTCAAAGCTGACTGCTGAACAAATTTCATCTGTACTAGAAAATACCATGTCACATTCAAAATTAAACAAGAGAATGATGAAAAACCACAGTGGATATGTCATGCTACCTAATCCACATTAAATGAAATTATCTTTGATATCAAATATGATTAGACAAAAGCAGTTTACAAGAAACCAAGCAGGAAATTGCAAAAATAAAGTTTGATATCTTCTCCCTGCATCAAAGATTTTTGCTGGCAGTTCCAACACAGTGTGGTTTAAAAGAGAGCAAAAGCTTCCATTTCAAAAGCCCAGCCTGATGTTTTGAATCCTGTTCCACTGGCCTTTTTATGGCTTGGGATTTGATAAGGAAAGCATTTCTCAGTTTAACCACAATTTCTTTTTATGTAGAGATTGCCATAAAAGGCAGTTGTGACTTCAAACAGAAGTATATTTATGCAGCAATGATGCCATGTAACAGCTACAGAGACTCTAATTAAAGATCTCTGCAGCAAATGACAGGAATACATTTACCATACCAGCAGCAAAATCCTCAACCACAGGTGCCCGCCTCCTTAGCAAATAATTTTAAGGTTATCAGCATTTAGGGTAGTCAATTCTGCAAAATCTTCAACTGAACAGGGCTTCAGGTAAAGCTGAAAAAAGGTCTGGGAATATTGTCCTTAAGAAACACGCTACCTACACTTGGGATGAACAGTCATCCCAAGTATAGAGGTACACACACATGTGCATGTGCCCAATTCAGTGGGGGGTCATAAGCACTGTTCTGGTAATTGACACCTCAGTTTTGGGCCCCATATTCTGTGCTCTCGAGTTATTTGAAATGACAAGCTTCCACCCTGTTAGCTCCCCTGGTGCTGACACAAAGGCAGAGAGCATCCATGTAGCAGCACAGCTACACAGCATGCTGTAAATGATGTCAAATCTGAATCTCCTTGTACTGTCTAAGGTTCAAACAAGCTGTCTGCACCATCTGAGGGGAGCACATGGTGAAACAGCTCATCTGAATGTCTGAAAGGCTTGAGGTGACCTGATGTAAACCACTGACATTCAGCACCTGGCACAGGCTCCTTCTGTAAGACCGACTTCCAGTTTTTTTGTTTGTAGGTCAGTAGCACTTCACCACAGATCTGGAAATAAACCTTCCTGCCAATTTCCCATTTGCAAAAATCATCCCTTGCTAAATGTGCATTCCCCCATCTCACTGCTGCAGCAGCCTCACATAAGAGCATGAGGAATGGCCATATGGTGTCCAACAGAAAGTCCATCTCCCTTGTGTCAGCTCCAATGGTGGCCATAAATAGATGCTTAGGAGAGTAACAGCAGAACAGGAGAAACATATCTGATACTACCCCCTGATAACTCAGAGCCTCTGACTGTTTTCAGCTTAGGAAGTTCATAAGCCAGACACTATTGCTATGGATTTAATAACTTGCAAAGAATTTTGCTACCATGACTTGTCCAGACTCTATCTGAGCTCATCTGAAGCTGAGCATCCTTCTCAATCGGCCCTCTTGGTGCCACTTAACAGTTGGGGTTGTTCAGTGAATAGTCATGTAAATCATCCCTGGGAGATATGCCATCGCTCCACGGGAGAGAGGGATGATTAGTATCAATGGCAATCTATCTTTTCGGTAGATTAAATTCAGTGAAATGAATCTCATCCTCAGTCTTGATGTCTTCATTCTCCCATAAGGTACAGTATCTTCCCTCTGCAGTCTTATTTGAGATTTTACATTAAAGGCTGTGAGACCTCCAGGCCTGACACTAATGGGAGTTGTGAAGTGCTTGTAATTAATAGTAGGCTGAGACAGGAACCTGCAATGCTCTCTGTGACTGCTCTATTTTTCTGCTTGTGCCTCTACAGAGCAAATATATGCCAATTTACATCATCCAAAACCTTCACCCATGTCACTGCCATTACAGTGACCTGCAGCCTGTTTTAGCCTCAGAGGGTAATATTTATAGTTCAGCAAGGCTGCCACCCTCCCCAAGCACACTGGACGAGGAGGTCAGGGCAAAGGGTTAACTGGGAAACATGACAGTGAGAGACGTGACAGGAGCAGATGGTGAGGAGTAATGCTGGAGCACACTGTTTGGAAATGAAACTCCTTTCCTAGTGACTGTGTCGACATTGTTAAGTAGCATTAATAGTACATCGCTTGCTAAATGGCTTCTGGGACTGGCAAAGAAAGAATTGAAATCATTAAATAGCAACAGGCAGAAAACCAAACAGCAAAATGTCAAGTGGTAATGAGAACACCCACTGCGCCGAATACCTCCCACTGGCATGCTTTGGGGTCAGGAGGAGAGCAGGCTCTTCAACAGTTCTGAGATACACTTTCTAGTTAGCAGAAAAATCCTGTTTTATAGCCAAAGTGATACACAGGAATGAAAAGCAGCATGTCAGGTACCAGTCAGTGATACTATAAGTATGATAGCATTCTTAAGCAGCATCACGTAAAATCCAACCCTTAGCAATAACATTGCTCCATTTCTTTGAGAATCAGGTGTCTGACATTTTTTCATAGTCAGCTAGAGAATTGTGACACTTGGCTGCTGCTGCCTTGTTGGGAACCCAGGTTTGGCATAGATATTTGAAATCATAGCGGAATCTTCTAGTGAGAAACTAAGAAACCTCAGTAGCAGCTTTAACAGCTCTGCTGTACCTTTGCTCTGGTCTCACCAAGCATCACTCTAGGAATGGGATACTAAGAGGTGAAATGTCACCACAGTTCATGTGTTGTTTTGTAAAATCCATGTTGCTACTTCAGAATATCTAACTTTCCAGTGTTTCTTTTTTGTTAAATTTTAGATATCATATTTTTTCAAGATGGTATGATTTGAATACATAAAGTGAAATTATTATTTCCTTCTGCCCTGGTAGATGTGATCAGTGCAGTGCATATTTGCATCTGAAAACATTCTACCTGCAGTCATAAATTAATCTAACACAGTTGCCAAAGGCAGTAGCAATATATGGGTTCACAAATTCATCATAACATCTTTATTCTTAAGCACTTTTTAAATAGATGTTTTTTACTAGAGATACTCCACATGACCAGTATTCTTCCCACAGTAATTCTCTTGTATCTCACAAAAAGATCCATATATATATTCTCCTTATCTAAAGCACACACTGTAAATGAAGATGTCCTATTGGCTGTTATTGATTTACAGGTAATATCTGGAGAATCAAGTTCTTCTGTTCTGTTTGCCAGAATATCACTCTACTGCTTACAACACAGACTGGATGCACAGTGACAACCAGGACTTGGTCTATGTTTATTGCAAGTGGATTAGTCTGAACGCATTAAACCTACACACAAAATTAACCACCACCTAAGGCAATCCTCTTTAATTTAATTAAATACGTCTAATTCTGAAGAGGAAGATCCATGAAAATGTTTTATGCAGTTTGCTTCAAATTCTCATTTTAATTGATCCAGATTCCTGCTTCGCCCTGAAACCACAGTCTTAGGTAGACAAGCTTAGAAAAAACAGCTGCTTACTTTCAAAATATAGTTGTCAAAATGTTCACCCTATCAGTGGAAATGGAAAATTTTTACTCCAACATGGCGGCATCCAGATTTCACCTGTTATTTTAATCTTGTTAAAAACTTTCCATTTTATCAATCTCTGCTTTTCTTCCAATCCATTATATTCCTAGGACCTGTGCATTACTTCCTCCACTGCTTTCTGATCCATGCTAGGCTAGATACGTCTTTGTCTTTTTAGATGATAGCACTATTCCAAATTGTTCCATATCAGCAGTATCTCAGACGCTAGAGGTTTGAGCCTTGCTGTTGAACCACACGCACTATGAGCTGCCTTGATCAACAGACGCCTAGATATTTAGGAAGAAACAACCCAAAATGTTCCAAGATGCTGCAGGAGACACTTCAACTCTGAGTTTGCCTTTTCCCTTTAAGGTATTCCCAAAAGGAACTGAGCTCAGCTAGATCAGCTGGCCCTAAGATACTGCTTTTATGAGCACAGGTTCTGTTCAGGCTGGAGCACCTCTCTGTGGAAAGTTCCCCTGCTGAAGCAGCTGCAAAAGCAGTGTAGATAACTGGCATGAAGATAAATGAAATTTTCACCCTCGTATTTTTGCATAGGTAGCATTCAAGATACCCTAATGATAAATATGCTGTGATTTCATCCTGCAATTTACATCTGCCTAGTAGCCCACTGAAATAGCTTTTTTTTATTTATTTCAAAGAACCCTACTGCTTTTAAATTATTAGTCTCGACCAACTACTGTTGTATTTCATCATCCAAGTGCATAAGACTGAGAACAAACAAAAGCCTTTCTAATAAGAAAGCTGATAGTAGCTGACAAGTCTCAAAAGGATACAGAGAAGTTTCTCATTCCACCCCTAGTCCCAAAAATTCCTCCTCTCTTTCCAGCCAATGCCAGCAATGACACATCAAGGAAAAGAGCAAGTTTTGTCAGCATTGAACAGATATGCAAATTTCTGTGAAGAAGCTACAGCTCTAAGTCACACATAATTAATACCGTGAATCTGTATACCTTAAATTGGAGGGAATGGTGAATATAATAAAAATGTACAGGGCAGTCAAGCAGACTCTGTTTTAAACAATCTGAATGTCCGTGGAACAACTATTAAAGCAGCACTAGCTGACCTTCTACATCTAATCCAATTGATGTTGACATTCTACCATCCTACAACATTGTGGACACCACAGTGGGGGAGAAGATGTCTGGCCCCCATGTACAGTTACAATTTCCATGCTTCCAGGAGAACATGAACATAAAAGAAAAATATGAACAGAGGGACCAGCATTTATCAAAATGGAAAATCTCAGTGGGAGGCTATATAACTAACCATCAATCTTATCATCAGTAAGAGCTGTTAAAATCTGTTTACAATTTCCCAAAATGGAAAAACAGAGGACACTTCACACCATATGTAGTCATATTGGGAAACTCAGGGAGAACAGAAATTCCTTTAGAGATAACAGCAATCTGCAGAGCTGGAACAATTTAACAGAGAACGTTATTCTGGAAGAGCTTCAAAGAACAAGCCTCTGAGTTTAAACTCTTTACTAATACATGAAAAGAAAGAGGTACTGATTATCCCACTTACTGCTTCCAAAATTTTTGGCATTGGTGACTTCAAAGCCAAACTACCAGATTTAACTAGACTTAATTGTCTCCTGTTTTGATCCAGGCTGGCAATTTCTTTCTGGTGTCAAGTTCCAAGTTACAAAAAAACACTTGGAATTAATCAAGCAAGCAAGCAACCAAAAAATAATCTTGGGGGAGGGAAAAGGTACCTTGGCATAATGTTTTGATGTCCCAAGGAACAGCTTTTCTCTAAGGACAGGAGGCTGTATCGCTGACAGAAAGCAGGCACATGGCTTGCATAGTATCAGTGGCAGTTTCAGTTCTTATGCAGAGAGTAAGTGGCTTTCTGTGTGCCAGAGCGTAAAGAGAGAAGTTAGAGTAACACAAACTGATTGTAACAGCACTTTGGATCTGCTGAGGAAAAGGCATTCCTACCATAAAGAGAAAAGCCACATCATGGGGTGCAAGTGGAAAGCTAAAGAGCAGAACTCAAGAACAAATGTATTGGAAAATAATTGAACAAATCCTAATCCCATTTCTCAAAGTGAAAAACGGCTGCTCAGATCCTTCTTCCACCGTAATCTTTGCAGCCCTGTTCATCTCTGAGAAAATGGTGTTGCCTCATTATCAATTTGGTGATGTGGCCAAGATTCTGGGTAGCAAAGAAAGAGACTGACCTTCATATACTTTTGATTTTCCTTCTGCTCACTCTTCCTTAGCCCAACAAGGTGCTTAGGCTGTCCTCCAGGGGGGTGTGGGGAGGATGTGTGGAGAGATGAGAATTTGCAGCCATTCACAACAAGGGAAACAATGATACAATTTCAAAAGTAGAACTATTCCAGATGAAAAATTGTTTAAATCATTAGACCTCAGGCATGGGCAAAAGTAACAATTTTGTAAATCACTCTATCCTTCAGTATTTCATAATCAGGATGCTTTTCACAAACATTAAAATAATTTTAAGGGGCAGGTGTTAGGAGCTAGAACTAGGAGGATGCAACATTTTGCCATCATCTTATTCCTCTAGAGGAAAAAAAATAACTGCACAGAAATTCCTCTATGTTGCACATGCTGACCACTGCTCAAACCAAAACACAGGAACAATAAAAAAAAACTTGCATGTTCCTCCAATCCTTGCTACACAGCCCATGATAAATTAATTGGCTGAGATTTAACTATGCCATACTATCGGGCTTAGCTCTACTTCATCAGAGAAATAACTTACTATTCCATGCAGACTCAAAAGCTTTCAAACCTTCCAAACTATAAATCTCATGTACCTCATGTTACACAGTGATGGCTGTACTGCAAAGACAAGTTGGGATACATTTATCTGTTGAGAGAAATAATTACCACCACTGCAGCTCTGCTGTACCTAATGATGAGATATAAATGCCTCATTTATATCACCTTTGAGATAGCCACTTTGAACCTATCTTCAAATATGTTAGGTCACTGTAATAATGCAAACACAGTGGGAAGAATATTATTCTATTATGACTTCCAGAGATTAATTCTCTCATGGAAAATACTTGCAGGCATCCAATAAAAAGCCTCAGAATGGAAATCAAAACAAGTTAATAGATTCAACTTATTCCATAAAGAGTTTTTTCCTTAAGCTTATATATTCTATCAGAGTCTCTGAAAAACAGCAGAGAGATAAAACTGGTAATGATGTGTGCAATGTTATCTTGGCTATGCAGCATTTTTATCCAACACTTTTTCTTTTTTAATTTTTTTTCTTCCCTTTTCATTCTCATGTTGCATTACATCTTCCTCACAAACAAAAGAATGGGGAGGGCTGAGGTATGCTGAGAGAATATTTGAGGTATATCTCTTATGCCTTATATAAGGCTATTTTTGCAAACATTTTTGCTTGCGTACTTGGCACCTAGCTCAAGACACACAACAAGCCTGAGAGGCAACAAAAACAAGGTATTCCAGTTGAGATGGACAAAAAATGGAGAAAAATCTGACACAATGCTAGTCCTGCTCATGTCTGGAGATGTTAAGGGCAGCAGCCAGCATAAAGATCAAGCAAAACAGAGAGCTGCTTCCAGGAAGAAAGGAGGACTGCCAAATTCCCTACTGCATACACTTCATTTGATGAAATACCAACATGCGTCAGGCTGGCATCCATCGTGATCCCATCAGGCATATCGGCCTCAACATATGGCTTGAACAACCTACAGACTACACATTCCTCTCAACTCATTCTGTAAGTAGCAGTTTACAACTAAAGAGGCACAATTTGCTTAGAAATTAATCCTATTCTCTTGTATTTTTGTCTTATGAGTGAGCCAATCACACATTACATAAGAGAATAAAATTTGCAAGGTGAAATAATGCTGATGATTTCCTAATTTCTAGTATTTGAAGAGTAGTATTCACTGGGCTAAAAAAAATTCCATCCAACATTAACTATTTGTTGAATGTCATGAAGAAATAAAAGCTCAATCACATGTCAATCTTGAGTGCCTAAGAACTCAGTGCCTACAAGCAAGCATTTCAACCATCTTGTAGGACTTACTGTTCCCACAGCAAAGCCCAAGGAGAAGTAACGTGCTTCTCTTCCTGTTTGGTGCAAGGTCAGCACGCATGACACGAACAGAATTCACAGTGGCTTAAAATAAGCCTGGCTCACTTTGCTTTGAAGCAAAAGAGAAGCATCCATACGGGACATTTCACTGTCTCTTTGGGGGGGGCAGAAATCTTCATCAAAGTGTGAGAACAGCCAACATCAGAGCCAAATATTCCATATGTTCTCACAAACCCAGATACTCACAAACCAGGTTTTGCTCATGTACTAGGACCATCAAGGGATGATTAAGTGTGGCTGAACTAGACAGCAGCTGATGACAGCTTTATCACGCCAAACAAACACAGAACAGCCAAGCCATCTGTGTTTGTGTGCTTATGTTTAAGATTGTTCAAACAGTTCAGAGCACACTACAGAAAAAATATAATAAATTATGCATTGATTCTCTCTAGATAAGCCTGTCTATATATGTATAGGCAAAATAACACTTAGTGCCTGACATACATAGGATGGGTACAAATCCATGTTTAATTTACTATACTTCTATTTGTAACTCAATACTTGTGCTTTGAACTCTTGGGGCTGCTCAGGATAATTAAATCCATAGATATGTAACAGTTTTCCTTGGGAAAAATATTGGGAAGTAATACTTTCCTACCCAAAAGTGATTCCTGTAAAAGCTTGTTCAGTAATTCTTGTGTTATGGGAGGCTGAGCAGGGAACAAAGAAAATAAAGTCAAAATGTATTGTATTTGCATTTTCCCCTCACTTCACTTAGTGGAATATGAATTATTCCACTGCTGGCCTGGAGAACCGGAACAGTTGAGAGACAAGTGATTTGGTATTCTCCTATGCCTGATGGAAGATGCAGGTTCACACTCCCCTGGCGTCTTAGGATCTCATGATGTTTGGAGAAATGCTTTGAAAGTACATAAATAGGAGAGAAATGTTATTGTCCCTGAACTTGACAGCTGTCCCTGAGTATGCTGCAGTTTAGGTACTGAAGAAATGCCCCCGCCAGAAAAGTGCACCAGTTGAAAATCTTTCAGGTGAAAGGTGTTGAAAAGTAATCAGAAAACGGGCTGGCTCCAAGGTCAGGCAGGCTTCCTCCACAGCCTGAGAGCCAGAGTAAATGCACAAACTCCTCTGCAAGCTGAAGTTCAGAGCCTTCTGATGGTCAAAGCAGCAAAACAACAAAACAGCTACGGGATACCTTGGTGCTTTAAGAGACAGATTCATGCTGAAGCAAGACACGTACACCCACATAACTTTTATACATGCAATTTTGTCATGGTATCTTGCACCTACAGATGCAATTTTAAAATAACCCATCTGGCCAAAAGCAGCCCAAGATTAACTATCAGCTGCCAGAACACAAAAAGTAGGGTGAAGTATCAAGCAAGCGAACTGCACCAAAATCCAAAACTCTTGCTTTTTTAAACCCTTAATACAAGACCTAGAAAAACAGTTAAAAAAAAAAAAAAAAAGCTTGGCAGAAGCACAACACTCTCAGCCCCAGGAGATGTGCACATGCATGCAGTGCAGATCCCAACCCTTGGCTGGGTTCTTCAGTCCAAGCTTTTATACTCAGATAATTAACTCCCTGTTCTAGATTATAATAGTCCTACCCATGCAGAGGTTTCATTTATGATCTGAACGCAACTTAAATAAAATATCACCATCTCATTTTATCAAGGCAGAAATGAGTACCATCAAAAGATTAAATGATGGAGGAGACAAAAATTGGAGCATTCACATAGATTCTCACCAAGGAGCTACTGGCTCTAAGACAGGGGCAGCTCAGTTAACAGAGTTTGGTATCCTTGCACCATTCAGTGCAGCCTTAGAACTTAATGCAGCACCTGATAAGGGAGACTTTTTAAAGAAAGGTAACAGGCAAAGGAAATTTCATTGGACATAGCCCTATAACACTCTGAAGGTTTTTGCATCCTGGGGAGAAAGAGGGCTCTCCCTCACCCAGTGACCTGACAGGTACCCATCTGCCACAGAGGGACCTTCTCCAGCCACAGGAAATCTTCTGAATTGCAGGTCAAGCCTTTTTCAAGTTGACCATCACTCATCAAAAATCCAGCACAGAAATATTAAAAAGCAGCATGGGAGTCGTTCAGTAAAACAGTGCAAATATGCAGTACTTGCAAAAATGCAAACATTCCTCTCATCTTTAATCGTTTCCATTTTGAAATGCTGGATTGAAGATCTTCATTTCAAAAATACCTCCAAGAGATTTGTGCATCCCACACCGCCATTCCATGTCTTGCATGAATAAACCCACATACAATTAGGCTCTGAGAGCTCAGGAAGAAAATTCACAAAGAAGAATTATTACAATGAATGCCACAAGAAACAATTAAAGCCATCAGCAAAAAAAACCTACAGAGAGAGCTTAATTCCACCTGGTTTTCCCCCTCAGAGCAGCCTCTTCAAAAATATTCTCAAACTCACCATCCAGTCAAAAGGAGGTAAATTTCGGGATTCAAATTGGACATAAAGAGATCCCTTGACAAGAAAGCTATTGCGCTCCATTGGCAATCTATGGGAAGGTAAGTACCTAATCTTAAGGCAGTGCACACAGTGCTTCTTTGAAAATCTGAACAAAACCTCAAAAATTAATCTAATTAGGTGCTGGAATAGGAACTTATGTCCTACTCCTACTTAATGGTATTTCCTTACTTCTTTCCTACTCATTTAAAGTTTCAGAGTTGCAGTAAAATTGAAACATACACCTAAAATTAACTACACGGACTCATTTTAAATGTAACTAAACAAATAAACTAGTAGTAAATAGAATAGCAGAGAAAAATGAAAAGATTTTTCAAAAGTAATTATAATTTCTTTATAGCAGTCCTGCATTTTGGAAGTGCCCTGCAAGTCATGAGTGTAATATGAACGACTGCACTTGGGATAAAGGGATAAAGGATAAAGGCACATCAGATAACATAGAGGTCACCATAATAAACAGATGACCATGTTCACTCAAGATAAAATTAAATCAAGTTAGAAAGTTCAAAACATTTGAAAAAACCCAAAGTTTTCTATGTATTTGTTGGTAGGGCTGAACTCAAGACAAGCTTTTACAAAGTTTTTCCAAGGCCCGAGTAAGACCTCTGCACCATGGATGCTGCTTTGAGTGTTTTCTTCCTAGCACAATTCAATACCTGATCAATTGTCCCTTGAAAATAAACTGAAAAACACGCTGTGAGACATTTCCTGACTAAGACGACTAGATCATCGATCCCTGCATTGCATCCTGCCAAGTACCACTTACCAAGTTAAGACATTATATATTTATTGTCAAGTGTATAGAATAATTACAGAATAAAACCACATTTAATCCATTCTGTTGCTCAAAGAGCATCATGGAAATATAACTGATAAAATGCAGTACATCAATGCAAGATGTCCAGGTTCAGAACAACCTGAAACCAGAAAGTATTCCACTTGGAAAAAAAAAAAATCAAACATATTCAAGAAGGTAGAGTTTCATTATCCTGAAGTGAATCTCTGAACAAACTCGTTTGATCCAGCCTGTAATGCAAAACACACTTGTATGAAACACACACACAATGACAAAATGTGGCAAGTCAAACCCATCAGAAGGACCTCAAGAAATGTCCCTGTGATCCCTATGAAGGACTGGGTCCCAGTAAATAAAAGAGCAAATGCAGCATGGTTAAACTTTAATTATATTTGGCTCCCTCAAAACAGATGCTCACAGACAGATTTCTGTTTCACCCACTAATGACTGTCATACACAATCATGTCACTGATTTCAGAGGGCTGCAGGGTTTGCACGCTTGCAGGCAAAACCGACAAGACATAGCTAAAGAATATTCACAAAATCCAACACCCTGCTTCATCCAACAGGGATATTCAGAAACTGCAACAGAGGTAAGAGAACCAGGCTTTCTGGTTTCCATGCTGTTTCAGGAAGAAGAACAATTGTCAGACTGCTGGTGCCTGTTACAATCTCTGCAGGTGAGAGCAGTGGCCTTCCTGACTGCACCTGGGAGGCCACAGTGTGCTCCTCCTGTTCACTCTCTGGTCTGGGCTCCTGGATCATCACATCCTGACCAAAGGATAACACAGTAGTGATACGAAAAGACAAACACAGGTAGGCAGGGGGTCAGGAGGAAGAGGAGCATCACAAATATGCGCAGGGGAAGGCAAGCTCTTAGGAAGCCATATATGCCTTGGGTATTTCACATTGTCACAGAGTAAACCCCCTCCCAAGAAATCTGGTTTTCTGATTACTTCAGATATGACCCCCATAAGATTTAGAGTGGGCCCTGGTCAACTTCAGCTTTCTGTTGCAATATACACGAAGAATGTGATGGGAAATGGAAGCACTCATTCCCAGTTTGAGGCTGTGTCTCTCAAGCTTAGGTCTTACCAGCTCAGATGAGAACACATCAAAGTGGAGTTCGGGTGTGGAACTTGAGTCTGGTGCTATGCAGCACTGCTGTCATGAACCTCATTTCTTTTTACTAAAATCAGCTTGTTTTTCATGCAGCTAAAATAGAGAAGTAAGAGGAAACAGAAACAGAAACAGAAACAAACTTCTGTTCCACTCCTTTGGTTCTGGGGTGGACAGAGCCTTAGTGTGACTACACAACAATTCCTACATACACATAAGGGTGATCACTGGCTTTAAACATGTTCTTCAAATGTGTCTTCAGGTAGAGCTCAGATCCCACCTGTGTATCACAGCTCTGCCCACAGCAGCACTTTTCTCCCAGAAGGCACTAAATTACTGCAGGCACTGAGATAACAAAACCAGTGCCACTATCTCCAAGGTGAAAGCAGAGCCTGGATTTTGCAGAAGAATAAGCTTCCACCTCTCACCTTCCATCATAACCCATTTTCTTCTGTGATCTTGGTGCAGGCACCATCTGTTTCCCCAAAGGGAAGGTGCTTGCTTTTTAAGGAATGTGGAAAAACTGAGGTTTTGAGAACACCACAAGTACTCCTTATCTGTACAGTTAAACTCCCTGTAAATCTCACCCATCCTTTCTATTTCAAGCTTCTTGCAGTTGCACCATAAGAAAAGAAAAAAAAAAAAAAAGGAAGGACAATTCCTCCAATTCTTGATGATCTGATGGAGAAAAAGAAGAAATAAAATTTCTAGAAAGCATTAGGATGCACAACTCATTACTGAGGAAGTATCATTGGGTCACTCTGGCCTTTAGAATAAATCATTACCTTTCAATGAAAAGTACAGTTCACATTGTGCCACGAAAACCCTTATCTATTACTTGGAACCAAGCCCTGGCTGCCAATTGATTGTGGCCCATGAAGGCCCCAAACAAGATGGGCTTTGAGCCAGAATCTGTTCACATGCAGAGAAACATCAGCAAAACCAGCCAGTCGGGGTTTGTGTCACAACAAGATCTGTGCTACAAATCCGATTATTTGCACAACGAATGAGGAAGACAAAGGAAAAGTGGAACTAATTTTCTTTATGGACTTTAATCTTCCCCTTTTATTCATATTTAAAGTTCCTTCTTGCCTTATCTTGTCTGCTCTGATTGTAAGCTCTTCAGGGCTTTTTGCACATTTTCAGTGTCCACCACAAGATCAACTTATGAGTCTTTAAAACATTACTAGGGTTCATCTCATTTCCAATTCCAAAACTGCCTTAATCCTTAATGAACTAGTGATATTCTGATGTTAATTTTCAATAATTTTCATCTACAGTTTGTTTCACTAATCCTAATGAACCATTAGCTTCACAACACTGAACAAACTCAAAATATAAGCTGTTCTCCTGCGGGAAGAATAAAAGTAAAGCCAAAGGCTGATTCTGAACACTTTTCACCAAGAGGATAAAATACAGTGGTATGCTTATTCTTCTTTTCAGAAAACAGTGGCTTTGGTCAAAGGCTGCTTGGCATTCCGGGGCTGAAAAGGGCACAGCTGACCCCTGCTGATGTCCAGTGGTGACAGCAGAAAATCAAGAAAATGCAGCATTGGCATCTACCAACTGTACTTGAGCATCCACAGACAGAACAAGATGAACCAATATGAGCTGACAGCCTTAAAATATTTATCTGATCCATATTATTTTCATCTTAGGCCTTCATTTAAGCCTGCAATTTAGATGATGACATGTTCCTTTCCTTTGCAGAAATGCAGACAAGATATTTTGCACATGAGAAGTTTGACATTAGCAGAGTGAATTATAGGGATATTGATGTACTCTGATTTCTCAAAAGGTTACTGTGATCTTTTGTTGATTAAGAGACATGATGTCACTAAGATAAATGCTTCAGTTGCTATTAACAGCATCCCCCAGTGAAACATCGAACGTTTTTCACAAAGTGCTGCATAACATAAGGAAAGGTTACTTCTCATGTCAAAGAAAGAAGTCTGTGACCTTAATGATTTTGCTTTGCATTATACTAGAAATGTAAATGCTTAATTTAAGCAACACTGATGCACTATTCTTTATAGCTCAGAAATCAAGCATTAAAAGGCACATGTAAGAAAGCTTTTTCCAGGTGATAGCCTTTCCATCTGCTGGCCATCTTGTTCCTTCAAGGGAAAAAGATATGAAGGAAAAGAAGCCACCAGGAAGACTAAATGTAATTTCAATAAAAAATGAACTGCTATTTTATATCATGATTTCAAATGATTATGATACTATGACACAACATGATGAATAGCAGATTCATGATGTACCTGCCCTTTTTCCCATAAGGATACTGAAAGTGAAAAGAATCTAAACCAGACTACTGCTAACTGGACCCAAACCACTGCAAACATATCTGGCATAAAACACAGAGGTGCTGACTTCAGTTCAAGGTGATAGCCCCCTCTTTCTAGACATCCTCATTCATACCCATCACACGCGCTTTTTCTACCCTCTCCAAAGACATGGAGCCAGCTAGAATGAAATTCTTGTCTTCAGCACTCATGCATTTGTTGAAAAGAGACAAGACAACCTCATCTTTCACACAGTCAACTACAAACTCCTACTGGGTAACTTGAACTTGTTGCTCAAAGGACTTGGTTAAAAAGATGGAGTGAGGGGATGCAGAAAAGCTACAACCAATTATCATTTGATCATGGAAGGCCTGGAAAGGGGAAAATATATTTTTAGTCCACCTTGACATTTACATATAAAGACATAATTTTGGTGACAGGATGAAAAATCTAAACAAAGATTAACCTGAAATGGACCATGCAAATGGTCACTTGTAATGCAGTGATGTGTGAAAACCGGATCTGAACACAGGCTTTGGAAATCTAGATCTAAAAGCAGATGCATGCGTGATGGCACGGGACTGGTTTTATCTCAATTACTAAAAATGCTGCACTGAGGGAAGAGAAGGGGCATCCTGGCAGACAGCTGCAAACAGATGTGAACAAGCAGCCCTTTCCCAGCCACAGGGCTGACCTGGGTGCTCAGGAAGACTGCCCAAGGAGAGAATGAAGAAGCATGGGAACTCAGACTGCTTCAGTGAAAGGAAATTTACACAAATAAGGATATTCACAAAGCAATGATTCCTTTCTGTCAGCTTCACTGCACTGCTGCTGAGGTGAGAGCATTAAAACTGAAGGGCTAACAGGATTTACCACCACTCTAAGGAGCTTTCATAGTTGTTCTCTAGTTATCTCTGTTACTTAAACTAATTAATCTCCATTTTTTATTGACTGTCATTTTAATTGATTGTTCTTTTATTTGTTTGGCTTAACCCCTCATATGAAAGACATTTAAGAAGGCAGGCAAAAATGAGATATATGCAGGCTGGTGTTAGGCTCCTCTGTAACCCAGTTCATTGCTTAGAAAAAAGGGCTTTGCTACCTGGAATACAGTGGCTGGATAATAAACAGCCAGTGATTATGGAGCATTTCTTGGGAGGATCACTGTCAGACTGACAGCTTCAGACAAATAAGGATGCGCGTATGGGAATATAATTATGCTTGTTTTCTCCACAGATGTGGAGAAAAAGACAAAAATCCTTCAAATTTTTCAGTATTCAGTGGGCTGAATATTCAAATACCTGTGATTTGGAATGTCTTAATTTTTTTACTCTATCCAGGTATTAACAATTCTAGTTAAATATAACGATCCCATATGACCTGTGAAAATAAAGAAAAAGGTCTTGATCGAAAGCCAAGAATAAAGGAATGGCAACAGGGCAACAGCGGCAATGAGACAGAAGTCCGGATGGAAGGTTACACACATCAGCAGTCCAGCCATGGCCCTGCATTTTACCAACTTTTAAAAAGGACGGTTTTCTGCAGGTATTGTGGAAAAAACCAACAAAGCGGCTTTGCTGTATGTGTGAAACTAAATGCAAGGTTGAGAACATATCTGGGAAAAGGCAGCACTGAAATATAAAAAGTGATTAATGGACGAGATAATGGACAAGATCATGGCAGCTGGAATTAGATGAGATTTCGAAGGGAAATACAGAAGAATGGATGAGATGGATGACACAAGCGTTTATTTATGATATAAATGCTCCTCATTTGAGATAGATGAAGAAAAGGCCAAACATGAACTAACAAAACAATTGCTTGTTTCTTTGGTTAAGAATTTCAAGTTTCCAAATCTTCACAGCACTTTCAGTCTGCATTCAGTGAAGTGCAGAGCACATATCACTCACTTGTTATTTCCTCAGCTTATATTTTTCCTTCCACAGGTCTGTGCAAAGCTAATTTGCCTTTTACTTACGGATTCTGAGCAGTTTGTGGACACTGCATGCATGCTGCCTGCTCTGCTGCAGATGCAGCTATCACCAAAACACCCCTGACATCGCCTGCAAGACATATTAGCAAGCAGATTTATATCTGCTTGTGACTCCTGTGTGGTTTTTTTGCAGTTCTACTATATGTGTCCCACATGTGAGAATTTTAACACAATGTTTTCAGCATTGTTTTCTCTGGATCTTATCAATATCATGCAGGCAAAGTCTGCATTTATTCCCACCCACAATTTACGGCTGCTCTCAGCATCGAGCACTCAACGCACACGGACCTGGGAGAAAATGTGTCAGCAACACCCCTTCTCCTGGATTCCCCTTCTGCTCCTCAGTTCAGGGCACTTCTGTGCCAGCAGACAGGGCATTCATGCTGGTGGGCAGTGGCAGATGGGCAGCAGAAGAGCAGTGCCATCCCCCACTCACTCCTGCTTCCCCAGGTGCTGCTCGGAACAGAGGGACCTTTACCCTGCCCAGGCACACCAACAGTGTGCCTGCTCCTGCACACTGGTGACACGGCCAGGGCTGACCCTGTCCTCATGTGGCAATAAGGTCAGGTGGCATCATGTCCCTCTGGGGCTTTCCTGGGCGGGGAGGAAGGTGTGGGCTGGCTCCCTCTGGTCAGCATCAGGTTTACATTGCTGCTTTGCTTCCTGCTTTTTAACAGCAGGTGTTCCCATCAACCTGTCTCTTAGAGAACGTGTCAAAATTTTTTTTTTTTTTTAAATAGATTTAGAGGCTATCTAGTGGCTTCTGTGAAATAGAATAAAAAGAAAAAAAATCCAGTTCTGGAGGATTCAGGGTTTTGCTGATGGCTCCCACAACATAAATCCAGTGCATGGTTTGGGCAGCACAGCCCACAGTTAAATTTGACTGACAAAAACAAATGTAGCCCAGACTGTGTATGAAATAAATACTCCTACAGGAAAACAGTAGTCCGTTTGAAAGATGACTGGGAATTGTGCTGCTTGAAGCACTGGTTACAGTAATTCCAGGGATCACGAAAGCAAGTCTACTTTATAATAATTAGAAAAACAGAATAAAATAAAATTAAGTGGGAGGGAAAAGAAAAAGGTCAAATATACTGACTGCTATGCTTTGGAGGCTACAATCAGGTGCCTCCAGGGAAATGCAGAGCTCTCCTAATGATGAACCAGTGAGATGGACACCAGGAGGTACCACACCCAAGTATGAGATCCCACACAGAATGTAAGTTACTGAATGAATAAATAAATACAACTTTAGTGGTTCTCAGAGATAAGCACCCAAATTATTTGATAGTAGTTGATGAGGCAGGCACAAAAGGAACAGTACCACCACACAGAACCATGGCAAAGGAGGGTCAAATGGTGGCAGAGATACTCAAACTCTGCCACGTGTTCTTGTGACTCAGGAATTACGTGCAAGGCTGCAGTAGCCCCTTAAAGCAAGGTGGCAGCCACAGAGTGATGAAGCCTCCCAACAAAGCAGGGTAAAACGTTCCATCGCAGCCCTGAAGTCACACCCCTGAAAACACCATCCACCTTGAGCTTTTAAGTACACACAGCCACACTGTTTCCCACGCACTTCAAAAGCAGAGGGATAGGTAAGTCCCAGTTAGGAACACTGACAGCAGGCCAGCCTGATTACAAAGGCCTTCTGTAGCTGCCACTGGGCTGGAGTGTCTCTGGTGCACGCAAGGGATAATGGCTCTCCACTCCAAGCCAAACATACAGATCCTGCCATGAGATGCTTCTTCTGTGTGGTCTCCTCCACAGCTTTGAGGGGGAGGAAAGCAGAGACCAAAGGCAAAACAGAGCACGACATCCATGTCCCTAAATGCTGTGTCTTCATGGGATGTAATGGACTCATCCTCCTTCTGTTTATCAGGGACTGTTCCACTTCAGCCTCCAAAATAGATCACAGATTTAAATCCTATCAACTTTCTTAACATACTGGGTTTTTTAACATATCTATTATCAGCCACTGTTTGACTTTAATAGGGATTTACTGACTAAATACAACAAGTTGCATGCCCACATTTCTGCGGATGCAATTATGGAAAATACGAGCTTCTGCATTTGTTTCTTGGATATCCAAGAGAGAATGTTTATATTTCCAATTTCTTTTCCCCTCCACATTTTCAAACAAAATAGGAAAGCAATCTCTAATTGTTATTTCTTTGAATACTTGCTCAACTACGAATTTACTTGGCCTTAGAGTAAATATCACTTGTTTACATGTGAGAATTACTCATCACTGCAGAGCAGGTAAAAAAATCAGGGAATAAAACAGCAGCAGAGGACAGGAATCAGCATGTTCCTGCATTTGGTGAGCCACATCCCTTCTTGATACAACTTCACTCAGAAGAGAAATATGTGCTTTCACCAGGTTAAGTATATGGCCTTGACCTTAACTCTTCTATTAAGTTAACAGAAACAGAGTGAAATTCTCAGGTCAAGTAGTAGGTTGCAAACCACATAGAAAGTGCTGACAGAGCTATTTTACCTGTGCCTCAATATTTTTCAAGTGACTGATTTCAAAAATAAATTGCTAACAAGGCAACTGCAGGAATATCATGTTTGTTTATTTTCACATCAGTGACTGAGAAACTGTAAATAGGTGTGACAGCTGTTGCATCCCCTCTGTTGTCACCACTCTGCTGCTCCTGTGAGACAGGCAGTGAACAGGATGACTACTAGGACTGACAGGAGCATAGTATGATCCTGAGGCAAAGAGTTGTACATGAGCTCTATTACTCCAAAACGGACGTCAGGGTTTCTGTCAAAATCAGCACGCAGAAAGACACTGCTTTTTTGGGGAGAAGAGCACACCCTGCTCTGCTTGTTGGCCAAGCTTTACTGAAATGGTCCAGAGTCTGAAAGTCCCAGTTTTCCAAACTTCTGTAAGATCAACTGCCAAATTAATTTTGAAGGAAACTACTCCATAGTTTAAAAAAAAACAAACAACAAAACAACAAAAAAGTCAGATCTTGATAGTCATGAATCCAGTACCAAAAGACAGGGCTATAAGCTTCAAGCTATAACTTCATTAATGTCTGGAAGAACTTGAGGGATGCTCTGTGCATTTCCCGCTGGGCCACATGACGGTACATGTGGAGGAAGAAGGATTTGCTGCTTTGCCTCTGCAACCAATGGCCAGTTTAAGCTTCCACACTAAAGAGTGCCAGACTGGGAATATGTGCTTACTAAGACCCTATTCTCCTCTGTGGCCTCATGGGACAGTCCAGCCTTCCTCTCTGTATCCTTTAATTTCAGGCGAAACTTTACACTCTTCATGAAAAGCTTTGAGGTTTAAGAGAATGAAAATCACATTAGAGGTTGAACTCAGTAAGTTGTAAGTCACTGCTGGATGCAGCAGTGAGACAACCCTGAAATAAAATGAGCAACAGACACAGCTGTATTGTTTGTCTCTGGCTGCCACTCTATGTGTCCCTCACCTCCCTGGTCATGCCACAGTCCTGCAGGACAGAGCAGAGGCACAACAGATCATCAGAGTGTTGGGGTACAAGGTCCCAGTCATGTCTCACACAAATTTACAGGATATGCCTGATGGCTGCTTATATTGTAGTGTCCCTGAGATCTCTAGAGTAAGTATGGAAATGCATCACACATACCCTAAGTGTTACATATTTCTGTAAAAAAACGGTATCATGGATGTGGTGGAGTCCAGTTGAATTACCATCATAACCTATGGGCAATAGCAGGTATTGAATATTTTTTTTAATCATTAAAAAAATCAAACGATAAGGAATTATTGAATCTGTGTGCATTAATGAACTTAAATCCTTGATTAGGCAAGGCTAAACTTAGAGTGTAAAACTACG
Organism: Chamaea fasciata; assembly: GCF_029207755.1. Lineage (NCBI taxonomy): Eukaryota > Metazoa > Chordata > Aves > Passeriformes > Sylviidae > Chamaea > Chamaea fasciata. Next base: position 48,772,701 of record NW_027094092.1, on the reverse strand, counting down.
TGATTAGTTTTCTAACAGCAAAGATCAGGTGGCAAAACAAGACCAACTGTCATTATAGAAGAGACTCTCCTATTTACTGTTCTCTAGAACTGAGTTTTAAGGTTTTTAGTAACAGTTGACTTTGCCATTTCCAAAGCCAACAGTTACAGAAATAATGAGCTGGTTCCTGGGAGCTGGCCAGCATCCTCTACACCAATTCAAATCAGACCATGCTGTGTCCTCAAGGCAGACAGCAGTTTGGCCAAACATACCTTTGCTTCCTCTTCCCATTTCACCTGTCAGCATGACCCATGGCATATGCTGGCCCCTGATGGCTTTAAGGCACAGCAAGGGATTGTTATCATGGCAGCCCAGACTGCAGCTTACATCAGCAAATTGTCTTCTGCCTTCTCCATGCCCTCTCTTCTTCCAGATGTACTGTGCAGACCAGAGGTCAGGAGACAAATGTTTTAGAGGCAGCAATGTTTATTTAGTCATCCAAATACCCATCTCTAAAGCACTGTTAAGGGTATTATGTACACTAAAGTGATAAGCAAGATATCTACCATGAAAACCACCCATGCTGAAAACTACAGCTGGCTGGGTAAAGAAGGTTACCTGTGAAAGTATAAAGGACAGTTGTAAGTGAAGTCAGGACGTGCATGTCTCTTCTCATACTTGATAAAATTACAAGAGAAATGAGTTGCAAAACTACCTTGGAGAACAAGGGAAAGAGCAAGCACAATTCAATTTCTTCTGCTTCTGTTTCATGTCCTTGAGAAATGCCAGAGAACACACCAGGAGAATAAAACATCTGCCACCCTGACAACAAATTTCACCGCCTTGCTCATCTGCACAGTTTCACCGCATGCTCAATCACATGGCTCAGAGACCAACACAGAATGAACCATTTCACAGCCTGATCTTATCACAGAATAACCATTTGGCATGCCTTTATGTTAATAACCACATATTTAATGAAGGTGACATCTAGGTCTGCGAGGGGAAAGATATCATAGCACAGGTAGAGGGAGGAGTGTGAATGAATTTTCAATATCTTTCTCACAAGTGTCTGCTGGGCTCAGCATCTAGAGGAGAATTCAGAACTGTTCAGATTGAGTTTGTAAGCCACTCTGCTCTAGCTGAAGAACAACCAAAATATAAAACAGAGCAAATGAGGTGACATTTCTATTCCTGAGATTTAGATTCTACATCAAGCACCACTGAATTTTTACTAACCTGCAGCCCAGTAAAGACATACTAACGGGCTTCTGTCTTTAGTAAGTCAACTGGGAAAGTTTCTGCCATGTTGCTTACAGTTTCAGTGGTTGTAACACTGATGCATTTGCATCTCTTGTCCCTGAACAGGAGAATTGTTTATTCTTTTGACCCCATCTTCCAGAACTAAACTAAAATTTCTGTAGGACTTGGACAGGAGCTGGTACAACTATAGCATCTGAAATAATTTATAGAAGGTAAGGATGGAGGATATGAGAGACCAAAAAAGAAAATGCCCAAAGAGGAGAGAGCATCCCTGAATTGGAAGAAAAACATTTTACATAGGTATACAAGAGAAAAGTTGTGAGGAAACCCCTGAGAAAGACCCATGAAAACTTATGTAGTGCATCAAGGAGGGTAAGGTAGAAAAACAAAAGGAGTAACCCATCGTATTTCAAGTGGAGCTCACTTTTAAAGAAGAGCTATTATAACATCTCAAAATGCTTTCGCACTTATTGCAGATTATCAAGATTATTGTATATATATATATATATATATATAAATATTATCAATATATTATTAATTATATACTTAATTTAAGCAGAAGGGAACTTCAGCAAATTACACACTTTAAGCATGCACCTAATTAGGGTCCAGATATTTAAGGGTGATTAGTTGCTCTAAGTCCTTGGGTTCAGCTGACATCTCAGGAATCCTTTAAAACTTCCAATTTTAATTTTTTTGTTTGGGCATCAGTCCTATTGTTACTTTGTCTCTCTGAACATACACCTCAAAACCTCTACAAATCAGTCAAAGAGACACAGCTGTCTTTTTCCCTTCCATGCAGCAACTCTGTTACTGGTGTCTTTTATCAGTCACAGAACCCAGCACACCATCCCACATTTTACAAATGCTCTTCCAGCTGTTTTGGCAGGGAAAAAAAAAAAGAAGAAGAAAAAAAAAAAGAAAAAAAGAAAAAAAAAAGCCACAGTGGAAGTTCGGTTTTGTTTTAGTTATGCAGGCTCATTTCTAGGGCGTTCCCCCTTTCATAACATTTGAGACTTACAAATTACAACAAACAGAACCAGCTGAGGTTAACAACTTTTAATACTATTACTTTTAAAAACATTTCCACATTAGAGATAATCACTTTGCAAAAAATGGCCCTGTATCCAGCAGCCTGCTTCCTAGAGGTGCTGAGCTTTTCCGAAGTCACCGTAATCGTAATGATTTCTAATTGACTGTTGCTCTGGCAGCTACCAGGAGTGTGGAATTCAGCTAAGACTGAAGATTCAGTGTAAGAGTAGGTGTCATTTCAAAAGGCTGGTGCTGTGAGACAGACTGAGAGAGCACTGTGTGGGTGTGTGAGCCAGCGGGGGAACGGGCAGGCAGCGAGTACTGCTCACAGCATCAGTTCCGGCTGCCATGCACTCATGGTCCTGCTCACAGAGAGAGATTTCCACCTTGCACTGCCTCTGCTCCCTGTAATCCTGCCAGCACTGCAAAGCACACAGTCAGTAAGTGCTCAGCGCTCCTGGTCTTTGTGTCACAGCTGGCCATGTTCTCTGCTCATATTCAGTGCCCAGTGTAAGGACAGGCATTCCACACTGCAGCACCAGAGCAGACAGGACTGCACACCCTGACCATGCAGCACCTTCAAGAAACACGTGAAGGAGTTCACACATTTCATTCTGTCCCTTTTTAGTTCCAAAGTGCTCATAACTTGCATATGAAATGTCAGGATCCTCTTTGCCAAGGGCTTCCATTCCATGGAAATGGAACAATCCTGACATGTTAACCAGCACAACAAACAGACTAAGCCACTGATCAAGCCACACAACCATCATCAGTTTACAACTAATTTCAAGGACCTTCCTTTCATACTTCAGCATGTATCTGCTGGGAAAAAAAAAAAAAAGTGTTTATAACAGTCACAGAGAGCCATCAGTTTTTCAAAAGATACCTTCAAAAATCATCATCCCTGTGAGCAGAGGAAGGGGTTAATAGTAATTCTGTATAGGATACTATACTCATCAAACCAAGGTGTCTGCTGAAACAACTACAGCGTACAGAGTACTACAACAGACCTCACTAGCTCAGGTAGAAAATGCAATTCATGACCAAAACAACTTCCAAATAAACTAAAGTCCAGCAGAGAGACATAGCAAACTAACAGGGCTGGTCACTGCTGAATTTACTTAGGTTACTGCTCTAATTTTCTGCTTTCCATATCACTGTACTCCATTCGAATGGTCTAATCTTTGATCAATGATTTAATTTGATGGTGTATGGTCACCAAAGGATCACACTGTTTTATTTAATCCTGTTCAACTCTTTGAATCATTTGGAGAGTTTTGCTTTTGTCTGTTATGGGAATGAGGTTAGGAAGATGCTGAAACTAGCTTCCTAATGGCCAGCATCCATTCCATTTTCAACAAAACTTAAACCAGGATCTCGACCCCCATGTTTGCAGCTCATCAATGAATTGAGAAATTCATCCTAAACCAACCAAAACCAAGGTAACACCACCACCACTCCAATCTATAACCAGTTAAGATTTTCCAGCCTATGAATTCTGAGGACCCAACCAGCCTAATTAGCCGCTACCCAGAAACTCCACTCTCATCAAGTCTGCCAAGAGAATAACTGCTCCGTGTAAGACATGGTTTGGCTCTTACTGTTCAAGAAAAATAGGCACCTCAACAGGCAAGATGTTTGGCATGAATGTAGTGCTGCTTCAGTCTACATTCTTCTCACTTGCCATCTCTAGCTATTCTCTGTGTACAACAGGACTCCAGCTACTGCTACATTCAACTGCTTTATGTCTGTAAAACATGTGAATGTCTATTTGCTATTATATTACAAACCTCCTTTCTACGCTCAACAAAGATGGAAATACGTGACATCTGCTCTGTTTGTGAAGTTTTTAGCACATAACTGCTGAAAATCATGTAAATTATTTCAAAAAATATTAAATGTGTCACAGAATTAGTCTCACAGTTAATGGGCGCATGAAAGACAAATGAGTTATTTCCAGTTTCTTCTAACCCTTGTTGTGCAAAGGTGCACAAACACATGTGGCCACATGAGACACATCCTACTTCCCCTTCCCCACCATCCACCCCCTATCACACCCTCCTCTTCCAACACTTAAGAGCTCCTGTGAGAAATTCATAATGCAATTAATTGATGAAAGCACAGTCACTCCAAAACACTTAGTCTCAGGCTTCCCTGAATTAATAATATGACCAATAGTAGGTTTTCCTCTTGCTCTCCTAGGATATTTTTCTATAAATTGCAAAGCATTCTCTCTCCATCCATGCCAGGCTTTAAGATACCTCGTTTTAAGCAAGGGGACAGTCCTGCTGATGTTACTGGAATAATATACACGTGTTCCAAGTGAAGTAAACATTTAAGTGTTTTGCTGGATTGGAGTCCCTGCTTTTAACGTCTTTTGACAGCAATTAAAGCACAATCCTGGAACAACAGCCTCCTCCAAAGTGCAGTATCAACACTTTATAAAAACAGTATGCCCAAATCTCCAATGAATTTTCAAAAGCTTTGCTGGAACAGAAATTTCAACTATACAAGACTTGGAAATGTAGTCTGCAGTGTTACTGCAGTGATAAGAAAAGTAAAGGGATTCCTCTTGTTCCCTGCACTAATAAAAATCCAATGCAATTGTGCCAAGCAGCCAGCAGAAAGAAAATATTTCTCACCTCAACTGTTGGCAATATCCTGGACGAGGGCACTGATTTCTGCACACAAAACAGGATTTTGGCAACATCTGGATTATACAGCTGGTCCCTCTGGCTGTGCTATACTACAGCAAGACATCAGGATCTAACACTGAACCAAAGCATCTGAGAACTCCTTAGTTAAACTCAGTCTTCCAGCTTCCTGATGCTCTGATTCCATTTATTATAAGTCAAGACATTCTACAGGAATCAAAGAATGCCAGAGAAAATGACTTTAACCTTTGGAAGAAAGTGGAGCTGGTAGAGTAATGGTCAGTGCCCTATTATGCAGAAAAGTGAGCACTGAACTGGTTATATAAAAGAATGACTACAAGCTCCTAGCTAACATTATTAATGTTTAATGTTATAGATCAAAGAGGTTTTGTCTTAGGTCTTAGAATATAATCAGGGTAGCTTTTGACAAGGAGTTGTTCATGCATCTTTTAATCCCAACTCTCCACTGGTTTGACAAAGAGCTTGCTTTTTGGTGATCCCACTTTTTAAAGAAAAAACAGTCCTAATCATACACCAGTAATTGCAAAGCTTCCAAATGGCCACCATTTAGCACAGTCAAAGAGAGACTCCCCAAGTACAAGCATGACTGAAAGGTCTGTCTGTCTTTCTCTGAAGCTTTCTTGGTGGCACATGTATGGACAAAAAGACACATGCAGTTCATGTTGAGCAAGCAGCCTGGATTCTGTTTTGAGCTGGTGGGAATAGCCTACCCAAACCACAAATCTAGACTCTCTTTTTTAATACCTTCAGATTACCTAGCTGTAAGAAAGAGCACACAGCTAATAAAAGTTTTGAATCTCTCTGGCCCCTAAGATGGAGAATAGATAAAGGAAGAGTGGGAAAACTAATGCAGTATTATCCTGCACTCTGGTTCCTCTGTGTTGATACAGCAGAGTACAGCAGATCCTAATTGTGCATCCTCTAACATCCAGAAATCTGATTAGAAAGGAATTAAAGGATACTGGACCTATGTCTGGGATTTCTGGAAATGCAGCAGCTCTGTTCAGGTGGCTGGGTGTCCAAGAATGCCAAGCACAGCCTCTGTGCCCACACCAGCTTTGCAGCATGTATGTGGGCTGTCCATGTCAGATGGAAAATGTGAGTATAAAGCTGTTGAAGGGTCTGGAGCACAAGTCTGATAAGGATTGGCTGAGGGAGCTGGGGATGTTTAGCCTGGAGAAAAGGGAGGCTCAGAGGGAGCGCATTGCTCTCTATATCCACCCAGAAGAAGGCTGTAGGCAGATGGAGGTTGGTCTCCTCTCCCAAGCAACAAGTGACAGGGAGAATTTGAAACAGGCTCAAGTTGGGCCAGGGAAGGTAGAGATTGGATATTAGGAAACATTTCTTCATGCATAGTGTTGCCAAGCACTGGAACAGGCTACACAGAGAATGGTTGAGTCACCACCCCTGGAGGTAGTTAAAAAATGTGGAGATGTGGCAGTTAAAGACATGGTTCAGTGGTGGACTTGGCAGTGCTACATTAATGGCTGAACTAGATCTTAAAAGTGTTTTCCAACCTTTAAGTGACATAATGATCATGATGTTATGATTTCCTAAGTCAAAATGAAAGGATATTTTAAATCAAAGTTTGTAGAATCTGCTATTATAATATTTTCTCATAAATAACTTGCATGACATAATTAACCTTAAATGAAGTCAGTTCATCCCATGTATTCCAGGGCTTTTCAGAAGTTATACAGCTCTTAATAATGTATGTTTCGTGTGGAAGCATGGATTGTTATTCTGACATGGTAATAGGGAACTACATGGTTTCTTCAAGATGCACCAAGGACCACCTCCCTGCCTTGGGGAAGGTGACTTGAATGCTGCCAATGCAATGAAAGGCTTCAAGCAACTTGAATGATCACTGACCAGACCCGAAATCCTAGAAGAGCAGTAGAGAACACAAAAGCAATGAAATCATCTTTATTCTGTAATGGTTCTGCTTTCTGTACCAAACCTGTTCATTTATTTCTCTCTCTCCTGAAGTATGGCATCACTTTTCATATTTAAGACAAATCCCCATCACTCCAACTGATGTGAAAGATTATAAAAATACAACTTTTAATCATAAAGCTATACACAAAGAAATCAACTTCTTGTACTTCAAATCCTCAGAAACTGTTTACAAAGAGGTTTGGAACATGGAGATCATCAACTACATATGACGTAATAAAAAAAAAATCCACAGAAATAGCCATACTCCCAAGGCTCTTGCTACCTTTTCCCTGTTCTAAATGTAAAAGAAGAAAAGATCATTTATCTGACAATTAAAATTTTATTTTTACTGTAGGGAGACATACCCGACCATAAAAACACTCTAAATTAAGGAAATCCAGTCCTCATTTTCAATATGAAACAGAAAATACAAGAAACAGCTCTGGAAAATTAAACTGCAACATAAATCTTGAAAAATGTATCAGTAACATTATGACTGCAGGTGCTGCCCAGCTTATATCAATTTGGATCATACTGAAGACCATGACATCATTTTTTATTCTCTGCCTTCCCATTTTTCTCCCCACTAAAAGCTTCTGTTTTTTTTCAGGTTGAAGACATGTTTCAACCCTTTAGCATTTTTTCATCAGCTGGCTGTTTAAACAATATTAATTTTAGTCTGCCAGAAGCAGGGCGGGAGGGGCAGCTCAGTCCTGGGCATCTGACAGCAACCCCCTAACCCCTGAAAAAAGCATTGAGTGCTCTTAGCCTGGATGTAGCATTCAGCACCTCCCAAAACCAGGCTTTTATACTGGAAGCAAAAGTCTCTACCTATGTGAAGTGGCTATTTCTGAGGTTACCTAGACTACCAGAGCACTCTGAAATCACTGAACAACACACAGAAATGAGCCAGCCATACAGCTTAGCAGTGGCTCAACATCTTTGGCACAGCATCTTGAGATGTACAGTGTTACTTTAATTAAAATATGGATTTAAAATGGGAACCAAATGACTAGCTGCTAATAGGCTTTCACTAGGTGAGAGTCCTGCTCATTAGCACAACGGACCTTAAACCAAAGCCAATTAGAGCACCAGCAGAACAGAATACACCCAAGCCTGCTCAATCAACTACTGACTGGAAATGAACACACTGATGCAAAAAGGCTTATTTAAAGAACAGATTTAATAGTTTAAAGAACATCAAAAGCTGTTCTTCATGGCATAACTAATAAATAAAATACAGCTGAGATGTTCAGGTGGTTGCTCCAGCTGCACTTGGGAGGAGGCCAGATTTTAACTGTTCACTGTAGAATCACTGAGGCTGCAAGTGGTAACCAAACTTACACACACTGCTTCTATGTTTCCATAAGAGGGGCTCTAACATACAGGTCATTTATGCTGTCTCACAAGACATCTAGCAAAGTCAACTTGAGTCGACAATGAGCAGTGTGATAAAACACCAAAGCAATTTACATGAACATAAATAGCCTACGGTATCCTGTAAAATAAATTCACTTGAGAGAAAACCATTACTTGTATGCCATTAAGCATCTCAGTTTGGGTATTACCTATTTTTCTACAAAATATTAATGTGTCTGGTATTCATCCGGTAAAATGTAATACCTGCTGCAGGTGGATGATAATGAGTGATAGCAGAGTATCTTTAAAAGTGATTACAGGCAGAAAGCACAAGCCAATAATTCCCTTGTGTTCTCACTCATTTGTTATTGAAGGTACCTCATTGGACCACACCACCAGAGATGCTACAGAAATGATTCAAAAAAAGAAGACAAAAAGATACAGCAGTGAAAAGAAAGCCAAAGAAAAGCAATACCTAAATTAAAGGAGTGACACACTGGGGGTTAAATGTCACTATGGTGACAGGAATAGAAAGGGCTAACAGTTCAGAAAGGTACAAGAGGCCTGTGACAGGGACTAACAGGGGTAAGCGCAGCCTCCGCTGTACACAGTGACCTAAGAAATTGATTAATTTCCTTCAGTAGCAAAGGAGCCCAGGAAATCCTCTCCTACAGCTTAGCAAAGGTTAACTACACAAATACCCCCGGAAGGATTCCCCACATGCCCTGTGTTGTGCAGACCCAATGAGCTCTGTGCCTCACTGGGAGAGATCTGACAGCCCTGACTGCTTCCAGCTCTCCTCACCACCCAAAGGGCTCTGTGGCACACAGTTCCAAGGCATTCCATCCTTTCTTCTTGAGGTCTATTGCCTTGCCTTCACCTCACACTGAAACAAAAACTATCAATTGTCACTTCTTGTGACAAAGGAAAACAACAAATTAACCCCCAAGGATCAAGGAGAAAAGCACGTTTCACTGTAAACTGTTGCATTAATAACCTTAGTGAGTGTAAGACACATTTGCACTGGGAACTGCTCTGAGAGAAGCAAAGGAACAGGGCTTTGTGGCTCTTCCAACACACAGAATTAGCATAGAAGTTATGTGGAATATGGGACAGCAAGAATAAGGGAGAGTATAGAAAGAGAATGGGCAGCACTAGTCCCAGCCTTGGCACACTCCACTCTGATTATGGGTAAAACCTGCTGCAGCGCTGCGCCTCTGCTTCTGTGCTATGGGGGCATTCCATTTCAGCCCTGTGCTTAGGGAACAAAAGATGGACACAGGGAGCTCGCTCATTGTGCTGAGAAGGACCATAGGAAAATGATCTGACTACTACAAAATTTCCTTTGAATACTCCAGTTACCAGGAAGATCTCATACCAATAGAAATTATGCTTTCCTCCCCATCGTGGTTTTCCTTAAAAATAATTAGAAATACTACTACCTTCAGAGAGGCAGAGCCTGACACCCCTTCAGACTTCCTCCGTGAACTTTAGAAAGAGAATAACACAAAAAAGCCATTGCATTAATGAAACAGAACAACAGCACAAGGATTAGATTTGGCTTCCAACAAACACCTCCAGCTGAAGTCAGCACTCAGGCAGCAACAGTGTAGAACGGCTTTCCCGGCCCCTACTCCACCCCTAAATGGTGGGTGATGTATTCTGGCAAAATCACAAACTTGGATCCAAATTATTCTTGAAAAAAAGCCAATTACACTTAGGTAGCCACATGAATAGAAGAATATATCCTGGGAAAGGTAATGGATGGTCAGTGAGTGTGGCTTTTTCTCATGCACAGCATTATCTGCCTGTTAAAAACCCAATTCACCTGGATTCACCATGCTGATTTTTGGCTTTGGGTTGCTCACAGCCAGTACATACTTCTCAGTACATTAAGCATGAGTACATTGAACACCGACACCCACAATCACGCCTCGAGCTGGAATCCCGAACTAAGCTGCAATTTAAAAAATTTATTCACACAAAGAGAGGAGTATTTCTATACGTGCCAAGCTAGATTCTGTATGCGTAGACAACTCAGAAAAAAACAAGACCACAGATGCGCATACAATCGCAGTACGGAATGGAGGAAAAGAACCGAAAAATCGCATCTCCGATTTTCATTTACAGCTGGTTTCGGAGGATGGAGAGATGATGCCTCGCCTTGCCAAGCTCGCGGCCGCTGGCAGCGCCCCGGAGGCAGGCCGGGGAGCGGCGGCGCCGCGCTGGGCCCGCCGCCGGGCGCTAACAGGTGCTGCGCCCCGAGCTGCGCCGCCAACTTCTCCTTAGCAGCGCTACCAGTTCCAGCCGCCTTTTTTCCCCTTTCTTACCTTCTCCTGGCCCCTTCCCCAAGGCGCGGGGATGCTGAGGCTTACCCCCGCGCCGACGCAACTTTCGAGTAGAGAGGACTCGAGGAGAAAGTAGAGGAGGGGATGCGCGCCCCGCCGCCCCCGCCCCGGGCTCCCGTCCCGTCCCGTCCCATCCCGTCCCGTCCCCACCATCGCGCACCACCTGCGCGGCCATGAAGGAGAGGTCCATGGTGCTGCCGCTGGAGCTGCTGGCGGAGCTGGCGGAGGTGCTGAGGCTGCCGCTGCCGCTGCTGCTGCTGCCGGGGGCGGGCGGGGCGCGGGGGCGCGGCGCGGGCACCGCCTCCCCCAGCAGCGGCGGGCGCGGCCGCGGCAGCGGAGCCGACACCGGTACCAGTTCCAGCTCCGGCGGCTCCCGGCACGGCACGGCACGGCACGGCCCGGCGCGGCTGGCGGGCGGCTCCGACAGGGGGCGGGGGCGGCGGCGACCCGGCCCCCGAGCTGGGCTGGGCTCGGTCCGCCCCCGCGGCGGGGGGAGCCCGGGGCGGCTCCGCTGCGCTCCGCCCGCCCGGCGGCACCTGTGCGGCGGCCCCGCCCCGGCACCGCTGCTCCTCCCGGCCGGCAGCGCCTGCGGCGGCCGGAGCGGCCCGGGAGCCCCGCGGCGGGGCCAGCCCGGGCCGGCTCGGAGCTCCTCGGTCCCTGGGGGCTGTTTGCCTACGCGGAGCGGCTCCGCAGCCGCGGCCCGTGCGCGACAGCCCGCGGGCAGCGGGCCGGCCTGGGTGCGCGGGCACGGCGGGGAGGCGGTGGCAGCGGCGCCGCGGAACCCCCGGGGTGGGTCCCGCCGGTCAGAGCCGATGGCGGCCGGGTGCTGGGGAGCGAAGAGTGATTAGGGATTAGTGATTAATACAGCGACGGGCAGAGGCGGCTCTGCTCGGCGCTCGCAGGTCCTCTGCATCACACGCGCCATGGGAGATGCTCACCTGGCGGTCGCACTAGATTTCTTATCCAGCTTCATAATCCATGAGCCTGGTTTTAAAATACTCGCTCCCTCTCACCACGGCTGAAAAGAACTCCCAACGGCTCCTTCTTACACCTTTTCATGGCTGAGCTGTTGGAACTTTATTTTCAGCTTCTCTCCTCCTTGTTCCCAGAATTTACTGTACAACAATACACAATAAACACATTTTGTCCCTTTTTTAATGCTTTCCCCTGTTCCTCACAGACACTGTTATCACTTTTAGCATGAAAAATTCAATGTATTCATTCACCAGCTGGTTCTGAAAAACCTTTGACACCAACACAAAAAAAGTAGGATAATAAAAATGTATGTCCTAATGCACTGAAAGCATTTGCGTGTGTGTGGGTTTTTTGCCCTTTTGACATGTACATGTTAGTTTCATCTCCTAGGCTGAAGTCTTTGATCATGTTTTTACCACTTCAGCATATTGCTGGGGTCTGAACCACGGCTGATGAGAATACAAGTGTATGCCACCATCAGAAGTGGATGGAAAATCAGCTTTGCACTGGGATTTTAAAGTCTGGAGGAAAAAATAGACCAGGTTTCATCATGTGTACTGTGAGCTCCATGCTATTTTGCCTACTGTTGCACTGCTGCAGCAGGAGGTGATGGAAAGAAAATCAGCTGTTTTAAATCTGTCATTTACTTCAGTGACTATTAACGTGTCTGCCAAAAATGCTTTTATGTCAAGAGGCCTATTAAGTAAACAAGTAAAATCTCACAGAGCCAATATAATTTTAAGATTTTTTAAATTCAGTTGTGTAAATAATGGAATTGTTTCTTTCTAGCATCTCTCCAAAAATTTGAAAGGACATTGATGTGTGTGTCAGAGCCATAAATTAACTTCAAAACAGTGTTAATCTTTCATCATCCAGATAAATTTTAAATGTGCTGGATAAACATCTCTTCATAGCAAATGTGGCCTGGTCAGTCACTGCATCTGTAGCAACAGAGAATAACAAAATAGTTCATGAGAATAAAAATACAGTTAAAGTTTCAAAACCACAGTGACTTCTGCACTCATTTAGTTCTATAGAGCATGAGAACTGTAAAACAGCAGAGCTGGAAAGAACCTCAGGAAATAATTTAGTCCATGCATCTGCTTAAAACACAACCAGTGGCACTCCAAAGAGGGTGTTTCTCTTTACCCTATCTCTTCTTTAAAGTGTCTAATGAGGAATGTTCCATTTCCTCTCAGGCAATGCATAGATTTATTCCACTGGCCATTCTCTAAGGCTGTGTCAAACAGGGACATGAAGAAGAAATTATTTTCTTTGTAACAACAACTTGCCTTCTGAGAACTGCTCTTTGTCTTTTTCTTTTTACCAGTTTTACAGTATTTTGGCCATTCCCTGAAAGTACTCAAGGAGGATTTCTAATGGTACCAAGATTTTCCAGTCAGGTTTCCAAATATTTTACTGTGATGTTCTACAAGTGTAGGAAATTAACACTAATGACCATCCATATATATTTTTTAGATGCCACTAAATATTACTTCCTATTCTTTATCTCAGATATGAATTCAGCTAAGTTATCTTGGAAGACTGCCAGTCAAATCCAGTCTTTGTAGAAATATTTGCAGAGAAATTGCTCTTTTACCTGGTAGAAGTTTTTAACCTTCTTCTCTACTTGAAGGAGTTTTAGATTCACTGGAACAGCATTTCTATTTGCAAAAGCCATCCATATCATGATTATATTTTGTTCTAG